>NC_048596.1:105317043-105651720 GCF_003668045.3 Cricetulus griseus | reverse complement strand
AGGAAAGGACAACGCAACAGAGCAAACCACCTGAGCTAATGGGACCTTGGGAGGGGGCTATAAAGTCAGGTCTCACTTCCTTAATAAATGTGTCTGCAGTATACTCTGTTTCTCACTGATTCCAGTAACTGAGTTGTTGGTACAGAGTCTTCTCACCCTTTCCCCCAGTGGGTGTCTGAGCAGGGTCACCAGCAACATTCCCCAGCACCCCAATTTAAACATTTTAAATTCATTAATACTTACAGTATTAAGGAAATGTACAAAATATACATCCTTCACAGTACCTACAGAGCAAATAGATGTTTGTAATTAATGTTATGGCTTAATAGTCTCAAATTTTTCTTTTGGTACCACTGAATCCTCTCTGCTTGACCAAAGTTCTGATACAGTCAGGGATATATTTAGATCCCCAAGGGGATTTCTGCTATCACACAAAACTGTTCTCAGTTCTGCAAGATGCCAGGAACAGCTTCCTCAGCCACTGCAGATGGGTTGGATCAGGGGCCTCTCTTCCTCAGGATGTAGCAAGAGGAATGAATGGCAACAGTAGGATCTGCATACCACATGGAAGCTATTTACATGCATTCCTCAACACCATTCTTGACACAGCTTTAAAATGCACATTTCTGTGACTTGAATTTTTTTCCAAACAATTCTGTAAGATAAACAGCTATGTAAGGTACTGGGGAGATGGGCACAAGTGATATCTGTTCTCAACATTTAAAAGTCTGTAAGAAATGGCAATCCTGGATATGTACAGAATTATGTTTATGATGCAAGAGCAAGGGCTAGAATGTGTGAAGTTCCATGTGGTATGTGAAAGACTGAAGAAGATTGTTCAAGAAAGATTTCTGGAATCACCCAGATTTTTCAAAGTGTGTAATGGAGGGAGCTTACATAGTTAACCTTGCTTAAAACTGGATAGAGCCGATTTAAAAATTGACCTGGCTCACAGAAAGTAAATAAGACCCAAGTCAGAGCTGTGCAAATCCCTGTTATCATCTGTGCTGCCTCTGCTTGAGAAAGCTTAATGAGAACGAATCTACCAGAATTAACACACACATTTTAAATGTCTTCAGTTCACACACTGTTGTATAAAACCAAAAGAACTCTAGAGGTCGCTGATGGGTCAGTCCAAGATTTGCCTTCTGTATCATTTCTCTTTGCTCAGAATTAGCTGTTATAAAGGGTTATATAAAAGTGGTAGGCACAAGAAATCCCCCTTGACAGTCCTCTGACATTTTAACCACACATCTATAGTTACGACTCACTTCAGTTTAATGATGTTTCAGATGGAGTCTACAACATAATTTCATAGCTACAATGATCTTACGACCTCAGAGAAATATCCATCAATTTATTGTCTTAAATGCCTCCTGGGCATCATTTATGCACCAGGCACAGTGACCCTTAAGGGCATTTAAATTCACTACATTTGTACATTTTAGTATGAGATGCTGAAGCTCAGAGAGATGTGTTTTGGCTCAAAGTCACTCATGGGTAAGTTATTAAGTGGAGATCACAACTAACTTATTCTGAGACTCCCCAGCCAGTTTTATCTTCTCTGGTGAATGACTTGAGCTCTGAATTATGGGGAATTCAGTTTAATAAAGGATTACCAAGAGCTTAATGTTGATCATCCATATACTTTGATGAATGTTTGTGATGAATTACCCAGTATAAAAATCAGCACATTGATAAATAATTATAAGTACTTAACTCCAAGTAAGCATAGGAAGTTATGGGAGAACAAACAGGGCTCAGACCTTTCCTAGATCAATTGGAAAGATGGACAAGGAGTGAGTAAAAGGAAGGCGCTCTTGGCTAACTTGAGTAGTCACAGTATGACTGCACCATTTTCAAATACATTCTCACTCTCTCTTCCTTTCTCTTTAATTAAAACCGCTTAGTAAAATAAATTCTAAGGAAACACCAAAGAGCACAACTCAAATGTTCTTTGGGAATGGGTACAAAAGCTAAGGTTTACACATGTTGAATGTAAAACAATTAAGTCCTGTGTTTAATGTAGTGAATTAAAAGGTAGATAGCTACCCTTTATAAAGGGAGGGGTTGCCACTCGGCGTCTTTCATTCAATAGTGAGAGGAAAATATTTTACTTTAAATATTTTATTTCTTTTTTAGAATTTCATGCATGTCTTCTGAATTTATATTTTCCTGCCTCTTCATCTTCCCCTCCAACTCCGGCTAAGTCTCCCCAACTTCCTCTCATATAGTGACCTGTTCTTTAATTATAAGTGTTTTACACACACACACACACACACACACACACACACACACACACACACACACACACACCCTACCTCATTTAGTATTGTTTTAACTAATACATCATTTAGTATTGTTTTAATATATATATTAATATATATTATGGGCTGATACTTAGACCTTGTGAGTCAGAGAGTTTCATTGACAGAAGCAATTTCAAGCTCTTTCAAAATCCTTATTTAATGGCAAAGGAAATTCTTCTGAAAAGGGTAAATCTACCACAATTTAAGAAAGGTATATTTTGGTATCATGGATGTTAATTACACATTATTTTGTTCATATTTTAAGTTGTGCATCAATCACAACAAAGCACTTTTATCTGAATCAAAGTGAAAATCATTGGTCCCTGACTAAGAGCTTTAGGTTAATATTCTTTCTAAACTGTCTCATTTAATCTTGGCTTATAAGTTTTCCAAAATACTTCCACCTTGTGCAAATTTCTTTATTTGCATGTTTACCACTATATGCTTATTTTTTCTAAAAGAAATATATGTTCTCATTATACTGATGTAAAAAATGCAGACTGGATATTTATGTGATCTAAATATAAACTACAATCTAATATACATATGTATATGTACATATATTTTAGTAATAAATGCTCATACAATCTATCAATAATACATCATGTGTAAATTAGTGTATGTTTTAATGTTGTATGGTTGCTGTTAGAAAAAAGAAATTTACTTTACTGCATAATAAAATGTTTTTAATTGTTGGGGTAGAACAGCTTTATTACATACCATTACTTTGGGAAACAGAAAACTTTTCATTGATCAAAAAATATTTGCAGTCATACAAGACTGAAAAAGGATAAAGAATAGCACACTTGAAGGGGAGAAAGAAAGAAAAATAAAGAAATAGTATAGCTTTAAATGCAAAGTGGAACATAGTTAAGAACCAGGTTTAAAGCAGAGCTTAAATTTAGCTGTTTGAAGTCAGTTTTTTGAAGAGCTTTGAAGTCTTATCTTATGTTTGTATTTAAATTTAAAAATATTTATAAAAAATTAAATTAAATTTTAACGAAACAAATGTTTTCTTGGTATTTTAAATAAAGGTACTTTTGATGGTGTGTATACCATGCTTTCAATTTATCAAAAGCAATGGTGTCTTTACCAAAAGAAATAAAAGTATTAATGTTAATGTATCAGTCATTTTGAAATTATACACATACCAACTGTATGATGGAATGAGTAATAATAATTATTGTTGATAAAATGTTTTCCAGTAGACCTTCTGCTCTTGCCCTGCCTCTTGCCCAACTCTCGCATCACCCCCCAGATCTCTCTGGGCCTATGCCTAGCATAGAGTGGACCTGCCCAGACAGGGAGGATCTTCCTGAGTCCAGAAACACCTCACTCTACCCACCCCGCCGCCCTAACCTCTGCTGAGGTGAGAGTACCCTATCCTCCTGCCCAACTCCTGCCATCACCCCTGGGATCTCCCTGGGCCTTCTCCTGGGATAGAGTAGACCCTCCCAGACAGAGAGGACATCGATAAGCCCGGAAACACCACACTCTCTGTACCCCCTCTGCCCTAACCTTTGCTGACTGAGGAGACTATCAGGAGAGGCAAGACCAACCAGAGCTGCAGACATCGAAGTCTTGGCACACACACACCACAGGGTGACAAGAGGAGATGGAGAGACCCCACCTGCAACCACTGCAAGAAGAGATGGGAAGAAGACAGAATAAGAACACACTCAACAACAGAAAGACCAATATGACACCATCAGAATCTAGGGACTCCACACCAGCAAGATCTGAAAAGCCCAACACAGAGGATGGAGAAGAGACAGACCTAAAAATCTACTTTATGAAGATGTTTGAGACCCTTAAAGAGGAAACAAGAAAATCTCTTAAAGAAATAGAAGAAAAAACAAACAAAAAAATCAAGAAATAGTAAATCTCGTAAAGAATCTAAAGAAAACCAAGAAAAAACAACCAAACAAGTGAAGGAAGCACTCAAAACAGTTCAAGGCATGGAAGCTGAAATGTAAACAATAAAGAAAACACAGAATGAGGGGATGCTGGAGTAGAAAGGCTGGATAAACACCAGGAACTAAAGATATGAGTATAACCAATAGAATTCAAGAGATGGAAGAGAGAATCTCAGTTGTTGAAGACTCTCTAGAGGATATACAGTCATCGACCAAAGAAAATCTCAAGTTCAACAAATCCCTAACACAAAATATGCAGAAAATATGGGACACTGTGAAAAGGCCAAACCTAAGAATAATAGGTATAGAAAAAGGTGAAGAAATAAAGCTCATAGGTACTGAAAACATATTCAACAAAATCATAAAAGAAAACTTCCCCAACCTGCAGAACGATGTGCCTATGAAAGTACAAGAAGCTTACAGAACACCAAACAGACTGGACCATAAAAAAGAAGTCCCCTCGACACATAATAATCAAAACACCAAATCTAGAGAATAAAGAGAAAATATTAGGAGCAGCAAAGGAAAAAGGCCAAGTAACATATAAAGGCAGACCTATCAGAATCACACCTGATTTCTCAATGGAAACTTTGAAAGCCAGAAGGTCCTGGATAGAGGTCCTACAAACACTAATGGAACATGGATGCCAACCTAGACTACTGTACCCAGCAAAGCTTTTAATCACTATAGATGGAGAAAACAAGATATTCCATGACAAAACCAGATTTAAACAATACATATCCACAAATCCAGCACTACAGAAAGTTCTGGAAGGAAAACTCCAACACAACGAAGATAACTACACTCACAAAAATATAGGCAATAGATAATCCAACACACAATGACACAACCAACAATAAATCCAAAACAAACAAGAACCAACAATCAATGGTCATTAATATCCCTCAATTTCAATGGTCTTAACCTGCCTATAAAAAGATACAGGCTAACAGAATGGATACGAAGACAGAATCCATCCTTCCGATGTATACAAGAAACATACTTCAACTTCAAAGAAAGGCGTTACTTCCGAGTAAAGAGTGGGGAAAAGATTTTCCAATCAAATGAACCCAAGAAACAAGCTGGTGTAGCAATCCTTATATCTAACAAAATAGACTACAAACTAAAATCAATCAAAAGAGATGAAGGTCATTTCATACTTATCTCAGGAAAAGTCCATCAAGAAGTCTCAGTCCTGAACATCTATGCCCTAAATGTGAAGGCACCCACATTTGTAAAGGAAACATCACTAAAACTCAAACCACACATAAAACCCCATACACTTATAGTAGGAGACTTCAACATCCCAGTTTCACCACTATACAGGACCACTAGACAGAAACTTAACAAAGAAACAAGGGATCTAACAGAAGTTATGGCCCATTTGGGATCAAAAAACATCTATAGCGCATTCCATCCAAACACAAAAGAATATACCTTCTTCTCAGCACCACATGGAACCTTCTCTAAAACTGACCACTTACTTGGCAATGTAGCAAACCTCCACAGATACAAAAAATTGAAATAACCCCCTGTATCTTATCACATCACCATGCTTTAAAGTTAAAAATTCAATACCAATACAAATTGCAGAAAACCTACAAACTCATGGAAATTGAATAACACCCAATTGCACCATTCCTGGGTCAAGGAGGAAATAAAACTTCCTGGAATTTAATGAGAATGAAGACACAACATACCCAAAGTTATGGGACACTTTGAAATCAGTGCTAAGAGGAAAGTTCATCGTACTAAGTGCCCACATGAAGAAACTGGAGAATAGCCACACTAGAGAATTGACAGAACAACTGAAAGCTTTAGAACAAAAAGAAGCAAACTTACCATGGATGAGTAGATGCCAGGAAATAATCAAACTGAGGGCTGAAATCAATAAAGTAGAAACTAGGAAAACATTACATAGAATCCATGAAACAAAGAGTTGGTTCTTTGAGAAGATCAACAATATAGACAAACCTAAACTAACCAAACTGACCAAAAGGCAGACAGAGAGCACACTAATTAACAAAATTAGAAATGAAAGGGGATATAACAGTGGACACTGAGGAAACCCCGAGAATCATGAAGTCATACTTTGAAAACCTGTACTCCACAAAATTCAAAAAATCTAAAGGAAATGGACAATTTTCTGGATATATATCACTTACCAAAAGCAATGCATGTATCGTAGGGGCTTGAAGGATAGCAGATCTAACACATTAAGCTCTAGGTTCAGTAAGAGGCCCTGTCTCAATAATTTATGCATAGGAAAAGACACCTGAATTCTACTTTTAGCCCTCACATGCACACTTACACACACACACACACACACACACTCACACACACACACACACACACACACACACACACACACACACTTTTCAAAAATCATGTCATCTGTGGTGGTTGAATGAATATGGCCCTGATAGGCTCCTATATTTGGGTGATTGTTCCCCATTTGGTGGAACTGATTGAGAAGGATTAGGAGGGATGTCACTGGGGGTGTTTTTTATGTTTATATTTTGAAAGTCCAGACCAAGCTCCCCCTCTCTCTCTTCTCCCTCTGCCTCATGCTTGTGTCACAACATGTGAGTTCTCAGCTACTGCTTTATTGCTGTGCCTATCTGATTGTTGTCATGCTTTCTACCATGATTGCAATGGACTCTAACCCTTTCAAACTGTAAGACAATTAAATGCTTTCCTTTATGAGTTACCTTGGCCATGGTGTGTTAGCATAGCAATAGAAAATATCTAATTTTTTTAGTGATTAATTAAGCTGAGTGTATACACTCATTTCTTTTTAAAATTTCATGTTATAATCATTGAATGCCTAATATGTGTCAGGCACCAGGCTCAAAACAGATTTGGTATTTGTTGTTGTGGGATAAACACTCTGATAGAAAGATACTGATATAAGTAACCAAAAACAAGCTTTGTCTAATTCAGGTCCTTTCTTCTTTTGGTCCTTCCTTCCTTCCTTCTTTTAATCCTTCCTCCCCATCCTCCCTCCCTCCTGCCTTCCCTCCTTTTACATTTTTAAAATGAGATATCTTTCTTTGTAACAATAAATCTTTCCACCAACCTGTCTGAGTCCTGTTGCCATGTGGGCACTTTCTGCCAAGCTGCCTGAGTTCTGCCTGCTGCCACATTAAGGTCTCAAGTAACACAGATATTAGGTACAAATGCTGCTTAGCCAAAGACTAGGATTTCTCATCTGCTAGTTCAGTCTTATTTATCATAAATCTATATGGTTTATAAGACTTATCTTATCAGATGCCAGAGGAAGCATCCTGTCTTCCCAGGCTCACATGGTGACTCTGTGTTTTCTCCTACCTTTTCCAGAATCCTCCTTGACTCCTATTCCCACTTATCTTGTTATCCTGTTGGTCAACAGTACTTTATCAACCAATAAGATAATCATATACACAGATGCACTTCCTCCATCATTTCTTCCTTTGTTTTTTTTCTTTTACAAATCACCTGAAATTGCTGAATAAATTGGTAAATAGCTGAAAGTGTACCTTGAGCAGAATTCAGCAAGTGGATAATTAATAGATCACATTTAACAGAACTAATATTTTCATCGTTTGCTTATTAGGCAGAAAAACCGTCATCCAGAAATGTATCTTTCATGTAGCTTGGTTAGAAAAATAAAATAAATCCTAGGACAAGGTTTTATGTCCTTCTGGTGGTTTCTTGTTTTTCTGATAATTGCAGTTGATATATGATAGAGTTTAAAGAATTTTCACATAAACAAATATAGTATGATACTTCAGATCTATTTGTAAACCCTACAATTGGTTTATCACTACTCAGTGTCTAAAAGATTATTTCAAGAATCACTGTCCAAGAAGATCTCCTCTATAGAGTACCAGAGCCTTAGGAGCTATCATTAAATTATTTGGTGTGTAAAAGCATAGGCAACGGTCTCAAATTGGGAAATGACCAGAGATATTAGAAAGCTGTGGTTAGAGGGAGGAAGTGTTACTGAGGGTGGGTATACATCACACACATTAATTCTTACCATTTTTTTTATTAGAAACTGTACAAGTAAGAAGCTTCTGTTAACGTGATACTGACTTTGAACAGTGAGAAGTGGGAGTTTAGAAGGGAGAAAGGAAACAGAGATGACACAAAATTAATGCATATTTGAATAATGGGAGATGCCATTTACCCAAGACTTTCTCATAGCTGAAAAGGGTACATGAGTGAACTGGAAATCTGAAAGGACACTGTCGGAGTAGAATTGGATAGTTTTTACCAAGTGACACTGATGCATCAGAGAAAGTAAATGAACAAGTATAGGTGATTAATCTCCTATCAAATTTAAAGGTTGAAAGCCAAAGGGCTTCTCTGCCAACACGTAAGAGACTTTTATCTACTGAAGTCTGGAAGATGCTAAGAATCCATCTAGAGAACTGATCATGAGAATGACAGTGCTCCAAAAGGAGGGAAGATTTATTTTCACCAAGTCTACAATCAAAAATAAATGGGGTCTCTTAAGGCTTGGGGTGAGGCAACAATTATTTACAATCTTGAAAACTTGAAATTCCATTTCTCACCCCCATCTGTACACAGGGGAGAAGACCGTCTTTCCTATTAGATGCTCCTGCTTCCTATATTCCCTTTAATAGAAACACAGACTTTCACAATGCATTTAACTTCACTTCACTAAACACGCGCTCCCTTCTGTTCCATTCCTCTCCTCTCCTGTTGACTATATGGCCAAACCACACTATAACTAAATAGAAGGATGAACAGTGTGTATACTATATATAAGGACATAAATTAATGTGATTTGAGTCTATATCCATTAACAACATCCAAAAACATATATGGGGTAGTATCTGTCAAATATGCTTTAAAGAAAAAGGATGACAAATGCGTTTCACAGGCTGTGAAAATGTTTTCCAGGGAGATTTTCTGTAACATCAGTCAAGACCTGGGGAGGTAATATTTTCCTGGTGACACTATGGATCTTGAGCATCTAGAGACGGACCTCACAGAACGGAAGTGCCCCAGACATGTCAGATGTTACTAAAATGGAACAAATAGAAAAGGGATATTGGTTTGTTAGAACAAATATGACCGCCCTGAACCTCTGGAGGGATCTGCTGTGCTAGAGCCAAGACATTAATATGAGGAACCTGTATTACATAAGGACCAAGAACACCATTGACCATACACTGAGAAAAATAACTGTGTCTGATATAAATGGATTATTTCTTAAGAATGGAATTGATAGAACCATGAAGCAATAGACAATTGATAGCAGAGTTTTCCCGACTGGTACAAAACAGGTACCACTGCCAAAATGTTACCAAGGTTATTTTAATTGCTGAGACTAATATGATACTGATATCAGCAAAATGGAGAGATAGGTAAGAACACACAGCACCTTAAAGGAAAAAAGACAAACCACAAATGAAAACAGTTACACCAAAATGGGTAATATGTAACCAGTGTGGGTGACCAGAAGGCTGGGGACAGATTCATTTTGACAGACTCATCATCTCTTACTTGGATTTAGATCTGAGACTGCCTTAAGACTTTGGTCTGTGATGACATGAAATCCAGGAAGAATTCCTGCACTGTGGTGGACTCTGATGTGGGAATGATAACCTGTTGAGAAAGGATAGAACTGCCTATTTTTATTGGTACAGTGAATAACAAACATATTTGGTGTCTAGTTAACACAGATAATTGTTGACAGTCCTAGGCACAATATTAGCTATAAGCAGTTTAAGGTTATTTCTGTAATTTAAGAAGGCTGTGATGATTGTAGGCTATGAATCATTTTGGATAAAGAGTTCCTGAAATGGGAAAATCAAACAGACAAGCAAAGACATAAGGTGGTGGTCATAGAAATCTAGAATGAATAATGGAGATGTTGAATACATATTGCAGCTTAGGTCTTGTGTCTTCAAATTACCCTTATGCATTTTGCTTGGGAAAGGGATCAACCAATATCCTGGAAGAGTTTTTTCCTAATTTGTAATTGAAGTAATAATATCTAGCTGGCATGTCATAAACTACTGGGTTCTTAATTTATACCATTAAACTAAGAGGCACAGAGGAATATTTGTGCCTTGCTGTAGGGAATGATGGTGGCTTCTATGTTGAAGCATGGTCCCTCTGACTTTTGTGCTCTTAACTGAGTTTAGCAAGTTTATGCAATATACTTATGTTTCATAAGACTGTTTCACATAGTGGTATATATTTTTCACTTTGGGGCAAGTCCAGGCCACTCTGCCAATACCAGCTCTAGGACTCCTTTAGAATCAGTTGAGAAAGTTTTGAACTGAGATTGCACTGACTAAACTCCTTGCTTTGTTTAAAGTTACTCCTTCGTTTACTGAGTATGTAGATATAAAGGATTTATCTTAATAATATTCCCACATGCTGATCTCCCTTTCAGGATCTGTATCTCTAAGAACTCAGTTAAAACCTTATCTGTTTACAGTGCTGATTAATAACAACATATACTTCACAAGTTATCTGCACTTTCAATTAGATGAAAAGTTTCATGTGAGCAGCAGAAGCATAGGACTTTCCGCATTACTTCTCCAGGAGTAAATTTTAACAACATTTCTTACAAAGCAAACATAGGAAAACAAATTCATGAATGAAGAGTGAAGCTCCCAGTTTAGTACCTGGAACATGGCAAGTGGTTGGTATATAATAGTCATCATTATATTCTATGTTGTTAGTATGTAATTAAAGCTCTTTCTCATGACACTTTTTGTTTTACCATTTTTATGGAAAATGAGTCTTTTATATGAAATATATTTGAAATATATTAGCTACTCTAAGACAAGCAATTCATATCCTACTAGCAGATGAATTTTAAAAAGTTGAGATCACGAACAAAACTGTGGTAAGGATCTTCCAGGATGAGGGACTTGTAGAAACAGTGATTACAGATGATAATAGTTCAGCCATGCAGGCATGATGAATACATCAGAGATATAAAATACAACATGGTGATTAATGAATAATCCTGAATTACGTACTTAACATTTTTCTTAAAGACTTTATGCTAAATATTATCAGAACATAAAAAATAGTCATAATTAAGGGAGAAGTATGTTAATTAGTTTGCTTGAAGCAATCATTTTACAATACACAATATATCAAAACATCACATTGCACACCTGGAAAATGTGTAATTAAGAAGAACTTCTATGTGAGAGTTTCACACATACATTTAACATGTTTTGATCAAGGTGACCCATATTATTTTCTTTTAATTTGTCCCTTCCTGTCTCCATAATTTTCACACTCAACTTTATGTAGTCTTTTTTCTAAACCTGCTTTTTCTATGTAGTGTTGATTGCATGTGCATGGGTGTAGGACTATCTATTAGAGGCTGCATCCCTTAAGAAAACTGATCTCCCCACTTTATCAGTCTTAATTTGTCAATAA
This sequence comes from Cricetulus griseus, assembly GCF_003668045.3. Classification (NCBI taxonomy): domain Eukaryota; kingdom Metazoa; phylum Chordata; class Mammalia; order Rodentia; family Cricetidae; genus Cricetulus; species Cricetulus griseus. The sequence goes on along the minus strand of NC_048596.1, from coordinate 105,640,073 downwards.
CTTTTCAGCTAAGGGTGGGACTTTGTGAGCCCCTCTTCTATCTATTATAAGAGGTTGACTGGTTTGATCTTGTGTAGGTCTTGTGCATGGAATCACAGACACTGTGAGTTCATGTGTACACTGGCCCTGTCACATTCAGCAAATAATGTTCCCCCTGGAGATTACCTCTGTATCTTACTACTTTTCCACACATTCTTCTTCTGTGATCTCTAACCCTTGTGAGGAAGGGGTGTGATATAGAGTCCCATTTAGAGTTGAGCATCCCATAGTCTCTTATTCTCAGTATATTGATCTCTATATTAATCTTCACTTATTTAAAAAGAAGCTTCTCTGGTAAAGGTGGATAGATGCACTGATATTTGGGTATAAAGATAACTTATGGGCAGTTTATTACTATGTCTATTTTTTAGAATAATTGTATTATGTTCAACCCTAGTGCCTATGATATACCAAGATCTGGGTTTTGAGTCTGGTTCACACTAACAGGAATGAGTTTCCTCTTGTGTAACTTCTTAAAATCAAATTAGAAGGTGGTTGGGTACACTCACGACATTTGTGTTACTATTATGTCAGTGTGCATGTTTTACTAGGATATTAATTACTATAACTTACAGTGCAAAAAGCTGGAAAAGAGCACAAAACAGACAAAAGTTAATTATGCTTCTTTTCCAATCGTATACATAAAATCTTTAATCAATATGAAAACTAGTCAATCAGTATGAAGCTTCCAGGTCAGTATCGGCTTGATTGCTCTAGGTTCTTTGATTCAACTATGTGGCATCTTCAGTATTAGGGTCTTATCATCAAGTTCTTGAGGGTAGCAAAGAGCATGACAATGGCCTGTAAAATCTATGCCATTGTCTATGGGATCCTACAGATGAACAATGTGAAAAGAAATAACCCATAGTTGGGACTGGACATTTTATTGATAGAAGCTATGATGACAGAGAAAGACATTATCTTCTATGATATCAACCCATTAGATCCCGTATATATGCTTATGGATATATTTTATGATGCTTCTACAGTATTAAGTTTCCATATGGCTTTTTCCAAAGGTCTTTATCCCTCCCCATACACACTCCTCCATCCTGCCCACCCCTTTCCCACTCTGTTTATCCCTACTTGTTCTTTTATTCCCCTTTCACACAACCTAAATGTTTTTCTTTCACTTAAAATCACTGCACCATGACCTCATACTAGTTTCCTATATACTTCTTACTTTGCAAGTATGCCTTGCAAAGCTGGGTAGTTAGGAGAAACAAAACCAAACTAGTCAGTTTTTGACAAATGTATAGTTAGTTTATGAAACAGGTCAGAAGTCAGAAAGATGAATAAAATATGTTTTTGTTATTAAGCATCTTACATTTTTAACAAGAAATAATCAGAAATAGCTAAAGAAGAGTTTATAAATGTGAAAATTAACTTAAATACTACTATCAGAAATATAAAAGTGATTTGTAATATGTTCAGTCATGTGAATCATGCAGAAAAAGTAGAAGACACACCAGCAGGTAACAGTACCTTCTTGGAAACATGCATGCGTTTTCTTGTTCAGATTCCCTGCACTTTTCAGGCTTTTTAGAAGCTTTGTAACAAGTGGATTAATGAAAATGGAAGTTTCTGTTCTGCCTGGTCCTACAGCCGTTCAGCCCCAAATAATCACATGGATGCTATTAATTATAAAACTGTTTGGTCAATGGCTATGGCTTCTTATTGGCTAGCTCTCCTTCTATTATTAACCCATAACTATTAATCTATGCATTTATACATGGTTTTATCTTACCAGAGAATGTTGGTGCATCCTATCGTCATGTGGCTATATAGCATCTCCCTCCTGGTGCCTCTCTGTCTCTCTCCCCAGCATTCTCCTCATCTCTTCATCCAGGCTATCTTCCTGCCTCTAGTGGCCAATCAGTGTTTTACTCATCAACCAATATGAGAAATATATTTAGAGAAGAACAACCCACATCAGATGCATTTTTACAATAAGGCAAACTTTTAATTTATTCACATTATAGATGTATATTTGGTCATGCTTTTGTCACATTTCAATATATTTATAGAATTATTTGATTTTGTTATGTGACTTATCAATGCCCATATTTGACCCAGTGATATCCCTGATGGGATCAATCAAATATTCTTATAATATTGTATTATTTATACTGCCTGGGAGAATTGACTATCTTTGTTTTTTAACTCATTACCTTATTAAACTTATATCAATATTGCCAAAAATTAATAATTTTGTATTTAAGGCTACAAAATACTAAGTGCTTTTAAATTTATAATATGCAAAATTATCTTAAACAACCAATTAATTTATGATTCATTCAATAGTTCTCATGCTTTGAATATAAATAGATGTATTTAAATATAGGTGATCATTTACTAGCTGGATAGTTGGCACTGCTCCTAGTTTTCCACTCTTGAACTCTAAAAGTATGTTTTAATGAACAATCATCATTTCATATTAGAAAGCACATTGTGAAGCAAATTATGAGACAAGGTTACATTACTGATACCAGGCAGATTTTCCATTTTTTTTCTAGCAACAGAAATAATCTTTTCTTTTCTTCTAAGACCATCAAAGGCAAGCAAGCATCAAATTCAGAATATGAAAGGAATCCACGTATGCCAGACTGTGGAAATTTCTAGCCATAAATGGAGAGGAATAGTTTACAAGAGTAAAAAAGAAAGAACATAGGTCAAGATTATACAGGCACAAAAAGGAAGGCGCTCCAAACCAAGTCACCAGGCCATGTCTCCCTAGAGACCTTACTTGTGGTTTTCCTCTCAGTCAGGAATGTGATAGAGTGTGAGGTTGAGGCTGTAATGACTGAATATTGCACATATTGTAGGTGGCAGAAACATTTATGGTTAGATATGCTACTAAATTTTCCTTAACTTTACACCTTAAGTATAGTGCATTATACTTTTTTACACTGTCAAAAGAAGGATAAAAATTCTTTTCCAAATCAAAAATAATCCTAGATTCAAACCTTAGCTTTGCCACTTACCTTTATGATTAGCCTGATTCCCATCATGTTTCTCTGTCTCATCTTTCTTCTATTACAGTGGATTTTATGCTCTTATCCTTGTCTTTCATATATATGATTTGGTGACCAAATGTGACACAAATAGAAAGACTAACACATTTTGAACCTAATTAAAAATCCTGAGACACACAAAATTTTATTTTTCCCCCACTAGTTGGAAAGCTGCATTTCTTGGCTAAGTAGTTATTCACTATCCTATAATAGTTAAGATATGACTCATTAAACTAAAACTACAACAACAATATCAACAAAAACAAAAGCAATTCTTCCCTTACGAGAGATGAAGAGCTAGCAGGAGACTTTTAAATATTTCATCTTGTAAAGTGAAAGGCACATGGTGGCGCTGGACATGCCTGCATACAGCTTGTCTGCTCGTGATCAGAATGACCTGTTACTCTGATGGTGACAGAACCCAGAGTGCTATCACATGGATGGATAATGTCTTAGAATAATCACATGCAACCATTAATAGAGTGCTGAGAACTCACTCTGCCTGAGACAGAAGCTGTACATCAGCTGGAATTCATAGCAAAGGCAGAACATCCAGCTGGTGTTTCCACCATATCACATAGCTGGAGAACAGTATGGTTCCTCTTGATAGTGGAGGATACAAAAGCATCCTTCCCACTGGGAGAATATCTAGATAGAAAGCAGCACTGACAAAGAAAGGCAGATCCCTTCAAAGATAGCTCATACAATCCTAAATGTGCCTGGATTGCTTCCACCACAAATAAAGCTATTTATTGTCTGTATGATCAAATCACCAGAGATTTACCTTTGTTTTGTTAGACAAAATCCATTTTGTATAAACTTCAGTCCTTTGCAACAGTGCTGTGGGGATTCTGAGGCAATGTCAGTTTCTAAACTTCTGGTTGAAGAAAAGGTACACATGACTATGGCTTTTATATACAATGCTACATGGCCAGACATCTGAGACTCAAGAAGATAAGATATTCTTTTGTTAGTCTTTTCCTTCTGTTAGAAGGGTATCTGAGTCATCAGCCTGTTTGGGTTTTTTTTGACTCTCAAATATCCCCCATTCAAAACAATGCTATGATTCTCTCCTGCTCCTCTGGCCGACTTTAAATGTTATGAATGATTCTGTTAGTCTAGAAAACAAAATACTTACTTTTAATGTATGCTTTTAAAATTACGATAGGAAGCTAGATTTAAGTAAAAGCTTGGAGGTAAGCATAGGTCTATTTTGGGTCTTTACACCCAAGTGTTTCATCTAGGTTACTTAATTCCCTTTAGGCTCTGTTTCCTCATGTGCAAACATGAGATGTTGATGGTGCATCTATAAAAGACTGTGAGGTGAAATTTGTTTTGGTTTGTGGGGTGGTTTGAATAAGAATGGCCACTTGAATGCTTTGCCATCAGGGAATGGTGCTACTTGACAAGGATTAGGCACTGTGGCCTTGTTAGAGTAGGTGTGGCCTTGTTGGAGGGATTATATCACTAAAGGTGGGCTTGGGGATTTCAAAAGCCACAGCCAGGACCAGTGTCACTCTCTTCCTGTGGCCTGTGGATCTGTATGTAGAATTCTCAGCTAGTTCTCCAGCACTATGTGTGACACTGTGTCACCATGCTCCCCTAAATGACAACAATTGAATAAACTTCTGCAACTGTAAGCAAGCCCCAATAAAATGTTTTCTTTCCATGAGCTGCCTTGGTTATGGTGACTCTTCATAGCAATGGAGCACCAAGACAGTATTCCAAGGGGTAGATCTTGTCCCTCATCACAAACACTCTAATTCAATACATCTCCCTTTCAGAACATGAGGGTGTCCAATTTGTATATGCTCTACCCATACTTCCCAGAATAGTGTGGTAAATTCTCAGAATTCTTGAATGCTTACTAGAATGCTAGACAATTGTGATATACTCATGGGCTATTTTGCAGAACTGCTGAGGAAAATAGATGGAATATTTCCATAAAATTACCACACCATGTTCTTTCCTTTACTTCCTCTATAATGTGGGCCCAAGAGCCACCGTGTTAGTCACAATAGTATTCCTCATGTTGTAAAATTGTGGTGATTAGGTTAATACTTGTGCAAACATACTACAAATAACATTAGGAACACAATGGAAGAAGCAATTATTTTTATAATCTGAATTTTTTAGAATTTTGCTCATTAGAGCATTTGTGCCATTTTTGTTGTTTTTATTAGTCCTGAATATTTTACTTTAATTTTGAGATTAATGTGTTTACATATTGCCCCTTAGCTTTCTTCCCTTCCAATAATCCTATATTCTTCTTCCTGCTCTCCTTCAAATTCATTATCCTTTTCCCTAATTGTTATTGGATATATATATATATATATATATATATATATATATATATATATATATGTTCAATATATAAAATGTTACTTATAAGTATCTCCTCAGGGCTGACCACCTGACACTGAGAGCTCAGTGAACGTTGCAGGCATGAGTTAGGAAATATTGTAAGAGCTAGATGATCATGGAGTTTTCTGTGAGATTGCCTCCTGCTAATACTGCAAACATACATAGCTTTTTGTATCTTGGATGGATTATTTTTTTCTGATTTGTCATGACACTGAATTTTTTCATTTTGTTTTAACAAACCAAACTATCAGTCTGTATGTATTAACACATGTCCTTTGGGTACATAGCTCCATGCTTAAACAATACTCCTGAAGTGACCTGCCAAGCATACTCAGTCCCATTGTGCCAGCATTTTCCACTTGCAAGCTCCTGATTTTGGGTTGCACTGGTTTACTTCCTATTACTTTGCTTTGGAGTTCTTCATAAACAACCTATTACAAAGACTATCTTATATCATCTGATAGATTGTGCCCATCTTGTACAATGGTATACAAGTGTCAATACCACTCCATATGTCTATAAGATTAGATATATTTCCTTTAACCTTGGGTTTGTTACTTACTCCAGTCATTTTCACTGTTGTAACACGAGGACAAATGTAGGAACTCATTGAAGTTTCCATGTTTTCCATATTTTGTGAATCGTTTCATGTAACAAGCAGGTTGGATGTAATGCTTCAATCCTAGCTAGCATTTTGCAAGTCTTACCTAATATATTCTCCAGTTATTGTTGAGCATGAAGGTATTCTTTAAGACCTAATTCAAATGTTAGGTGATTGTATGCTGGTTAAGAACTCAGATGGGCACATGTTTTACATTTAGCAAGTACATTTTGGATTCTGGTTGCTTATAATTTGATAATATAGTCATGACAATTAATCTTCATGTACAAATTGAGTGTTGGGGACTAATCTTCAAGAGTACAGAAAATAGTAGTTGAACCTCAAATCCTGACTTGATAATTATCATTGGTTTCCTGTGTAATTAAATGATTATGTATTCATCAGTATTTTTCTACTTTTCTTCACCTCCCTCCTCCACTATGTTGTTTTCTTTTTAAAGAATGAGTCTTCATATGAATAGTTGTCTCTTCCTAGAATTTCTGACCAATCATTTCCACTTCAGTATCAAAATAAAAATCAGCTGATTTTTTTCTATTCTGTTAGAAGCATATATTTATTTCAGGGATTTACATGGGAAGTGAAGGTTAACTGTACATATTTTACATTACATTTTCACCAGTTTTGTAGCTTTTCATACATGCTTATTTTTCCCAGAGGAAATTTGATAGCCTATGTTAGAATTATTGCAATATCTGTAATAGGACATGCCCAATGAATGTTTATTGAAATAGAGTGTTTTCAAGCTTGGTTCTGACAATGGTAAGAAAGGGTCTTGAGGCAAAAGTTCTTCATTTAATGTTCAGTGGAAGAGCAGGATTGCTGTAGAGTCTGCTGAATTATTTGACACTAAGACAATTCTTTCCTTGAGTATAAAATTGTCTTAGATGTCTAAAATTTGATTAAAAGTCATTAATCAGTTACAAAAAATTTAAATCAAAAATTAGATGTAAACCATTCATACATATATCATAGGAGGGGAAGTATGAATAAAATGATTTTAAGGTTTTTGGGGAGCTCACACTCAGTTTCAGGATACAGTTTAGACAAAATCATTAAGATATAGATGTCAGTAAATACTGTGCAAGAACAATGGGAACTATGCTGTAGGAGCTCATGAGCAGGCATGACTTAGATGTAGGTATATGAGGCAGTGTGCTGTGTGTTTGCAGAGGCAGTTTTTAACATTAGGAATCCACATGGGCAACTTAGGCCCCTGGCATGGAAGAAGGGGCAATGGTCCAGCTCTATTGGCAGCATTTCCTTTCAGGCCTATTCAATCACACAGTTGAGGGCTACTGGCCACTTTTACAGTGTCAGAGTTTCACAAACCCAAATCTGGATCAAGTCTGTCACTTTTCATCTCCTCCTGGGAAAATTTAAATAGGAGAAATTAATATAGGTCAGTTTTTAACCACAGCACATTCTTATAATTCATTCAGGCTCAACTGTTTTCTACTTGTGTTTCCACCTTGCTCAATATTTATCTCAGTAAATGCTTTGGTTTTTCACAAGTGTTCCTTGAATAAAAAATAATAAACCTACACATATTTTACCATAGTTTTTAGAGTAACAATTTTAAAGGTTGCACACATCCCTGCTACTCTATTTCTTCATGTGTTTTCAGAGACATCTAATGTGTTCCATAAAAAGAATAAGAATACCACATATTCTTTGCCTGAACTCACCTCTCTAATAAGAATTGGGTATTTCAGCTGTAACTTGTTAGCCTGGCTTTGTCTTTGATTGTGTAACTGAACTTCCATTCTTCTTTGTGTGTGACGATCAGGTCACAGTCATTTGAGAATGTTGCATTATAGTTAGAGGTTCATAACTGACGCTTAGTTAAAAGTGTACATGTCAGATCATTTTTCACCCTCCCCTTTGAAAGACTTTTTGCACTATAGTTTAATATTGCCTTAAAACTTAAGTTGTCTCTTGTTCAAATAACTGCAAAACCTGGAAAAGCTGTTGCTGCTATTGATGCATAACATATTACCATTATTGGTCTTTTTATATAAATATAAAAATAAATATAAATATATATATATACATATATAATTTGAATTTTTGATAACTTTAGCTGTGCTGTCAACTTTGGAAAAAAGTATCCCAATTTATCGTGTTGAGTTGGAATTGTACAGAAATTAACAGCCATAGTGGTCTAGAAATGTTGAATTTAATTTTTTTCCATTTGTACAGGGGTAACACACTATATTAAATATGTAAGGTCTTATCTACGTGGGTTTGATTACAAAAACTAATAATGTATTCTCTAAATAAAAAAAAACTTAAGTTGTCTTCAGATTCTTGTGGTAAATAGTTTACCACTATGGCAAAGCCATTGAGATTCTGTGTGGATCTATGGAAAATATGTAATTTTGCCTGGGAGTCCCTGTTATGCTTAACTCTGGCTTCCTGGGCAGGTACAAAACATGAACAATGCAGACATTTCCAACATTTCATTGCTACAGGCAATGTAATATATTTCAAGTATGGAGGACAGACATTCTACCCTTTTCACTGCCCTTTCTGTTATTAATAATCACCGTGACTTTTCAAAGTCTCACCCTTCTCTCTCCATCCGCCTCTCCCTGGAAGTGTCCTGTCTCCTGTCTAATTAATGACGGTAGTTTACAGACAGTGCAGCTGTCTACACATATGGTTCATTACCCTTAAGACAGAAAACGATGTAAGAGTTGAAGGTTTCTTTCTCAGGGTTCTTCGGGCAACTATGAAGGATGAAATCATTAATGTGACTTTTAACTAAAAATGGGCCTTGTGGTCTTGCATCATTTTGCAGTTCTAGCACATACATGTGAGGCAGTGGGGCTTTTTAAATCAGGGTTTATTAGCTCATGTTTGTAGACAAATGCTTGGCGCCACAGAGAACTGCAAAAGCAATAATAAAACACTTTACATTGTATTCGAGTTTTCTAAATGTCTTACATTTAGGGTGAACTAGCAACAATAAAATGGATTAATTGGAAAAGAAATTGCAGTTCTTTTCGAGAAAGACTGTAAGTTGGTGATTACAGCAGTTGGTTAGAAGGCAGCATGTTTTAGAAAGGTGTGATATTTATAAGCATGAAAAGGGCATTATCCAATGCTTCCTGGAGTTTATTTTAATGATTCATATGACACATACTTATTGACACTATGTCAGACTCTCTTCTGGGTAGTAGGCTCTGGCTCTGGGTGAAGAAGAACTATCCCTTGCCCTTTAAGATGAGATTTCTTTTCTGCTTGAGTACTAAAGTAGATGATTGGAGCCTGAGGAGACAGCTCTATATGTAATGTGCCTGCTGCAGAGGCACAGAGATCTGGATCTGTAGCACTCACACATAAAAACTGGGAGTGGCTACAAGAATCTGTAACTCCAGAAAACTGGGGCAAGTACACATGAGCTCTAGGAGCTCATGGTCTAGCCAGACAGGCCAAAATCATGACAGCTATCTTGAATTTACTTTTTCCCTTCTCCCTCCATGTATACCAGTTTATGAGTATTACATATTATACTAATTAGTTTTCTAAGGTACTACCTGAATCCATTTACTTTTATGCCCTCCACTGCCACTACTGCTTTCTTTATATCATTTGCCTTTGAGATTTTCAATGGTTTCACTTCTCAATATTTTTCCTTTATTTTTGAGAATGTATACAATGAAATATGACCATGTACCCATGTTTCTTTCTCCAACTTTCTCATGTTAGCATCAACATGCTTCACAACTTCATGTCTTTTTGTGGTTCTTATTGATAACCCACTAAGCCCAGTTGGTGCTGCCATGTGTTTGTGTGTGGAGGTGGCATTCATTTGAGTGTGATGGAACTACCAGGAGATACATACTCAAAAAATGAAATATTCTATCATCTCACTGCCAACAAATCCTTATTAAGGAGTTAGACCTGGAGACAATATATCTTATATGTGTTGGAATTTGGGCTGGTTTGTTTATGCAGGGTCTTGTTCGGGTAACTACAACTGCTCTGAGTTCATTATTGTCATAGCCATATCGTCCAGAATACAAGATTTCACAACACTCCTCTTTGTTTTCTAGTTTTTTACATCTTTCCTGCTTCTTCCTCTGTCATATACCCTGAAGCTTGGTTGGGGTGAGGAGCTAATGTAGATGTTCACTTAGGAGTGAACAGTGAATATCTTGTTTTCAGTGCTTTGACCATACAGAAAGAAGCTTCTCTGACCAGGGTTGAAAACGGCCCATGTCTATGGGAGTAAATACAAATATTTACTATCTAATCCAACAGGATGGTCATTTAGCAACTTAGCAATAGTAAATAGTAAATAATAAATAGTAAATAGTAAATCCCACCCTATGGTCTATGATCTCACCAGCCATAAGACTTTTTACCAGAGTTGCAATACTAGGAATGAAATTTCCTCCTGTGGGAGAATCCTCAAATCCAATCAGAAAGCCATTACTTATCACAATCAAGAAACAATTTTACCAGTAGGCATATCTTGCCTGGCAGTTCCATGTTGCAACCTTCAGGATCTAGGACTGGGCAACCCTGTTGATGTCTTTGCTCCCTCAAAAGTCTTCATAGCACTTTTCTAGTACTATGAAAATTAGCTATCAGGGAAGATATTCCTGGTAAGGTTGAGATTAAGTTCTGCTGTCCTGCATCCATCAGTGTGGTGTATTCAGCAATATGGTCTTACCATAGCCAATGACATTAGCCTCTGCTGTTTTGGCGACTTCTGGGGCTTCCATGAACTCATAGGGACTTATGTCATGTATTGTATCACAATTTTCACATACTCATCCATGTCTTCTGGAAGCAGCATTGTCCAGACATATAGAATAATTCTATTTGAATTCTTTTTCTTTTAAGTTGTATTTTTAAATCAACTATATTACTGGTGAATTTCCTTAAGATTAAAAAAAATATTCTTAGTTTTGGTGAACCCAACCTACTACTCCCTTTTCTTTCTCACTCTCCTGTCCCATTTCTGCTTAATTTTCTATCCCTTAATATTTATTAATGTTTTCCATTTTACATGTGTTCTACTGTACTTCTCCCTACATTCTGTTAAACTTGGTTGTGAGATGGTAGGTTTACACGGGTCTTTTCATACCCATTCCATTGGTTTAGATTTCCCATTCAACCCTTGATTTTCCCTATAATCCTATATACTTCCCCATTTAAGCCCTTTATTCCCACCTCACTACTTTTATTTTACATATAATCAAGTATCTCCCCACCTGTAATATGGCCCCTCTCCAAATAAAAGGACCCTATCTAGTTTATTGGCTTCTACTTGTATTCCAAGTTAAACACACAAAACAAAAGTCTTGGAGTTAGGCAAGGATCTGCATATGAGTGACAACCTACAGTGTTTGCCTTTCTGCATATGAAAACACAATACAGCAAAATCTAAGAGGCCCACTTAGATGGAAAGGCTTATAGTACTATGTACCTACATCAATTTTGTGAAATATCTCAAATTAATAATTTAATGATGTACTTGAAATATTCCAAAGAACAAGAACAAATCAAACCTCAAAATAGTAAGTTGAGAGAAACATTGAAAATCAGAGTTAAGGTTAATAAAATAGAAACAAATTAAAATCAGCTAAAAATTTGGTTCTTTGAAAAAACAAGCAATATTTACAAATTCTTAGCCAAATTAACAAGAGAAGACTAGAGTTAATATGATTAGAAATAGAAGGAAGATATGGCAGCAGATTTCAAGGGAATTCTGAAAATCAAAGGACACATTTCAAAAACTTACATTCTATGACATTGGAAAACCTAAAAGAAATAGGTGAATGCCTAGTTGTATACAACATATAAAAATTAAACTAAGATGAAATAATTAAATTTAACTGATCCATAATCAGCACCACCATTGAAACAGTTGTAAAGTCTCTTGGTAAATAAATAGGACCAGATGGATTGCAGCATAATTGTAGCATAACCTTCAACAATAATTAGCAGCAATGTAGCTCTGATCATCCCAATAAGATGCAAAAGGAAAAATGGAAGGAAGGCTAGTACACTTTTCAGTTCTATCTGATATTTTCCAAAGGGTCTTCCATATAGAAATCAGATAGATGGTTAAAGTGCACATGTAGCATAATAATTTTTATTTAAATTACTTTATCTCAGTCTATGCTGCGTCCCATAATCTGTTTCTTACTTGCTTCTCTGAACAGTCTCAGTTGCTTTTCTTTTATGCTGATGACTCCAATGTCTTAACATTTCCTGTGCTCTTGCAGCACAGCACCATCCCTTCTCCTTTTGCTCTGTATCAAGTCAAGCCAAGTCTAATTTTTACTGCTGGTTCTGGGAAGAAGATGAACAAATGATGAACAGTATTTCCAACCAAACATTGCTTAAAACAGAGCTCCAGAAAATGAGTAAGTCCATCTCGATTATATAACCAGAGTACCACAGCCTGCTGCTGTTGATGCTCTGAGGTATATCATAGTCTGTTACATAGCAAAACCAAACCAACACACATCTGTAAAGTTTTTTGCACTGTCTACACTAAACTGCTCAGAGCCTCACATAGCAAGACCTTCCAGTCTCCAGTCTCACCATTCTTTGATTTTCTTCAATTATTCTTTGGAAATGCTTAAACATGGAGGACCATCAAGGCATTTCTTTCTGAGGAAGCTTTCTGTGGGTGTGTCAGGCCACCATTTAGTCCTTTGTGCCAAGTACCTCTTTCTACATTAACCTTCAACTACACCACATACTATCTTCCCCCCTATTGGTCTCAACATCCAAAGAGTCAGGTTTTCTACTAGTTAACTCTTAGCAAGATCAAGAAAGCCTTCATGGAGAAAGAAGACATGCTCTTAATTTTGTCACATAACAAAAGAGATGAGTAGGTAGTTAGAACATAGATCAGCAACTCCTGAGAACCTAGGTTGCTGTGAAAGTAGAAATGGTAGGTGAATAATGAAATTTTTCCTTGATGGTTCCCTGCTTTCCAGGTGTAATGAATCCAGCTGATCAGCTCAATAGGCAAAACTCTTTCAACCTCACACTGCTGGATGTGTCTCGATGCCCTACAGTCATCTTCCCTCCGGCAGTGAAACCATGTGCAGCCTGGTTAACACCTGCTTGGCTCTGAGCATTCTGTCCAGCTGTCTAATCTTTGAGAGACAGTGACATTTACAACAGTTACAAGGCTATTGTTCTGGCTGCCTTCCACAGCACATCCCATGTCCAACTGGCTACCATCTGGCAGGGCATCTGTTTGGCCAATAGGAAGGCTTTGGTTGCAGCAACATGCTTATAGAGAGGACATTCCACTCTGCCCTTTGTGGGAGGAGAGCTCATTGCACTTCTATCTATACAAAGGAGTCACCATGAGAGTAATAGAGAGTGGGGTATTCCTTGATGGCAGTGGTGTTTCATAGCATTCTTGACAATATGTTCCAGTGTGCTTATTGAGAACATGGCCTTTGAAGCCAGACTAATTGGTTTTCCAATGCTGGCACACCCTTTACTATATGACTTTGAGGCAATTCATTTTGTTTTTTAAGCTCTCGTGCCATAGCCAGTTAATGTTAGTTAATTTTATGTTTACATGACATGGTATCTTGGAGTTGGTCATGTTCTCTGGAATTCTGAGGTTGCCCAGGAACCTATTAGAGCAAGCTTCAGTGATGCTCAGGTCTCACTGTTATGTGTTTCCTCTAATTGCTATCACATATTAGAGTGTAGTATGCAATGTGTACACAGAATCATTTCTGCCATGCACTTTTTTCCTCTTTATTGATCAAGTTTGCCTTCATTTATGACATCTCACGTGTGTATGTGTGTGTGTGTGTGTGTGTGTGTGTGTGTGTGTGTGTGTGTGTGTGTGTGTGTGTGTGTGTGTGCGCACACGCGCGCGCATGTGTTTCTAGCAGCCATCACTGATAACCATGAAACTGTATGTTGCTGTGTCTCTCTGTCCTTGACTGTATTTTGTACAGGTGGATATATGGGTACATGGAGTACTTAATATATGTTATCTCTATTGTTTTCATTTAATAAATCCCAAAACAATGAAATTGTTTTGTTGTCTCCTGGGAAAACTTTATTTGTTCTGGTTTAGATGTAAATTATGGCCCAAGTACAGGTAATTTAAAACCCAATTCTAGAAGAACTTGGGACAGTATGTTACTTTCACATTCCATTGTCCTGCATTCAGAGATTATGTGCAGCCAAAAGAGACAGATTGAAGTCATTGGTACCAAGGAATTGGTTCTATTGATTCAGTGCAGAATTTCTTTGAATGAATGCAGTTGTATTTAAAATTGTTAAAAAATAAAGTCATGCATACATGCAGACACTGGTTTTGTATGTAAGAATGAAACCATCTGGGTCCTAGAAATTCCACCTGAGTGTGACAACAGCCCATAGCAGACTGTTTTTTTAACATGTATTTTGAAGGATACTTTGGAGTTGAGGTGTCCAGAAACTGGCCTCTCTCAGACTGGGTTTAAGATTTTTACCATTTTAATCAGAGTTTAAGTTAGCTTTATATCTACATGGTTTCTGTACAAGTATAATCTGTCAACTGAAATGGATACTATATTGACACCATATAATAATAATAATAATAATAATAATAATAATAATAATAATGTATTAGTTCATTTGACGAATATTTCTATCCTATATAATGTGTGCCAAACTCTAATTTATTGAACAAAAAACAGAATCCTACATTCTAGGACTTCTCAGTTCGTTAAAGACACACCTGAACTAGTAAATTAACATAAAATGAATACAACATACAGAATAACATAAGTCAATATATGTTGTGAGGAAATGAAGCAAACAATGATACAGATCTCTTATATGCATTGTATTAATTGCTTTGTGGTAGATGGACACACTGTTTCTATTTCATAGGTTAGAATACAAGATAGTATTGGGCCATGCTTAGTCAGGTTTTCCTCATTTCTGTAAATATTTGAAGCCAAATATTTATTGGCATAGAAATAAATTAAAACCTACAGCCAAACCCTAGAAATATCCATTTACATTGCTCTAGGAAAATATTCTTGGAATGACTGTGAAATGGCTTTCACTGCAGTCTGGTGCAGATTTGTACATGTGTTGCCCTTTAGGCAAAGCTCTAATGTGTGGTTTGCGGATCAGTACTAGTAACCTACTCTTTGTTCTGTGGCTGTGATGTCATCTTTAGAACAGAAGCTGTGTTAGTAGGCTTACTCGTCAGCATGCTGCACCCCTGATCTAGGGCTTAGAGCATCCTCCCTCTGGCCTTGATCCTGATGCCCAATACAGCCTGGAATGAAAACATAAGGCTTTCAGCACTGGGGCAAACAGGATCCAAGTGAAAGATGTTATTTCAAATCCCAACCCAGGTAAGACCTGAGAATCAGCACATACATTTAAAAGAGTCTCATGCAAGAGAGACAGGTATTGTTAAATAAAAAGAAATAAATTCAGAGAAATCATAAACATTATTCATCAATTCAGAAAACATTTATGGATTTATCATGTGGGTCCATTATTTAATCCATGTTAACTTGGGAAGATCCTCTCTCATTTTTAAGCATACTTTAGTAGTAGCAATACTGACAATAACAATAATAATAACAATAATAATAATAATAATAATAATAATAATAATAATAATAATAATGTTTTGTGTCACTTCATCTGTTGGACACAAAATTATATACTGGTTATATATATTTAATCCTTTAAAAACATTTGAAATATTGTGTGACTCATAAAAGCTGGAATCTAGCAGAGAATAATTGCTTTTTTCATCTCATAGCTGCAAAGAAATGCTGAGAACTCCCAGAGCTATGCTATAGATGTGTACAGGATAGTTCTGCTGCTTCACCAGGTTTCACCATATTTACAAACCAGTGGATGGCCTTACGGCATTTGGATAAACCAATAATAAATTATCCATCACAGTAGCAGTACTTAGATGAGAAACTTGTGTGATTATTTTTTGTGTATGTTTTTTTGCCCTGCCCTGACCCACAGTATCTGGGTCTGGTCTTCAATGAGTGGCAGCACCACTGCTCCTCATGATCTATGTCAAGTGAGGGGTTGGATAACGGATGAAAAATCTCATTGAGTGCAATTCATTAACAGCTGTGACTAACTACTGGAGAAGCCTAGCAATGCATTAGTATTCATGATGCCATTTATCTGCCTATTCATTAAAGAATATTTTGAAATTGATGCTGTTAGTTGGTTTCTACATTGTTTTTATTCTCTGTTTTGGTGCCTTTACAGACAGGACATTCATTTCATGATTACTTTGTTGTTGTTGTTGTTGTTCTCCTTATTTTGTTTGTTTTTAAAAAATTTTATTAAAGAGTCTTTATTCCTTTCCTTTATTGAAATCTTTTTTCAAATTTGATTTAGAAACAATTTTATTTTACATACCAGTCCCAGTTTCTTTCCATTTTTCCATTCCCCCCACCGACTCCCCATCCCATTCTCCATCCACTCCTTAGAGAAGATGAGGACTCCCATGGGGAACCACCAATGTCTGTTACATCATTTGGGACAGGACCTAGGCCTTCCCCTATGTATCTAGGCTGAGAGAGTAGCCATCCATGGGGAATGGGCTCCCAAAATCCATTTTGCACTAGGGATAAATACTGGTTTCACTGCAGAGGCCCTATAGACTGCCTAGGCCTTCTAACAGACATTTACTTTCAGGGACCAGGTTTGGTCCTATGCTGGTTCCCCAGCTGTCAGACTGGGGTCTGTGAGTTCTCACTTGCTCAGGTCAGCTGTTTCTTTGGGTTTCTACAATATTGTCTTTGTTGGTGATAAATACAACAGCCTTGAGATCATTGGTTCTCAACATTCCTAATGCAGAGGCCCTTTAATATAGTTCCTCATGTTTTGGTGACCCCCAAACCATAAAATTATTTTCATTGCTAACTCATAATTAATTTTGTTACTGTTGTGAATCATAATGTAAATATCTGTGTTTTCCAATGGTCTTATGTAACCCCAAAGGGGTTGTGACCCACTGATTGAGAACCATTGCTTTAGATACTGAACCATAAAACTGCATTTTCTTATGTGCAGTTCCTATATTCAATTTGTGGGGTGGAAGCATATTATGTTTCCTGGTATGAGGGTATGTTAGCCATTAGCAACCTCTATTCTATCTTCTGATATCTTTGCAAACATAAAACTTTTCTTTTCCTGAGATTATAATATAATTTTAATATTTCCTCCTTCCCTCTCATTCTTGAAATCATCCTATATATCTCTTCCCCATTTCCTTCAGATTCATGGCCTCTTTTTTTTACTAATTGTTATCAATTCATATATTTATATTCACACATATTCATAAACATAGCCTGTTTGGTCCTTATAATGTAACTTTGTATACAAGTGTGAAACTTAAAAAAAAAAACTATTTGGATTTAAATGTAAATAGGTGAATGAAAGACTTGTATGTCCAAAAGTACATGTTGTACCTAGTAAACATAATGTCATTTCTCTGTTTCCTAAAACCCAGGCAATTCTCTTTTAGAAATGATGGAGTTAAGCAAGACATGTGAATATCCATCCATCTACTTATTTATTACAGAGGTATCATTTTCCTATTAATCATATATTTCCCAGAGAATCAATTTCTTATATCAGGAACACCAATTGGCAAAAAAAGATAAAATTAATTTCTTTGGTTGAATTTTAGAAAGGATGTCTGTCTGCCTTATCTGCTCATAAACCTCAACTTTTTCTGTTATAATGTTTTGTATTAGTTATATATATTTGTATATATAATATATATAGAATATAAAACTTGTTATGCAATGATCAAATTAGTATAGCTAGCATTTACTTTTCTTTAAATATTCAAAAATATTGACTTATTTAATTTATAGTAATTATGTGTATTAGGAGGTTTGATGTAGTACTTTAATACCTAGATAAAATTTTGCCTTCCCATAGTATGGGTGACCTCTCAGAAATCTCTTCAAAGCATTAAAGTTTCAAGGAACACAGCCAGTCAATATAGGAACGCATGTACTTCTCAGATACTAAATTCTTGCAGTAAAATGCATTGTATCTTTAACCAAGTTTTAGAAAGACCATAAAACACATTAAAACAGATACATAGTTGTGCTTCAGGGTAGGAATTGGAAGCAGCTCATTGTTTCATTGCTACTCATGGCAGGCAGAGCTTTTCCTTGGAGTATTCAAAAGCACAGCACCAAGTTTATTACTATAAGATTCAGAGACTCAAATGTTACTAACTTCATTTCAGGCTAGTGCAGCATGCACCATGTTGGGCAATCTTTCTGTTATCTATTGCTGTAATAATCCTACATTGGAAAGCTCTACTCAATTCCATATCATAGCTACTTTTTGTTAGCCCACAAGTCTGTAGAGCAATAACTTAGAGTGATACAGTTGGGGAAGACCTAACTTTCTCTTAACACCCTCTGATGCTTGGTGACTAGCTATATTCTAGCTTGGGAAAGTTAAGAAATTAACCACATTTGTGTTTCTACTATGGTTACCTATCACAGACACATATTACAAGTTCCAAGATGTAAGTATTTTGTAAGACTAAAACTTAATGGCTACACCAGGTCCCCAAACTTGTCAGACTGGTTAGAAATTTGCAAGCATCTTTGACATAGGGTACTGTTGTGGTGAAAACTCTGGGACCTTATAGTGTGATATATTCGTATTATGGGAATTACCAATATGGATCTAGGTAAAAATACAAGGAGATTTTTTAGGGAAAAGCGTTACTTACAGAGCGACCTAGGCAGAGCAGCAGCAAGTACAGCAAGCCGAAGATGAAACAGAAGAAGGGACTCTCACATGCGCGACCCTCACTCTTAAATCAACCCTCACAGGCATGGTCAGGCACACCTGTAGCCAGCCCTCAGCAGGCGTAGTTACAGTGTCCCCTACATATTTGTGTGTGTGCATGTGTGTGTACATGTGAACCATGGTGTATAACTGGAGGTTAGAAGACAGTCTGAGAGAGTCATGGTTTCCTTTTCAGTATGTGGATTCTGAGGATGGAACTCAGGTCCTCTTTGTAGGTGGCAAGTGATTTAATCATCCAGTTGTCTTGGTAGAACCTGTTTTTCTCACTTTTACTTACATATAGGAACTTCCAGAGGCATCGCCACTCCCAACTTCAAGCTATATTATAGAGCTATATTCCTGAAAACAGTTTGGTATTGGAACAAAAATAGACAGGTAGACCAATGGAATTGAATTGAAAACCCTGATATTAACCCACATACATACGAACACCTGATTTTTGGCAGAGAAGCTAAAGATATATGGTGGAATAAAGAAAGCATATTCAACAAATGGTGCTGGCATAACTGGATGGTGGCATGTAGAAAACTGCAGATGGATCCATGTCTATCATGCACAAAACATAAGTCCAAATGGATCAAAGACTTCAACATAAAACCAGCCACACTGAACCTCTTAGAAGAGAAAGTGGGAAGTACCCTTGAATGAATTGGTACAGGAGACAGCTTCCTAAACATCACACCTGTAGCGCAGACACTGAAATCGACAATTAATAAATGGGACCTCCTGAAACTGAGAAGCTTCTGTAAGGCAAAGGACACATTCAGCAAGACAAAATGGCAGCCCACAGAATAGGAAAAGATATCACCAACCCCATATTCAACAGAGGGATGATCTCCAAAATTATAAAGAACTCAAGAAGCCAGTCAACAAAACACCAAATAATTCAATTAAAAAGTGGAGTACAGAACTAAATAGACAGTTCTCCATAGAGGAATCTAAAATGGCTGAAAGACACATAAGAAAGTGCTCAACATGCTTAGCCATCAGGGAAATGCAAATCAAAACAACTCTGAGATACCATCTTACTCCTGTTAGAATGGCTAAAATAAAAATCACCAATGACAACTTATACTGGAGAGGATATAGAGAAAGGGGAATACTCCTCCTCTGCTGGTGGGAGTGCAAACTTTTACATTCACTTTGGAAATCAGTATGGGGACCCTTCAGGAAAATGTGAATCAGTCTACCACAAGATCCAGCAATTTCACTCTTAGGCATTTACCCAAAAGAAGCACATTCATACAACAAGGACATCTGTTCAACTATATTCATAGCAGCATTATTTGTAATAGCCAGAACCCAGAAGCAACCTAGATGTCCCTCAACTGAAGAATGGATACAGAAAATGTGGTACATTTACACAATAGAGTACTACTCAGTGGAAAAAAAAAGCAATGGAATGTTGAAGTTTGAAGGCAAATGGCTGGAACTAGAAGAAACCATGCCAAGGCAGGTAACCAGTCACAAAAAGATAAACATGATATTTCCTCACTCATATATGGATTTTACACATAGAGCAAAAGATTACCAGCCTACAATCCACACCACTAAATTAGGAGGCAACAAAGAGGACTCTAAGAGAGACATATATGGTCCCCTGAAGACAGGGAAAGGGACAAGATCTCCTGAGCAAATTGGGAGCATGGGGAAGGGGAGAGAGAGGTAGGAGAGTGAGAAGGGGATAAGTGGAGGGTTTAGGAGGACATAAGGGAGCAGGAAGGTGTGTAGAGGGAAAATAGAGGAGAGCAAAATAAGAGATACCATCAGAGAGGGAGCCAATATAGGTTTAAAGAGAAATCAGGCACTAGGGAATTGTCCAGAGATACAAGTAGATTAACCAATTGGTCAATCTATTAATTAACCATCTAAGCAACAGTGGAGAGGCTACCTTAAATGCTCTCCCCTGATAATGAGATTGATGATTAACTTATATGCCATCCTAGAGCCTTCATCCAGCAGCTGATGGAAGTAGAAGCAGATACCCACAGCTAAACACTGAACTGGAAACCCGTTGCAGAGAAGGAGGAGTGATGAGCAAAGTGGTTAAGACCAGGCTGGTGAAACCCACAGAAAAGCTGACCTGAACAAGTGGGAGCTCTTGGCTCCCAGACTGATCACCGGGAAACCAGCATGGGACTGATCCTGACCCCATGATGTGGGTGTCAATGAGGAGGCCTTGGAAATCTATGGGGGCTCTTGTAGTAGATCAGTACTTATCCCTAGCATAGGAATGGACTTTGGGAGCCCATTTCACATTGAGGGATACTCCCTCAGCCTAGACACACGTTCGGTGGCCTAGGCCCTATGCCAAAGGGTATGACAGACTCTGAAGCCCCCCATGGAAGGCCTTACCCTGTGGGGAACAAATGCTATGAATAGGTAGGGTGTTTGCGGGGGGGGGGAAGGGCGCAGGGGAGGAGTGGAGGAAGAGTGAACAGGGATTGACATGTAAAACAATATTGTTTCTAATTTAAATAAAAATGGAGAAAAAATGTGTGTAGTATTTTCCATTGTAGTGCAAAAGTATCTGTAGAACAATTTAAGTGGTTTATTTGTTTGTTTGTTTGCTTGTTTGCTTTAATTTAGCTCATATACCCAGTGGAATGTCTCCATTATGCTTGTGAGGGCCCAATGGAAGAGAGCTATTTAAGTTAGGATGTCTAGAAAAAGCAAAAACAGATGAAATCTAAATAAGGTATAACCTTTAAAGAAATGCCCTAAGTTACCTACTTCCTCCATTGTTGTGGTCCACAAGCATTATGCAGTGAGAATTCACCTGATAAAGCAGATGTTTGATGCACCAGTATCAATGTGTTCTGATGGAGATAAACTCACTTGCAAGAACTCTGGGCTCACCACCTTTTCTATAATGGCTGCTCTTACAATAAATCTCTTGAGAAGCCATAAGCACTCTCTTTTGGTGCAAGATTCAGCAGTGTTTAGCTGATGGGTCACAATTTCCCACATACTGGTATAGTAGATCACCCTATCCCCCAACTCTGTGGGACTTCCGGTAGGGAGTTTATTCATGTGGTCAATAATCTTGGTTCCCACACTCTAACCTCCACTTTATGCCCTGAGATAGACTCAGAAGTCAGCTTCTTATAAATACCTTCTATGTGGCAAGACATTTGGTCAGGAGAAGATTCCTTTGTATTGATCACATTTCAGACCTTTATGGGTAGCATGTCCCAGTTTGTTTGATTCTTTTTCTTTCCTGATAAGGAGATTGAGCGCCCTAAATTCTCCCACAGCTGAATTGGGAAAGTGTTAACCTCAGTTAACCCATGCTCTACTCTAAGAAAACTATTAATTCCCTATACCTATTCTTAACTCAGTTTATTGATACAGGATTTTAACCTAGGAACGTAGTATCATGCACCAATTCCCCTTGTCCCTTCTTATAATTTAATGCCCCCTAAATCAGCCTTTTTGCCTCATAATAATGCCCAGGCATCCTTCTAGTCATGCCTCCCCAGGGACACGAGTGTCACTCAGGACAGTTCTTATTTGTTTTTTGACCCTGAGAAATTAAATAGAATTGCATATATAATATATATATATATATATATATATATATATATATATATATATATATGAAACTTAGCAGCACAGGATGAAAAAGAATAACGAACATGATTTGAACAGCACAGGTGTGTAGAGGATACCCTAGCCATGCTCGCTTGGGGCTGGAGACAGGTGTGCCTGGCCACGCCCGCTTGGGCATGGTCAGGGTGTTATGAGGAAGGTTTAATAGTGAGGGACAGGCACAGTGGGGTCCCTTTTATTTACCTTGCTCCCTGCTGCCTGGTTAGGCGGCTTTGTGTGCCATTTCTTAATAAATATCTTCTATCTATCTAGTCTGACTCCACGATTAATTCACATCAGACAGGTGTGAATTCATTCTGTACTTCTTATAATAGAAATTTTCTAAGTCTTTACACTATGCTTAGGCACTTACCTTAACCTTAGCAGGGGGTCAACAGAGCTGGACTCTGCTGACCTTCCATACTCTAGCTGTTATAAAGAGTTCCTCCACAGTTCCAGAGCCCCTAAATAGTCTACTGCAATTTTGAACCCATCAATAGATTAAATTGCTGCTTAAGTTGAGCCTTTTTAACCTAATGATTTCTGGAAAGGACTGGCAGAGATTCCCAGAGGTGTTTTTACTGATCTCCAGGACATTTCTCAAGCCAATGAAATAATAAAACAAAGGATCACTCAATATATGTAAATAATAGCTCTAGGTAGGTTATTTATTAGATATGTGTATTGCCACATTTTGCTTCAGTCAATGAATTGCTTTTTTTTCTTATTGAGAGCTTCTGATAAAAACAAAATTTAAAAAGTCCAAATTTGTACTGACTTTCTTTAATGGACAGTATTGTTTAATCTAAGATTCTAGCCTACCTCAAAATCAGAATACTTTCCACCTTTGAGTTTCTGCATCACTTTTACAAACTTACGTATTTACATCAAAGATCAAACAACTCAAATTAGTTCTTTGTGATAATGTAACATAGTCAGAGGATAAAGGCTATAAAACATTATGTACTTTGTTCTCAGTAGAGTTTTGGGGATGCACTATCAGTCACCAGCACTTACTTCCCCTCTTAACTTGCACATTCCCTTCTCTTCTTATCCTCTGTCTACGTATGGTATGATGAGGTTGATGGTTCATTTGATATAAGTTGGTAATATGGTTCTAGAACTGTTTCCATTAGATTCAACCCAGATTATCTTGCCTTGTCTAAGATACCCCAAATTCCTTAAACTCTCATTTTGAGATGACTTTTCAAGAATTTAACTTTGATATTATTTTTATAATTAAATTTTTATGTTCATGGGTGTTTTGTTGACATTTATACATTTATGTCTGTATGTTTGGTGCTCTTAGAGGCCCAAAGGGTGTTTGAATCCCTTAAAACTGTAGTTACAGATAGTTGTGAGCTGCTGTCATATCGATGTCATATGGGAATTGAGCCTCAGTCCTCTGGAAGAGCAATCGGTGTTCTTACTATTGAGCCATATCCATCCCCTGATTTCTTATATATTTTTAACTCAGATATCTAATCAAATTCACAAAGCATAGACTTCTTAATTCAAGATGCTCAGAAGATATTCATATTGTTTTTATATCTGAGTACTTGATATTCTTGATGCCATCTAATTCTCAGGGCATAGACATAGTGGCCTATTACTGCCTGTGAATATGGTATTACATATGAAAGTAAAAGTGATTTGACTTCAGAGAAAGAGAGTTACTTTCCTCTTGCTGTAGCCAAACATTTCAAAAGAAGTAAATTAAGGAGATAGGGGTTATTCTTGCTTTTACTTTTGAAGAGACACTGTTCTTTATGGCAGTAAAAGGGTGCCAGCAAGACAATGGGAAGAAATGGGCAGCCACATTGTGTCTGCAGTCAGGAAACAGAGAGGATTCATGGCTCTCAGCTCATGAATTTCCTTTTACTCAGTCCCTGGACCTCAGCCCATGGAATAGTATAATCCACACTCAGCACAGCTTTTCTCTTTTCAATTAAATATTTCTGGAAATATCCCCATCAACATGGTATCTTTCCATGCTGATCCAAATTCCATATAAGTCAGAAATAAAGATGAGCTATCACAAACACAATTGTGAGAGCTGGCCCAGATACACAGATTGGATTTGGTGTAAACTATCAAAATATGGAGATTCTAATTCAGCAGCAATAGCATAAGTGTAGATCAGCAAATCACTGGAACATCACTAGCTAGAGATGATGCCAGTGCAGGGTTATAGGCATTGATCAT
Source organism: Cricetulus griseus (assembly GCF_003668045.3). Taxonomy (NCBI): domain Eukaryota; kingdom Metazoa; phylum Chordata; class Mammalia; order Rodentia; family Cricetidae; genus Cricetulus; species Cricetulus griseus. Next base: position 105,615,410 of record NC_048596.1, on the reverse strand, counting down.
TAGAATGATAAATAATGTAAGGATCTCAGAGACTTCATAGATCTTAATTTTATTCTACATAGCATTGGGGTATATTAGCAGAATTACAGAAGTTTAAAATACACACACACACACACACACACACACACACACACACACACACACACACACACACACACCTTTCTTTCAAGATGATTTAAGAACAAAACATTTCATTGTATCTGGTCCTGGCTGGAAAGGATTAAAAGACTTTGAGAATAAACAGACAATTCCTTTTATCTTAGAACTGGCATCTCTTGCAGAGCTTAAATAGTGTGTTTATTTTTTTCATTTTCTATTGCTTAGTGACAAGATGATACCAAAGGCCAAACATGGAATAGATCCAATCATCATATGTAATGTTAATATTGGCCCTAGGACAGGAGTACATATATAGGTATCAATAGCTTTGTCCAACTTATATGGAAATTAAATTGGTATTTGAAGCCCTAGCTCTAGCAATATATGAAAGAGCATGAAATGAAAAACCATGCATCTACACAGAAGTGTTTTCTTCTGATAGATTACACAGAAAACTTGTGAAAGGCTCAGAAGAATAAACTTTCATCACCTGGTATCCTGGTCTCTCTGTCTGTCTCTCATTCTATCTCTCATTTCCCCCTCTCTCCTTTCTATCTATCATCCTCTCTCATTTTCTTGCTCTAGTAAATTAAATCTACAACATATATCTGATTTTGAAAAACAAATATTTCTCTACATGTATCTGTTTTCTGCTGTTGATTCACAGGGGCTTATACAATGAAGTCCATCTAAGGTTGACAAATTGATTCTAGTATGTGAATCTAAAGATTATATTGTTATAAATATGTAGTTGAAGTTATGCCGCAATACTTCTTAAGCATTAATAATTTATTTAGAACAATAAATGGAGTTAAAACTAAAATGTGTGTTTTTGCAATATTCAGTGTGGTCTTGGTATCAAGTGTGGTGCTTGCTGCTTTATCACTGATAAAGGAGATTATGCTTGGTCAGGAAGTCACAACTCTTGTAAAACTTTATTAGTGTTCAAGATCATTAACAGGAAGCAGAGGTGAAAAGAAGTAAATATTAAGTGTCAGTTTCAGACAGTCAGAGACAAGTTCATTGAGCTGTAAATTAAGTCAAATGCCAGAAAATGCACAGGTCGTTAAAGTGTCCATTCTCTGCAAAACTGGTAAACTTTTAAAGACCTTTCAAATAAAACAACTTAGATGAACACTATGTCATGTTGGCACAGAAGAGGTTTACAATATTTGAGAGTGTTGGGTGTAGGGACATTAGGGCATATTCTTGTAAATATAAAAAATATTAGGCGTTAACAATTATCTTTTCTACTGCCTGCTTATTACCTTAAACATTTGTATATGGTATTAAAAATTCCAGTTTTTTTGTCAACTACATTTATTTTTATGTATATTCTAATTTTTCTGTCTTCTTTCCACTATTTTTGCCTTTTAATCTAGTCCTATGTTTTGTGTCATTGCTGTATTCAAGGACTTAGCAGGAACCACGTTGATGAGAAGTGGATTAAGAATATATACATACAATTAGGGAGACAGTACCATGCTTAGTTGTATGACTTTAAATAGGACATCTCTCATTTTAAAAAAATACCCTAAACCTACACAAGTCCTATACCACAAAAATTTCAGCATGGGTGGAGGAAGGGCTCTCAAAGTCAACACCCCAAGCAGAGGAACTATTGACAGTTGGAGATATCTATCTATCTATCTATCTATCTATCTATCTATCTACTATCTATCTATCTATCTATCTATCTATCTATCTATCTATCTATCTATCTCTATATCTATCTATCTATCTATCTATCTATCTATCTATCTATCTATCTGTCTATCTATCTATAGAGTGAGACTTTTCTTTGGATATGTGGTCACTGGTAGATAGTCCATGTCCCAAAGGATGGCCTCACACCCATTCACATGGTCAGCACTAATTAGATTTAGTGGATCATTTTTAAAGAGACAAAATTGGGAGGGAAATGTAAAATTTGTCCCAAAGAAAAAGCAAAGGAACAAAAAGAGAAAGCATTGAGAAACTGTACACAAGATGTAGATGCTTCAATCATATGCTTTACATTTCCAAAAGCAGTTGTTGAAACCCAGCAAGCTAATTTGGTTGACTGTAACAATAAGTCTTTCTGCCAAGCCGCTCAAGTCCTGCTGCCATGTGGGCACTTTCCACCAGGCCACCCAAGTTCCATCCACTGACATGTTAAGGTCCCAAGTAATACACAGATACTTATATTAGGTACAAATGCTGCTTGGCCAATGATTAATGATTTCTCATCTGCTAGTTCAGTCTTAATTATCATAAATCTTTATATTTTATAAGACTTATCGGACACCAGCAGTAAGCTTCCTGTCTTCCGGGGCTCACATGGTGACTCTGTGTCTTCTCCTACCTTTCCCAGAATCCTCCTTGACTCCTAGTCTCACCTATCTTGTTTTCCCATTGTCCATCAGTACTTTATTTATCAACCAATAAGACAATCATATATGCAGAAGGACCTCCCACTTCAGTTGACTCTAAGAGTGATGTAGCTATAAATCTAAGATATCAGAAAAAAGATGAGGAAGCTACTATTTTGTGGCTTCTGAACTCATGCTTCTTACTTGATATGATCTTGTAGGAAACATATTCCATTAGCCTGATAATGTGAGTGCAATGTACATACTAAACCTGTGCTTGGATATTTGACTTTAAGTAGCCAACCTGCTGATCTTACAATGTCAGTTCCATTCATTTCTGTTCCTGAGGCAATACAGTGAGTATATTGGTGTTGTATTCCATTAACACAGGACAAAGGGGAAAAAAATCTCAAGGGATCACCTAGCATTTACTCAGTGACATATTATTTGTGTGATAGCTAATTTTCTTCTTGAAGGTCAGGGCTAACATCTTGCCTGACATTATAATATGTTTGTGTTTTACTCTCAGACAAAGATGGTTCTCAAACACCTCTGGGCCAGACCAGTTTCCATTTCAAAGGAGTCATTTTATATCTTGTTTGTTAAAACTTTCCTCTATCTAAAATCATCATATTAAAAAGAGTTTGAGAACTACTTGGTGAAAAGTAGGCCATTTTGTTACAATCTCTAGAGAAGCCCTGCAGCTAGGCTATATAGAATTTGTTTTTTAGCTCCATATAGACATTCCTGAAGGTGGAAATTCCATGATAGGACATCTTAAAGGAACCTTTTAATGATGTTCCAACAGCTATTAAGTTTTGTGATGCATTTTGAGAGGACAAAACCTTAATCATGGAAGGAAAGAATGAATAGGTTAGGTCCAATGAGTCAGTAGAAATGAGACTGAAGTGGCACTTGTATTCTTGTAGATATCTTATGTCTAGGTGTGTGATAATGTGGAAAACTTTTAACCAAGGAAAGTTTTTTGAAGAAGTCTCCAAAAAGCACAGCCCTCATTGCCTTTTTTTAAAAAAAAAATAGATAAATCCTTGTTAAAAGAAACATTTTTTCTTTGTTACTTACCAACTTTTCAATCCAGGTACTCATTTTAGGCATTAAGATAAATAGAGAAACAGGAAAATTGAAGTTAATGTTGTAGGGGGCAGAGATGAATACATTTGGTTCCTGTTGTAACTTGCAGAGTGACTTCATTAGCATTATGCTGCCTATACATTCCTTGTTTTATAATACAAGCAACACCTCTCTTTAAACTTTGCTTTGCCTTTGCCTTGTTAGACATTCAAATTCACTGTTTTCTATAAACATAGCATGCCAAGAAAAAGAAACTTAATATGTCACAAATGATGTCAGTAAAGCTTGAATGCCAGAAGCCCTACGCATACAGACTAAACAACATATTAGTTAGTTCAAACAGCGTCCCTTTCTGTGGAAATAAGGATTAAATATAGTTCATCTGACTGCATTTTGATAGCTTTTATATCACATTTTAATATCTGTAAATGAAATCGTTGCCAGTGCTCATTACTCATGATCCTCTAGTAATATGTATCAACACCCTTGCCATAGTCCTTGGGAGGTAAAAATGTGCTTCTCTGTCTCTTGACTTTGGTTTTGCCATGTCACACTTGAGAATGGGAGCATCCAATGAAACATGGCAGCAAAGAACAGCTTGGCCTTCTTGTGCTTCTATTTTTCTCAGAAGAAAGCTCTACCTAAGTTACCTGTGAGTCCAGGAAATGTAAGAGACAAAGAAAAAAATTGGAGACTAATATAATCTCCGAGAAAAGGGCAACAAAAATAGTTAAATCTCAGCCAGTCTGTGAGTTATTAGATAAAATCATAAGTGCTATCACAATATGTCACTGATGGTTTGTGCTTAATTGTTACATAGCAAAGGCTGCGTGAAGTCATGGGGATTCTTACTATCACTTACTTCTATAAAACACATATTCATTAGTGAGATGGTGGGTCAGATGTTGTATATCATAGCCTATTGATCTAAAACTCAATCTACTTCATTTAATCATAACTCTTTGTTTACTATATTCAATCACTGGAACACTGGAGCAGAAGGATTACTGATATATGTCAAATGGAATACTCTGTCTACCTCTTTTGTATTGAAAATAGATTCTTCTCTCATACAATACATCCCAAGCACAGTTTACCCTCCCTTTATTCCTCTCAGCTTTTCCAAACCTCTCCATTCCCCTATCCACTCTCTCCATTTCTCTTCAGAAAATAGCAGGCCTCCAAGACACAACAACCAAACAAGACAAATCAAGATAGTCTACCTTATTAAAAAAGACTGCCCAAATCTTTTTTGGTGCTCTGTCTTTGAGGAGTGTTCATATGGAATTCAAAATCATCACAGTTGAGTTGGTTCTGAGAGGATTTCTTTTGGAATCTGAATATGAAATTTCTAACACAAACACCTATGTTGAACATTTGGTCCCAGTTAATAGTGACATTTTGGGAGGTTCTGGAATCATAGTTAGAGGCATTTCTTGAAAGAAGTTGATCACTAAGTGTGAATCTTTTTTTGTAAAGTTTTTATTTCTGTTTTTTTCACATATCAATCCCAGCTTTTTCTCTCTCTCCTCCTCCAGCTCCTTTGCCAATTTCCCCATGCTTCACTCTCCATTTTGCCACTCAGAGATGATAAGGTCTCCCATGGGAGTCAACAAAGTGTGATCCATCACCATGCTGAGTCAGGACCCAGGCCATCCTACCTGTGTCTAAGCCAAACACGGTATCCTTTCATAGAAAATGACCTCCAAAAAGCTAGTTCATGCATTAAGGACAGATCTTGGTCCCATTTCCAGTGGCCCCACAAACTTCTCAAGATATCCACTGTCACCTGCATTTAGTGGGTAGGCCTAGCTCCCAAAGTCCTGTCAAAGAGAGGGAGGAATGATACTATGAACAAAGGGGTCAAGACCAGGATGGGGAACCCCACATAAACAGCTGACCTGAGCTAGCGAGATCTCACTGACTCTAATCTTAAAGGCTGCATTTTTTGGGCTACTGTCCCTATTTCATATTCTGCTTTTGGTTTGTAAGAAGGTGGATAGCATGTACCTATAGGTGTTTCCCATGTAATACATTATTTACCTCAGCATGGACTGATCTCAGAATCAATGGAGCCAAGGGCTATGAACTGACATTTTTGAAACCATGAGCCTAAATGAAACTTTTCTCACTAAGGTGATTTCTGACACATATTTTTGTCACAGTGATGACAACCAACCATTACAATCAAACCATAACAATGTCTTGTGATGTATAAGAGTGAAGCAGCACTGAAGAAAATATTATTCAAACCTTATTGTTACCTTATATTGCTATCCTGAGAAATGCTTTACAAATAGGAGAAATATTAATGGATAGTTCAGATGTCTTAACTAATGGTTTGGATGACATTTTAATCTTACATCTCTTAAAATCCCTGATTGCATTGATGTATTAAGAGATGTAGAAAGTGTGGAGATATTCGACAATTTATTGAATGAATTGGAGAAGATTTAAAACATTTATGACTGCTTGACAAGAAGACATTGATTTTCAGTGAGCTCTAAAACTTTTGTTGCTCTTGTTTTGCACTATTTTAAACTCAGGAAGTATGCATTGAACATTTATTATTGAACCACTATAGGCTTGCTATTCCCTTGTGGCAGCAATATACAAAATCAATGTCATTATTGGATTTGAAGTTAATGATGGAATTTTAAGAATGTACTCACTCACAATGACATACCAGAGACAGCTAGAGTGCTTCAGGATGTGTGTAGCTCTTCACCCATTCCTACTTGGGAACATGTTGGATATGAACTTCTTAGAAGTACAAGAACAATACTGAATTTGAAGTGACAAACTGTGTTTGGGAGGACTTTAGAAGTATAGTACAAAGAAGATTTGTGGTGAAGTATTTCCACAAAACATATAACATCCCTGAAGTGTCCATGATAAAGTATTTCTTAGCTAATTCTTGATTATGTTGTCAGTTCTCTGGGACTAGTGAAACATGAATTCTAAGTATGGAATAAGCAAAGATGCACAAAAATTTCTTACCTCTGCTCTTTGTGTACTTATAATCTCATTAGATTGAAAAATTTAACTTTCTAATTTACAAATAAAGATGTGCGCCTTTGTAAGGAAGGACACACCTGTTAGCCAATCCAGAACATAGACCTCTTACTGTAGGTCTTTACTGTAGGTAGATACTCAACTCCATCTTGATGCTGGAGATTTTTTGACGTATAGTACTTTGATTAACAGTGATTGTGATTGCTAAAGACCTCCCTGATCCACCACCCTCAGCACTATATCTGTCATTTCAGTAGCATTTCCAACGTTATGTACAAAAACATAGAGGTGCTGTTACCTCCACGAAAACAACATCCTAGGGAACAGCAATGTGCTGGTGCCCCTTGGGGGAAAACCATTAAGTGATATTAAGGAGTGTTCCAGTCATCCATCCATGGAGGGTAAATTGTGCTAAGCATATTTAACCTCAGAAATGTCTCCTCAGCCCATCTTCTTGGTCAACAACTAAATTGTATTTTTGCCATTTGACCCAAACCTCTCTGTTTTCTGTTACTTTCTCACCGAAGCTGCAAATTGTCCATAGCCTGATTTTAAATCTCCAAATCAAATCTTCACTTTATCGCTAGTTCAGGAGATTAAAAAGTGTACCTCCAGGCAGCAGTTAATAAGTAATTGTTTATTTAGCCATCATGTCAGGAGCAGAGTTCACAATCAATTCTCCAGAGGTCGAGTTTAGAATTCACTTAAATACTGCTTGCCCTTTTCCCAGTGAATGGCTGCTCAGTTGTTTCCTGAGTTTGATTAAGGTTACAGTAATAATCATCTCCTACTTCTAATTAAATTGAAACTACACGTAAGAATTTGACTTAGGAGCAGTATGTTCTATTGTGCTTTTCTTTTGCTAGTTAGAGAAATTAGTAATACTTTTGACACATCTTATATGTGAGATATTTTAAATACATTTTATGAATTATAGTGATAACTTTATCATCACTATTGCTAAGATATTATTATATTATTCATATGGATAATGAAAAGAATACTCTTAAGACATATTGAAAAAAATCACATATCCATGCAGATAAATGTTAGATAAATGACTCAATGCACAGGTCTTTTCGAGTATGAACCTGTTGTTCTCTATTACTTCCCTAGAGAACCTAAAGCTAGTGACATTTATACATGCTGGTAAATGTTTTGTATATATTCTTTCTTGAATTCAACTTAACACATCCTTTCTTTTATCCTTGGGAACGTAGTTTACCATGTTACAGAATGGAGGACGGAAACAGAGGAACAAACTTCAAGAAAAAATAGCGTTTGATTTCTCTGTGTCTGTGGCTCAGTTACATGGTGCTTTCATGAATGGGTCTTACTCTCAGGTTGTAGAGGGTAACCAGGAACATTGGTAATAACACGTAATGTTTGGAGACCTATGGAACCTCATTAACCAACAATTCCAAAAGACACAATCCATTCCTGGAATTGGGCTTTTTTCTTTGGTAGTGCATGATATCTAGTTGGAGTATTCTCCCCCCAATGTAGGCTAACTGCATTTAAATATGTGTGTATATAATTTAGACATCTTCTACAGTAGTAGGTTTCCTCATAGATTTTCCAAAGGCCTTTAGTGTTAGATATCCCTTCCCATAGTCCCTTCTCTCACCTCTGCCTCCTTTAATGCATTTTTCCTTTCCCTCTTTCTAAACTCTATTCTATCTATCATTACTTGAAAGATCCCCTCATAATACATGGCCCCTTATTAATTCCATAAGTTGTTTGGTCATTCCAAATGAAACATACATATCTAAATATTAAAAGCAACCCCCTACATATGAGAACAAAAAGGTGATGTTTGTCTTTCTGGGTACTGACCTGGAAGCTTCATCCCTACTGGCTAGCTTTCACAGTGCTGGAACATGCTATGTACAACATGCTATGCACAGTACCAAAGGAAAAAAGTAAACATCAGTCTCATTAATCTGTGAACATTGTGAGCTACTTGCTTGATAAGATATGCTCACTAATGTCATAAAAGTAATCAAAAACTTTCTGCTTGTATATAAGGTATGGTGGCTAGATAGGTTGTAGTCTATAGAAGAAAGCTTACTAATATAATTCTGCTAAATACATAGAGCATTAAAATGACTACAAATATCTTTTTGATAATATATTACATATCTCATTCCTCATAAGAGAGACTGCCTTTTGCAGTTAACACAAAACCTCTCAGCTGGTCAATGTGCAGAGAAGTAACCTTGGAACTGTGGAGTGCATATATAAATAGGACATTTATAGTATACCTCAAGCCTCAGGAATCTTGATTGACTAGGGGACGTTGAAATTCTAAGAGCTACAGGTAGTGAACTATTTCAAGCAATGTTGTTTTGCTGACACAACAAGGCAATTATATGTAATAATAAATGGTAATTTTGACACTATGCATAAGACCCATGGAAGTTCAAGATAGACCATGTCCCATCATGGAGTCTGGCACATGAACATGGAGCCCAGGCCCTAGTAGAGGATCTATTAGAATTTGATAGCTTTTAGAGAAGGAGGGTCATTATATTTTTAATGTGTGACTGCCCTGGTGTACTACCTACACTTCAGGGCAGACCCACATCCAAGACTAGTTGGATAACACAGACTGGGTTTTAGATAGATAGATAGATAGATAGATAGATAGATAGATAGATAGATAGATAGGGAGAGAAAGAGGACATGAAGAGTACAGTGAACAGGGAAGATAAAATACTTTTTGAAAATGGAAGAAGTGAGAATGTTGAATATGACCAACATTGGTTGTATAAAATTTTCATTTTCAAAGAACTAATAACATATTTTAAAATGGTATGGTAAAAGTTATTACACAAATATCAATAAACTGCTTTGTATTGTGAGGGCTAAGTATAAATTTTATGGTGTTGATTGCCAAACTTCACTTAATAGCTTATTGGATAAGGTAAAGTTTTTATTGACTGCTATAAGTTCTGCTGAACCACTGTGAAGACCATCAGTGTCATGATTGCTCAACCAGGCAAGCATGGAAATTGTCCTATGACAAACCTTTGACTCTTCATCTCACCAGTTGACCAATTCATTGATTGTTAATCTAAATAACCAAGTATAGGATATACAAAATCACATTTCAGTTACCAGGGTTTAATGCTTAGAATACATAGACTATACATTACAAGTGATACATGTTTCATGTTGTAAGCATGCAAACTTCTCTTATTTATGGGATCATGGAATTACACTACTCAACTCTACTCATGGGCATACATGCTTACCTTTCTCTTCATTGAACCTAAACTTGTGAACAGTTTGAGTTGCTAGGTGAGAGAAGCATATGTATAAGTCATAACTGATACTGAGACCCAACTTGCCAGGGATCCAGGTCTGAATGCTATATTCAGATTAGTTGCATTTCCTAGTTAATTTTCCCAAATTAATCATTGGTATCTTCTGTTGTGTGCTGATGTAAGAAGTTCATCAGAGATATTAAAAGTTAAGAGATAAGGCAGACAGAGGAAATATGTTTGTATTGGAGCTTACACTATCAACAGTTTATTTTTCTAATTTGTTTTTCTGTAAATATTCAGTTCACTAATTATAATCTAAAATCCTTCAGAGGAAAGCAAATTGTTCCACAAGCCATACACTATTCCATAATTCTATTACTGCTCCAGTTTGACCACCAGGGAGATTAGTATCTCTGATTCAACTGTCAAGTACTTTATTATATTTTCCTCATTGGAATCCCAAGTTCAGTGCCCTGGATGCTAAGGTAGACAGATTACTAAGTAAAGATGAACTTTATGGCGGAATGTATGTGGCCTGAGGGGCATAGTATAACCCCTTATCATGATACATTATTTAAATCCCATGTTGATTACCATTGTGTCTCCCAAACTGACACCATGTAATTGGGAATACATTAATGAACATCTTCAATAGTTCAGAAAACATGAAAAGAATTACAAGTGTGATGGCTTAATGTATGTTACTTGGGACACTTCGATTCCACATTAGAAATGATGTATACAGCAGTTTCCAATTTCAGTTATACGAGACAACAAACAATGGTCTTAAAAAACTCAAATCAAATAGAGTGAAAAAATTAGAAAATATTTGGAGGAACACTGACTTTCTGATCTTAGAAGGATCAGAAGACTTCTCACAGAAATAGTAGGTGAAATAGAAATGATAAATAAATACTAAGGGCTAAATACTCAACCCCCCAAGCTAAATAGAGGTAAAAGTTATTGTACAACAAATAATACTAAAAATCCTAGAATAGATGGCGTAGATGACCATTAGGACCCACCAGCTACTGAGAAGCTATTGGCACTGGACAGTTGTTGGGAGGGACAAGCATTCTTTACTGAGAACATGCTGCTGACAGGATTCCAGGATCTAGTAGATAGCCCCACTCCTATGCACATATTAGGAGCAATAACAGGGCAGACATTATTATATACATGTATGAAATTTTCAAAAATACAGACAAATTAAATGGATAACCAAACTGCTCTTTTCCTAGTTTGCTGCTCTGTTGCTATGATAAAATAGTAACCAAAGGCAACTCATGGAGTAAATAGTTCATTTGGCTTACATTTGGATCACAGAAGGAATTCAAGGCAAGAATTCAAGCATGAGTAGACACAAAAATCATGGAGGAAAGGGACTTATTAGCTTGCTTCCCCTGGATTTCTCAGTTGCTGATCTTAAACAGACCAGGCCCACCTACTCAGAGATGACATGTCCCACAGTGAGGTGGGCCCTCTCCCATCAGTCAACAATCAAGAATAGGCCCCAACTCATGCCCACAGACTAAAATGTAGAAATAAATATTGAATTTAGATTCCCTCCACCCAGATATGAGTAAGCTTAAGTGAAGTTAACAAAACCATGACATTCTACCACCCCTTGTCATTGTTGATATGCAAACACATCACTTTATCTTTGGTCTTCAAGTTTTCATGTTAATTTCACAGTATAAAACAGAGTTTGTCTTTTTAAAGTCACATAGTCTTTAAAACATTCCACTTAAAATTTTAATATCTGGTTAAAAATAAAAATATATTAATTTTAGGATCCTATAAAAATAAGAAAGAAGCAAACACTCCCTTACCATTAGAGAGAATAACCAGGGGATAGTTACTTACAATCACACTTAAGCAAAATCAAAATTTAACAGTGTAGCTCAATGTCAGACATTTTGAACATATATATACAACTTACTGACTCCATTTAGTCCTATATACATGCATCTGGAGCTGAGCACTTGGGACTGTACAATGTATATGAGAGCTAATCTCTGGAAGAAAGTGATTCACTGTCTCTCTGCAACCATTGATTACCTGTGGCAATTCATCTAGGGGTAGAACCTTGTGGAATGTTCACAGTCTTGATTGTGTGTCAACTGGTCTTGTCACTGTGCCTGGCTTGTTTAGATAACTATATTGTCAGATTTCACTGGTGCATTTTGCTTGTCACACCAGAGGACATTATCTGACAGCAGGCATTCTGGACTTCTGCCTCTTACAATTTGATGATTCCCTCTTTTCCAACTTTCCCTAAACCTCTTGTGTATGAGTTATATTGTAGATATACCATTGGGATGGAGCAAGTTGTGAATCACTTATTTTCTTCATTTTAACCAGTTTTGGATCTCTGTAGAAGTCTCTATCTGTTGCAAAATAAAGAGTCCACTTTGATGAGGATGAGAGCTACACTTTTTTATGGGTATAAGTATTGAGAATACAGTTAGGAATTATATTGCTTTAGGATTTCCTCTTGGGACTTTGATCTTTTTGGCCCTGGGTAGTTGGCTACATTTATAATACCAGCCATGAATTCTTCCTATTGATCAAGTCTTAGTCCAGTTGGAGAGTTGTAATTTAAGAAAAGCAGTGCATGAGAGAAAGACTCCATGCAATAGGGCTCAAACCGAGGTATTTTTTTAAATGGGAAAAGGGATCATAAAAAGGGGAAAGGGAAGACGGAAGACCAGCCTCCAGGGACTGGAGCAGCAGGAGTAAGAAAAGAGGAGAACAGAGGGGGATAAAAAGATAGAGAGAGAGGGAGAGAAAGGAAGAGAGAGAGGAGGCTGGGAGGTAGGCAGAGCCCTTTTGAAATGGAACATAGTGAATATGCACAGGTGGTGCTCTTAATGGTTGCAGCTGAGGGTATTTCCTGTCAGAACCCTAAAGACAGGCCAGTACAGGGTGAATTAGTGTTAGTACTATGTTGATGAAATATATCAAGATAAAAAGTCATAGAATGTGTAATTCTCTGTCTGTATGACAACATTAAAATGACACAGTCTAGGAGAAAATGCTTATGATGATAACAAAACTTGGTCATCTTGGATATCTTTATAATGATACCAGCCTTGTATCTTGATTTATGTAGTGTTTACATGAATATATACATGTGATAAAATGACACAGCACAAAATGTATATGTTAATGTGTGCACATATTTGCATTTATGTAAATACTACCACAATAAATTTCATTGTTTTAATATTTCACTGCAGTTATGTAAGATGTAGCATTTAGGGGGAATTGGAAAAAGGATGAATAATATGTATTCATATTACTTTTGAAAATGCCTGTTAGTATGTAATTATTCAAAATAAGGAGATAGAATAGAAAAGAATTTAAAATATAATCCTATTAAAGAAATTGGAATAGTGAAGAATATTTGAATACTACAAAAGAAACAATATAAACTAGCAAATTGTCTTAATGGGTATTGAGAATGTGAAAAAGAAACAATGGTAAAACCAAATAATTGGAATGTAGAATTTCAATCAAGTGTATTTTGCTTTTTAATCTATAGAAAGTCTCCCAAGTTAAACTTATATATACAAATAAAAATGGAATGATAATCATTTCCTTTTGAATATGAAAAAAGATGTATTGGTATCTGGAGACCTCTGAAGATAAGCTATGATTTACTTTTTCAGTATCTACAGTGTCTGTTGAACCACACCTCATCATTCTGGATCATACTCAGTTTGATTATGTAACAAATTGTGTGCTTTCTCTGTGTCATGGTAACTGTCCCTATAGGTCTTCTTGTGGTGTTTCTGCCCTGTTCTGCAGCCATCTCAGAGCCCCTAAATAACACTCGAGACACTATATCAATTATTAGCTGTTGGAAAGTGACTAGGATTACTTATATGCTAACTCTGTCTTAAGTATTAACCCATAACTACCAATATATGTATTTCTACATGGTCTTATCTTACAGAGAACGCCAGACTCATGCATCCTCTCCTCCCAGGATCACATGGTGACTTCCCTCTTATTACACTTCCTATAATCCTTCCAGTCTCCTAGTCCTGCCAATCTTGATTCCCTATTGGCCAACAGTGTTTTATTCATCAGCCAATAAGAGAAACATATGTGCAGAAGATTTCCCCCATCATCTTCTGAAACTGGATCAGATCTTTTCCCTTTAAATGTAACACCATAGCCTATTTCTGATGGCTAGCATTCTTATTCTTGGGGCTTCAAAGAAATGGTGGTGGTGGTGGTGATGGTAGTTAGATATGTCTCAACCTGTGTTGCAAGGGTCCAACTGGGTCATTAACTGCTGTCTCAACTTGAAGTTTTCAAGAGCATCTATTCAAATCCAGAAAGTCTGACCCATTGGTGATATTTGTGTGAGGTTTACTGACACTAAATGGGAGTACCGAAATCTTATTCATGTACCTAAGATCACAGAAGAAGAATACACTGAAGAGAGATGATTACATATTTTCCCAGAAGAAATAAAAGATTATTGCTAACTGACAATGATAGAAACATATTAACAATTACTTAATTGGAGAAGAATTGTGTGAAATATCTGGGACATCATATATTCATCACAAAATCAGATAAAAGAATAGATTATTTAGAAGATGAACCAGAGTTTCTAATTTTTCTCTGTGAGGAACAGGGAAAAGAAGAGCTGAAGCACCTTTCAAACTCAATGCTCAGAGGTTTACTTTTCTATTAAGTACAAAAGAAGGAAAAAAATTACATTAGTATTGTGATGGGTGTCCCATGTTTTAGATCTTATTTTCCTCCTTCTAAAACATAAACAATAAGGTTTTAAATTATGACAAAGATAATTCGTTTTATCATTAATTACAATAGGGAAAAGCAGTAAATAGCTGTGTTACAATTAAGGAAAAATGTCTTCATTCTACTATTGTAACCATAGAACCCACAACAGTTATCTGTTATACAGAGCATGCACAGATTATTACAAGATGAATGAATGAGTGATCAAATATTTCAGAGAAATACCTAGTCTAGGGGAATCTTAAGCAGTTAGTGAAATGATTATGCTAATCATGATATTAAATATGAATATGATAATGTTGAGCAAAGAAATCAGAATGTAAAATTGTGACTGCACAAATGGTCCTTAAACTTCAGCATACATCGTATTACCTAGAGGGCTTGTTAGCACACAAATTGCTGAATCTCAACACTGGTTTCTGCTTCGGAAGTTCTGCCAGGATTTCCAATAATTTGCATTTCTAGCAAGTTCCCAAGGCCCCATGCTGCTGACCTTAAAACCACATTTGAGAATTGAATGCCTATAGGATGTTTGCAAGTACAGGGAACAAAAATTAAAATTATACTTGAACAAATACTGAGAAACAGTGACTGACTTTGGCAAGTAGGACCATGACTTAATTTTAGTTTTTCCTTTCAACTGCCATTTTCTTTTCCTTTAAATATGATTAACTATTGATAAAAATGGAAACCACGAATATTTAGGAAGATAACTGTAAATTTCTGGAAGGAGGGACTAAACCTGTACCGTGGGGAACTTAGAATACCTGCAGAGATATGTGACAGGAAAAAATAAGCTGTGTTCCTTTACAGACAAGCCTTCTACCAGAATAAGGAGAGATAGGGTACATGTGCTAGCTAGTGCATATTTGACATGTTTTGCTTATGATTCACAACATCTAAAATGAGAAATGGTAAGAGAACAAGTTAAAACAAAATACAACACGTGTGCAATAAAAGTGATGTCAATTGTTTTGGCGGTATGGTGATGAAACTGGGGTGGAAGGGCTAATGTAAGTGACTCTTAGTGCTCCCTTCACTATGATAGCCCTCCCTGATAACAAACAGGTGTTTAGATAACACCTAAAGTCACTGTCTTCTAGAAACAAGATTTTACTATTTTATAGCAGATCCCACAGATTTTATGATTAGGATTTCATAGAGAACAGGGCTCAGTTAGCTGGATGCTCAGTGTGTACTGGGTTGGCAATACATAAGGAACTTCAGATTTCCTACACTAAACTTGAGTTATGTTAACACAATTGCTTGATTATTTTATAATCTAATGTCTGGATCTTTCTGTTGTTCTCCCTTCCAGTATATAGATAATTTTGGATCATGTAAAAGGGCTACCCTGAGCTCTGCTCCCAGATGGTTGACTAGGGAGAAGCAGTAGAGGAAGGCTAAGTGAGAATGGTCTATGCCATCCAAACTTTTCCCTCTTAGGCCATGTCAACACTGGCTTCACTTAGTCACCACAGCCTTTACTCACTAGAGTTCTCTCTTTGGGATGCACATCTACCGGTTCTGCATTTGCTTTCTTACAATGCCCCATCTGGTGTAGAGCTATTAGTTATTCTCCTTTCTGTGTCCTTGATGTCATGCTACTATAAGCAGAAGTTTTTCTGTCTCACTATGGCCGATGGCCACTTCCAAATAATCACTCTGAGGCTTATATTATTATAATTTTTGGGCCAGTAGCTCAGGCTTATTACTAACTAGCTCTTACAACTTAACCCATATTTCTTACCTATGGCTTTGCCACATGGCTTTGCACCTTTTCTCAGTAAGCAAGTCCATCTTGCTTCTCCTGCATCTGCTGGCAATTTCTCTGTCTCTCTACCCTCTTCCCAGCATTTTCTGTGTCTCTGGCTGTCCCACATATACTTCCTGCCTAGCTAAAGACCAATCAGCTGTTTATTAGTTAATAAGAGTAATACATATTTCATAGTGTAAAGAAGTATTATTCTACAACATACTGCATTCTGTATATTCTCTTTTTTCTTTCTTATTAGTTGCATCCATACCTCTGCCAGTAGCTTCTCCAGTAAGTTCCCCTCCTTTCCATCCAGGATCTTTGCCACCATACCCATATTTCATTTCAACCTCTGTGTCAAGGGGAATATTTTGTGCTCACAGAAAACAATACACAAAAGCTCCCTACTACCTAGCAAGTGCTGTAGGAGTATGAGATTTTGAATAAACCATATCTGTTGACATCTCCTTGACACAAAAAAGTTACTTGAAATGCATCCTTTTTTTTCTGCAAACTTTGGACTTATCATTTTTCATTTATTTAGCTGTTATGAGTCTTAGGTAAAATATTTCAAGCATGTAGCACCTAACACACATATTTAAAAATTCTATTTCTCTATCTCTCCTTATGCTGAAACGGGGCATACCAATACAAGAAGACTGATCATTTATTCTCTCATAGATATCTGCAGCACTTTCAAGTGCCTCATGGTAGAGATTAAATCCCTTCTGCCCAAATTACAGCAGAATTCTGTACAATGTAGGTCCTTCTTCTATGATATAGACATGTTCTTCAAAGAAGAGCCCCATAAACAGACACATTGAATCGCTAGTTTCTATAGAAATGTATCTTATCCTATTGAGAGTGCCACAGATTGTTCTGTTTGTTAACTACAGTATGCTGAGTTTCACAAGAGGTTTCACCCCTACTGAATTTTTTTATGTAATTGTGGAGGTACACAATATCTGGTAAGGTTTTGTGATATGACAGACATGTGAGGCAGATTGCAAGATAATTTATATGAGCAGATAATCTTACTTAGCTCTTAAAATAAGCCTGTAAATATTGTGGTAAGTTGATTTCCCATATTCTTGGGAGAAGGCGTTCAAAGATGTCAATGTATAATCTCAATATTCCAGTATAGAGTTTCTCTGGTTATGTGCTTAGAAAAGCAGTATAGTTCTGGAATATGTATGTGCTTTATGATTGTGTTGGATGAACTGGGCATATCAGTATCCTTTATCCTACAGCTATAAATTCAAGATATGAGGGCATGAACCTATACTGTAACATAAACTTTGTGATGATAGAGAAAAACCATATTTGACTGCCCCATACCATTTTCATCTGTTAGACAATATTATTTCTAGTTCCTGCATGGTAGAACACTTTCATGATAGTGTTGCCAATAAATTTCAATTTCTTACTTGTCAATAGTTTTCTAAACAGGGAAACCTCTTCTTTTTTAAAAAATAAAATTTATCATATATACAATGTTCTGCCTGAATGTCAGCCTGCATACCAGAAGAGGACACCAGATCTCATTATAGAGGGTTATGTGTCACCTTGTGGTTTCTGGGAATTGAGCTCAGGACATCTAGAAGAGTAGCCAATGCTCTTATCCTCTGGGAAATCTCTCCAGTCCCTGGCACCTCTTCTTTTTGGTACCTCTTCTTTTCTGTGCTGTTTTTTTTTGTTTTTGTTGTTGTTGTTCAAATGTCCACCAACTCCTGACAAGGTAATTTTTTTATCCCTAGTTTAACCTTTTTGACTCAGTAATCCCAAGTGAGGATTATATCAATTTAAATTCCTAAAAGAGTCACTTGGTGAGGAGACAAAGCAAACTCAAATACAAAAACGCCATCTTCTCCCCTCCTGGAGCTTTAATATAATGTTAATACACTTCATGTATTTCTGAATGGACGAACCAGCAGTGGTCCAGCTGCCTCTGCAAAGCACTGTTACTTTTCACTGTGCATTATATCCATCTCCTTACTTCTCTCTTCAGCCACAGAGCTATAAGTGGAGCCATGTTCTTACCTCAGATGAATAAACTGAGAATGAATTAATGCATATCAATGTTGGAAATTAAAGAACAGGTTCTGAGGTGTGCACTTAAAAGTATATGTTTGGCCCATCATGTTCCATTGTGAAGAACACTCCAATAGACAAAAATGATTTTTGTGTGGTATCATTTCTAATTAGCTGTATTTCACATTCTTCAATTTACCAAATTGCCTAAAGGTTCATTAATATAGAATCATTGGTAGCATTTGTTGAGAATGTCTAAGGATTCTAGAAGCTATGCACATTTCATTGAGCCAGTGAAGGGTTAACTTTAACAGCGACCTGAAAGTGCAGCTCTATTTTTTTAGTTAAAAATTTTTCAGGGCATTCTTTCACATGATGCCACTCATAAGTTAGTGCCAAATTACTCTGAAATCAGCCCTATTATAGTAGAAATGTTTCTCCAGTAGAGATTTGATGAGAATAAGAATACAAAATTTTAATCATTGATGATGATATAGGCAGATTACAGTATCAATTTTGGAAGATTATGCCTCTTGAAGACATAAAGGAAAAGTTTTCAAAGACTATGAGCGTCTTGAAATTCAGATTTGTCAAAAAACTTTTTCTTGCTGGGCTTTCCTCTGTGGTCCTTTCTCATCTATTTATGAATAGGATCAATAGTGAATTCAACAAATCCTTTCTATGTCCCTACAAAGTGCCATTGTCTATACCAGTTTCTGATACTGGAGGGGAAAAACAATAGCACCTGAATTGGAAATACTTGTAATTTTTGTGTGATAGAAAGTATTTTAAAAGTTTGAAAAGCATAACCATAGAGATAGTGTTTTCTATCAGAATGCTTTTGGTCTATATCTGAACTAGCCATCAAAAAGTCAACAGAAATAACATGAACTTCCCTGTTAAACACCACACTACCAGATCCACGCCATATGATAGAATTTGCAAATCACACAGTAAGAAATATGCAGTTTTCTATACACAGTATGTCCACTTTCCTATCTATCTATTAATATCTTATTTATCATCCTGTCTTCAACTGGGTATCATCTGACCTTTAAAACAACACTCCTCTTGTCTTTGGCTTCTTGAATTTCAGTGGTAACATTCATTTGCTTCTCTACAGTGCAAATATAAACTTCTGTTATAGAACCAAATTATTAATTAATCTATATCATTCCTCCATTCGAGAATGTTAAGCTCCCTGAGAAAAAATTTCATGTCTAATTTCTCACCATATTTCAGTCTTATGATAAGATTTTGAATGTCATTTTAATGAATAATTGGAAGGGACAATGTTTGATTTGCCAAATCACCTCTTTACTTCATCACTGAAAGTCATACCAATATCAAACCAGTGTAATTCACACCTTTTTAAAAAATCTTCTTTAAATTAAGAGCCTTAATTAAAGAAAGCAGAGCCTTCCTGGTTTTCATTTTACATTTTCATTTTTTTAAGTTTTTTTTATTTGAATTAGAAACAAGATTGTTTTACATGCCAATCCCTGTTCCCTCTCCTTCCTCCCCTGCCCTCCCACTAGCACCCTACCTATCCAATACCATTTCTGCTCCCCAGGGAGAGTGAGGCCTTCCATGGGGGTGTCTTTCAGAGTCTGTTATATCCTTTGGAGGGCCTAGGCCATCCCCCGTATGTCTAGGCTGAGGGAGTATCCCTCTTTGTGAAATGGAATCCCAAAGTCCATTCCTACTCTAGGGATAAGTACTGATCTACTATAAGAGGCCCCATATATTTAAGAGGCCTCCTCACTGATACCCACATTTATGGGGTTGGATCAGTTCCACACCTTTCTGTTGATAGATTATTTTTATTAATCTCCTTCTGTTTCTTTGTCTCTGCTAAGGTAACAGTGACCAGTTTACTAAATTTATTGGCATCTGGTACTCCTCAGTCCTCCTTATCTTTCCGTAACTTGAACTTAGAATAATAAATTCTGTGTTTTTCTTTCTTAGATTTAATAGCTTTCAACATTTTTGCAATAAGAGAGAGGGAAAGAGAAAGATAGAGGGGGAAGAAATAGAATCATAGCAGCTGATATGCATGATTATCATTCGGATATAATAAATAGGGAAACCTAATAACTGAGTCCATTTTAGGCCTGGATGAGGTAATTTGGGGTTTAAGATCCACATGGAATATCAATTGACCAAAAGGAGCCAAAAATATTTTTCTGATGAAATTGTCTTCAGAGCTAAATATCAGAAGGCACAGGCATAAGTGTGCATCTTTTGATCAATAGTATACTTCATAGGAAATCAGCATTTTAACATCAGACAAACCTGTGTTTAAATCTCTACTACATCTGGTTTATCCTTAGGCTCAGAGCTTTTGGTAACTTTAAAAATATCATTGCTTTTAACTACAGAGAACAAGAAAATACCGTCCACTACACATAGTCTATATTGCTTATGATACATAAGGCATATTGTATACAATGAACATTGAATATCAATAACTTACTTTATAAGAAATAGATTAGTTATTTTGATAAACTTTTGTTCAGGTGAGAAAAACTAGTATTGTATTTTATTGGTGTTGTATTTCATATTTTTATTGGTTTTTAGAAAATGTAATCTAAATCACATGGCAATGTTTCTGTAATTTGGTAAGAAGAACTAAAAAGAAATCTAGCATTAACATTTGATAAGTTTGTATAACTCCTAATTATATTGACCTGTTATTATTCTATGAAATTTATAGTGTTAGATATTTCTGGAAGTTAATTTTTCATCTTGAGTTATTTTTTGTGTATGCCACGAGGTAGAGTCTGACTTCATTCTCTTGCTTGTAGATAGTTTACTGCTGTGTCTCATCCAACTCAATTCTGTAAGTCAAAAGTCAACTCTCCACAAAAGGTTAATCTTCATTGTCAATTTGACTGGATTAAGAATCATTGTGGAGTGTGGAGCCAGGCAGTGGAGGCACATACTTTTAATACCAGAACCTGGGAGGTAGGGGCAGGTGGATCTCTTATGAGTTCAAGACCAGTTTGGTCTGTCAGTTTGGAACTCACCAGGACAGCCAGGGATATACATAGAAACTCTGTCTCATCACTCCCCCTACAAATAATAATAATAATAATAATAATAATAATAATAATAATAATGACCATAGTAACATATATGAGTGTGTTTAGGAGAATGTTTCTGGAAAGGTTTAACTGAACAAGGAGTAAGGAGCATGCGGCAAGGAAATCTCATTCTAAGTGTGTGCATCACAATGTCCACAGGCAGGGATCAGAACTGGATAAAAAGGAGGAAGTGAGTGAGCACCAATATTCACCTTTCTCTGCTTCTACATTGTGTAAAAAATGTAAGAAACTGCTTCCATGCTTTCACTGACATGATGGACTGTGTCCCCATGAACTGTGAGAGAAAACAAATCCCTTCCTCCTGAAGGCTTTTTTGTCATAGTCATGATGAAACTGACACATGGTAGGGTTTCTAGTCTTTTATGAAATGAGAAAATTGGCATTTAAAATTTGTTCTTCTGTATCCAGACTTTATTTTTTTGATATTCTTTCTCATTGGAATTATCATATGAATTTTAGAGACTATTTGTCAATTTCTGCAAATGTGCTGTAGTTTCTGGCATCCTTGGAGTTTTCTCAGTTAAAAACATTGGTTAGACCCTCTGACACATCATCTTTCTGCCATAATTTCCTGGTATAATTCTCTGTCACAATCTGACCTGTTTGTATCCACAGCTATTAGTGTACTAGGACTATTTTATAAAGACCAGGAGACAAGAATATCACAGTTGACAATCTCACAAAAACAACTGTGGTTAGAGTTGCAAAGAATCATATGAAAGATTAAATGAGAACCATAAGAATTTACCAAGTATCTCCAGGAGTAAATTTGACTTTCCCATCTGTGGGACAAGTGAAACATTCAAAGTTATTTCAACAACACAAAACATTGTCATCAACACTACCCAGGTCATTGCTAACATCTTATTGCTAGGAACACTATTTCAAAAACTTTGAGATAATAATTGTTATTATTTTACATTATAGATAAAGAAATGAAATCTGAAGTATGAAGACACTTAAGAAAGTGCTCAAAATCCTTGGCCATCAGAGATATGCAACTCAAAACAACTCTGAGATACCACCTCACACCTGCCAAAATGGCTAAAATCAGAAATTTGTATAGATGAAAACAGTAAAGCTTATCCACTATTAGCTTTCTCATACACCAAATGCTTATAAATGCTTTAAAGAGTTAGATATAAATAAGTATCCCTAAACCTGTATTGCTTTAATATTGATTGAATAGATAACAGAAGGAAAGAGGGGACCAAACTATTGCTCCATTTATACTTCTATATGAAAGTCAGGGTCATTGTATAAGCATGATAAAACTAGAGAGAGTTTATCACCCAACAAAGGAGGCATTATCAAACAGGATTTGAGGCATAAAGTAAACACATATGGAAAGCTAAGAGAGAGGATAATAGGTTATTTTACTTTACAGAGCAGACTTGTGGATGTAATCAATGAAAGCTTAATGATAAATGAGTAGAGAAATGATATTCAGGAGACAGAGCCAATGGTAAACTAAATTAAACTTGTTAATATCGCCATGAGGAAGGCCAAAGATCAGCTTCCAACTGGGATCATCAACCTACAGTGAATTTATTAATGAAGATGCAGAGTTGGAAGTTTCTCAGTCATTTGCTATTTAAGTAAATTCCTGTTCTCTTTCTCTTCAATTAATTACATATTAATAAGAGTCAGATTTCTTTTCTTACTTTGTATTAAACAACAAAAAGTCATCTTTCATATCTTGACAAGAAACCTTTGCTTTTGTAAGAAGAGATTTTCTCTAATTTACTCCTGTAAAACCTGTCTAGAGACTATTGGGGACATTGAGTGGGAGAGTTTTAAATTTGAGGAAAAATGTAGTTTTTTCATCATAATGTATTGTGTTGGTTCCAAAGATGAGTTTGCACCACACAAAATATTTTTTTGCATTTTTTTATTAAATTATTAATATTTTCACATGTACTTTCCCTCTCCCTCTCCCTCCCCCCACCCCCATTCCTTCTCCCCCACCTCCAACCTACCCCCCACCCCATCCACCCGCCACTCCCCAGGCAGGGTAGGGCCCCCAACCAGGGCTCCACCAAGTCCACCAAATCTTCCTGTGCTGGGCCTAGGCCCCTCCCCATGTGTTCAGAGACAGAGCGAATCCCTTCAAGTGGGATGGGCTCTCGAAGTCCCTCCCACCCACCAGGGCAAAACGCCAGTCCACCTCCAGAGGCTCCCAGGAGTGCAGGGGCCTCCCCATTGGCATCCATGATCAGGGGGCTGGATTAGTCCTGTACTGTCCTCCCAAAGAGCATCTGGGGTCGATATGCTTTCCCTTTTTCAGGCCAACTGTTTCTGTGGGTTTCTCCAACCAGGTACAGACCCCTTCGTTCTTCATTCCTCCCTCTCTTCAACTGAGTTCCAGATTTCAGCTCAGTGTATTTCTGTGGATGTCTGTCTCTGCTCTCATCAGCCACTGGATGAGGACTCTAGAATAGCATAGAGAGTATTCATCAATCTCATTCTAGGGGAAGGGTTTCTAGGCCATCTTCTCCTCCACTGCCCAGACTGTCAGATCGTGTCATCCTTATAGGTCTCTGGAGATCTTCCTAGTTCCAGATCTCTTCTCGGACCTATAGTGGCTCCCTCTGATATGGTATCTCTCATCCTGCTCTCTCTCCTCTATTCTTCCCCCAACTCAATATATCTGCTCCTCCATTTCTTCTCCTCTACTCTTCATCTTGTGCTCTTATTGTGGCAGCACCCACTCCCCTACCCTCACACAAAATATTTTATTAATTCTTTATTAAGTTTTTTCAAGAGATTAAATGCACCACAATGGCATCTTAATGGAAGCAATTCCCAAAATGGACATAATCAACATGTAACTGACCTTAGATTTTATACTGATGCTGTTCTAACTTGTTAGATGTATTTTTTAATTTTCTTTTTACAATTCTGTAAATGCATTCTGTTCATGTTGTCAACTCTTCCTCTTCCCCATATACCTGTCTATGTTCATATCTATTAATTTTATTTTGTGCCTTACTGAGAATAATGAAGGCTGTCTATGTAACCATGAGCTTGAAGCTCTCTCGGAGCACAGTGGGATCAAATACAAAAGTAACAAAAAATTTTGAAAATAGATTAAAGCTAAAGGCATGAGTGCAAGGTCTTGATTACTAAAACACGTGAATTTATGTGTGTACTTATTTTTAAAATTACATACTTATGTGTGATTGTGTGTGGATATGTGCTTGCATATGTGTATAACTGCAGAAGAATGAGTAGAGTGTTAGATCCCCTATAGTTGGAGTTATAGGATGTTACAAGTCACCTGCTTTAGGTACCTGGACCATAACTTAGGTCTTTTGTTCAGGCAGAATGTGCTCTTAACTACTGAGCCATCTTTGCAGCCCCATGTGTGTATTTACTTATAGGTACACATGTATAAGTATGAATATGTTCACATTGATTTACATCTTTGTACATATGAATGCAAATGCATTTGAATACACATATACATGTACAGAAATGCACACGATGTTTATCTATGTACATTTATATGCATGCATATTTAAAAGTTTTAAAGTTGTTGTTTTATTATTTGTGTGTGGGGGTCTCTGTGTGTGGATGCCATTGAGGGCCAGAAAGGGGTATTGGATTATTTGAAGATGGGTTGACAGGCGGCTTTGAAATGTCTGACACAGATGCTGGGAACCAAACTTGAAAGAACAGCAAACTCTACTGCTGAGTCACCTTTATAATCTATATAAATATACATACATTATTTTTCTAACACAGATTTGTAAAATGAAGATACCTGAACAATGAGCACTTGCTACTCGTATCACTTCCACTTAGTCTACAAGATGGCTTAGTGTTCCTACCACTAAGCCTCAAAACAGAGTTCAAACCCCAACACAGAAAACACATGGATGAAGAAATGAGCTGACTACCCAAGGTTGTCCTTTGACCTACACAAACACATAGGGACATACACACCACCCTTTCCCTACACAAAGAACAAAAAAACATAAATAAAATGATTTCTAAAAAATATTCTTATTGTCCATGCCAACTTACAACCATCACACTGTTTTAGTGACTATTGAAAAATACCACCATGACAGGGTATCTAAAGACACATTTGGTAATATGTTAACTATACAAGAAAGATACTGTGTAGTTTAAAAACAAATCTTACACAGCCTTATATTTCTTTAAAATTAATTTTGTATGGAGAGGTTAAACACTCCACTCTTAGGCATATACCCAAAGGATGCACGTTCATACAACAAGGACATCTGTTCAACAATGTTCATAGCAGCACTATTTGTAATAGCCAGAAACTGGAAGCAGCCTAGATGCCCCTCCACCAAAGAATGGATAGAGAAAATGTGGTACATTTACACAATGGGTAATACTCAGCGGGGGGGGGGGAACAATGGAATCTTGAAATTTGCAGGAAAATGGATAGAACAAGAAGAAACCATTCTGAGAGAGCCTTCTTCCAGCAGCTGGTAGAAGTAGAAGCAGACACCCACAACTAATCACCGAACTTAAATGGAATCTAGTTGCAAAGAAGGAGGACTGATGAGCAAAGGGGTCTAGACCAGGCTGGGGAAACCCACAGAAACAACTGACCTGAACAACCGGGAGCTCTTGCTCCCCAGTCTGATAGCTGGGATACCAGCATGGGACTGATCCAGACCTCAGGAAAGTGGGTTTCAGTAAGGAGACCTCGGAAATCTACGGGACCTCCTGTAGCAGTTCAGTAGTTATCCTTAGCATAGGTATGGACTTTGGGGGCCCATTCCACATACAGGTATACTCCCTGAGCCAATACACACAGGGGTGGGCCTATGCCAAAGGAAATGATAGACTCTGATGACTCCCTATGGAAGGCCTCACCCTCTCCTGGTGAGCAGAAAGGATATGTGATAGGTAGGGTATTAGTTGGGGGGAGGTGGAAGAGGAGGAGGGAGTGGGAACTGGGATTGACATGTAAAACAATCTTCTTTCTAATTCAAACTAAAGAAAATAAATGAAAAAAGAAAAAGAAAAGTAATGTGCTAGAACCAACTTCATCTTTGTCTTCCTCTTCTTCCTCCTCTTGGTACTCCTCATCATCGTCCTTCTTCCTCTTGTTCTTTTTCAGTCTTGACCAACCCCTTTGTACTGCATTGGGTTTTTCCTTTTTTTTTTTTCCTTTGTGACAGGTTGTCTTTGTATTGTCCTGGCTGTTAGGCTGTTTGAACTCAGAGAAATCCTCCTGCCTTTGCCTCTGAAGTGCTAGGATCCGCTGCTGCCTGGTTTCCTTCAGCACATCAGCCTTCTTTTCACTGGGCTGTGTGTCATCTGCAGCTGTGTTGTTCCACATCTCTCCCAGTTTCTTTGCAGCATCACGAATGGAAAAGCCAGAGTGTTCTCCTTTGATTTTGGGGCAATACTCAGAACAGAGCAAAAAGAAGGCCAAAGGAGGTCTCCTGGGGTGCACTGGGTCTTTGAACTTCTTTTTGGTCTCCCGTTTCAGGGAATGTAGATTTCAGTTTCTCTTTCATAATGAGCATTGCCAGCCTTTAATGTTTTCAAATTTCCCCTTTTCTTTAGCAGACATGGTCTTCCATCTCTCTGAGTACTTAGAGAACCCTGAGGAGCATCTTCTTGAACTCCTCCTAAAAAGCTTACAAAAAGAATGCATGTGAAGACATTTTGCTCCTCGAAGGTGTCTTAGGATCTATCTCCTTTGCAGATGTTTCTGTGATTTTCCTCTGCGAGGCACAGAGTTGCCCCATGCCAGTTTGGCTATTGCTTGCCATGGTGCTGTCTCTATGAAGCTCATTATAGTCTTATGGCTGTGTGAGGTGAGCAGGAGCCAGATGAGACCTCAAATACAATAATTTTTAGAAGTTCTAATCTTAATTATGTGTGTGTTTGTGTGACTGTGAGTTTATATGTACCATATTTGCTCAAGTGTTTGTGGAGGACGGAGAGAGCATTGTATACCATGGAACTAGAGTTACAGGTGGTTTTGAGGCAACTAAAGTTGATCCTGGCAATCAAACCTGCAAGAGCATTAAGTGCTTTTAACATCTAAAGCATCTCTCCACCCCCATAACATTTTTTTTTCAAAAACCCATCTTCACTGTATGATACAAATGCTTCCTAGATAAATGACTGCTTTTAGGACAAAGAAAGACTAAGTACTTGGTAAGCCTGGGAAATGTTCTTTCAGAGATAAATAAAATGTTTAAAATAAAACCTCTACAAAGAAAAAAAAAACAAACGAAAAAATAAACAGCGTATAGAGATAGCTTATTAATTGGGAGAAAGTTCAAATCATATATTGATAAGGGATTAAATTCTTAAATATAAAGATGTTTAAAAATGCAAAAAGTAAGAAAAAAGGAAAACTAATGAAAATGAACAAAGAACCTAAATATACATTTCTAAAAAGAAGGCATACACATGATTCACACACAGGCACACACACATACACACACACACACACACACCATATATATATATATATATTATATATATATATATATATATATTCTTTCCAATCACTTAGAGATATGTTAGAGTCACAATGAGTAGCATTGCACTCCTATCAGAATAGATATTATGAAAAGGATAAAGTATAATGATAAGGCAAAAAGAGAAACCTACACATCAAGTGGGGTTGTAAATTAGCATAGCAATTATGAGAAACTAGATATCTCTGGGAAAAAATATAAGTACCATATGACCCTAAAATCCTTACCTCTAGGTTTTATTGAACTTGTCTGAAGTTACCAAAGAGACTTCTTTATCTTTCTAATAGTCATACTATTCCCAATAGCTCATTTACAGAACTGACCTGTAGGTCTATCAGCAAATGAATGGAGCAAAACAATGGTGTATTTATAAACAATGGGCTGCTAGCCAACCTTAACCTTTAGGAAGCTCTCTCAATCTACACAAATGGACCTGGGGAGCATGCTAAGTGAGGCAATCAAGACAGAAATCATCAACATCAATGTTATCATAATCATCATGGCCACCCTTACCATCAAATGTCATCATTATAATTGTAAAATGTGTAAAGTCCAATTATCTGAGTGGATAATTGGACTTACCATTTCTGGGGAATTGTTCTAAGATATATTTATGGAAATGGAGCATGGTGTAATTCCTACATGTAACTTGAGAAGCTGTTCTGAATTTTCTAGGAGTAATCCAAGCCAGAGTTGTATTTGAGAGATATTCTACAGCAAAGTAGCATTCATAATTTATGTTGACTATAATGAGGATGTTTCTAGAAATTGCAACTTATTGTTGCATTGTCTCATATCAGTACATTATTGAGAATAACAAGAGTAGAATGGTAATTTAGAACAGTAGGTTCAGCTTACTGTTCTCCTACTGTATTCTGCTTTAAGGTGTAGGATGGATATTATACCAATACAGGGAATAGATGCAAGGATTTCACTTCTTGACAGTTAATATGTTTCCCTACATTTTATCTCAAATACCAAAAACTCTGAAAAGGGTTTACTCTCAAGGTTACAAAGAAATAGCACAAAAAGTGAACCTTCACATTTTCATAAGTGCATCCAAAGATCAGGCATGGGTATTGCTCTAGTATATGCAATCAAGAGGGTAGGAAGAAACAGCTGTTTTGTGAAAGAAAGATTCATTGGACACCAGAAAGATAAATGAAGAACAGTTGGTTTTCCATCAGAGCCCCACTTCCCATAATGCCCTTGTCTCTTCTTTTCTGTGACATGAATATTCTTCTGGGTAAAAGGGGAAGACATACTTATAGATCACAGAGACAGCTGTTGTTCTTCGAGAGGATAATTTGTCCCAGCTTCAGGGATTGTTCTCATTGGTCACCATGGGAGTGAGGCCAGATGTTTTGTGTTATAAAATTCAATGTCAAACCAATTATGGGTGTAGTGATGCATCATAACATCTTGGATTAAGAACTTGTAAATTAGACCATTTCCTCTTTGGAAATTTAAATTTCGACATTTTATCCTGTGATGATTTATGCTGGCTCTCAGTAGAAAAAATCTTGATTGACAGGCAGGCAAGTCCAATCTGTGCCCAACTGGCCACATGTGGTTATACTTACCCTAGGCCCTAGGATAGTTACTAATGACCACTATCAGAAATATTAGACTTAAAATGTTATAAGAAGTGTGTGTGTGTGTGTGTGTGTGTGTGTGTGTGTGTGTGTGTGTGTAACACCAGTGTGTGATTCTTAGTCATAAATTTTGTAGTTAACCACATCATGTCACAATATTAAAAGCTTGGATATTCTTGGTTTTAGAAGTAGATATATGCTGTCCAAGGAGGCCGAATAAATCATGAAAATAATCTGTGAAAATTGTATGCTCTTAAGTCTGGTACAGTGTAATTAGGTCATATCTACATAATCATGTCTATCATGAGTTGGAATCATTTATACTCTAGTTGGCCACTTCCAGGATCTATCACCAAGATATAATGGGATAAACATAATGTTTGAAAATTTAAAGAACACAGTACTTCTAAATTTTGTAGTGTGTTATTTATTGTAATATTGATGCTCTTAGAATGAACCTAAGTAGCAATTTATTCTACTCTGTGAACACATCTGAGAAAACATCATTAGAGTCCTTTCCTAAACGTTTCCATGATGGTTAAGAGTCTCCTAATGAGTCTAAAATTCTGTATAATCTCTTTATTCGAAGACAAATCCTTGAAACAATGATGATAGTCATTGTGATCAATGGAGGTACATTCACAGTAATATGAGGCTTGGAGGGGCTTTGGGTTTGTCACTGAAGCCACAATGAAGGATATAATGTAGTCCTGGATGCCAGAAGAGCTGTGAAAACACCTTTGGTGATGGCATTAAAGAAGACAGTGAAGGACAACATTCAAGAGATAATTGTGATGGTACAAGAAATAGAGAAGAACAAGGTTTTGTGATCCATTATGATCACAGGACTTCACTGATAATATTGTTGCCTGACATTTCCTCCTGAGATTATAATATAGTTACATTATTCTCTCCTTTTTCTTTCCTCCCTATAATCCTCCTTGTTGTTTTCCAAATGTATGTCTTCTTTATCAATTAATGGTTTATATACATAAGCATATTATGCATATTTATTCCCAAATATAGGAATGCACCTAGCTAAGATTGTGTAATGTCACCTGTATTTATCTGTATGATCCTAAATATATGGTATTATTTATTAGGCTTTTCTACTACTTTTTCTTGTCTCTCATAGCTCAAAGGTAAGTCACTTTTGCTGAACAGACTGTACTTTGACCACAGGACCCAGAAGATTATAGCTTGATTTGACCTGAAAGTTTCCTCTCTGAGGACTAGCTTTCATAGTACCAGAAAGGGCTATGCAAGTTTCCAAAGGAGTTTCTAATAGTCTGATCCAACTGTGATGGCACATCAATAGGTAGGATGGCAAAATAGGCCTAAGGCTGCAATAGTGGCACTCATATCTCACTGAGTTCTGAATCTTATAATCTCTATGCCCATCTTTCACTAGGGAAGGCATGTAATAAAGATTTCCCATTTGGGGCTGAATTATCCATTTCCTTATTCTTTGCACCTTGACCAGCTGTCTCTATGTTAACTGTCATCTATGACAGAAAGAAATTTCTCTGAAGATGTCAGAGAGTTTCACCATTCCATGGGTAGAGATACACTAATTTAGATGATGTTTTGTGATACTATGTTTATTTAGTAAAATAAGAATATTAGATTCAGCCTTGGGGCCTATTAGTTCCCCAACCAGGTTCTTGGTCAGGTTTACAAGAGCAGGCATATGTTTCCTCCTGTAGATCAGGTGCTAAATTAATTAAGACAGTTGTTTGTTACCACAATAAAATTAATGCTGTTATTGTACCTATAGATATATGTTGCTACACTGGTCATCTTGAAGTTCTAAAGATTAAAAGCTGGGTAAGGCTGTTGATGACTTTTTATGCTGAGGGATGTAACCAAGGCACAGATATGCTCTATCCTATGTTATCACTCATGGTTGGATCTGAATATCATTTTTTTAATTTTCACTTTTAATTTGGAGTACCTATAGATACCAGAAAACTAAAATGTGTCCATTGTTGAGAAGGGAAAGGAAAAAATTTAATAGATCAGAATAGTAGAACACAGGTGATATAAAGGAGAAAGAGGAATTTATAATGAGGGAGGTTAAATGACAGAGGATGAAATTGAGGAGAGATAACTAACACTAAGATCATTTTAAAAAGCCATATGTAAGCCTATTATTTCATAAGCTTTACACACACATGCTCACATAAACATATACAAACACACACACTAGAGAGAGACATAGAGACAGAGATCTAGTAAACTCAACAACTGAGCCAATTAGATTTTATTGATTTGCTTTGCTTCTGATTTTTTAATTTTTTTTCATGTCCTAGTTTTCTGTTGAATGTCAGACACAAGTACAATGAAGTTTGATCACTCAAGATACTACTCAATCTCAAATGCTTTTATTTTTAAATTTCTCCTTTTTATTCTATTAAAAAGATTTTTCTTTTCTGGATTAAGTGAATAAGTGATTAATTTGTTGTGGTATATTTATTATTATCATTTTTTCACTTTTTAGCCTGACCTCTTGTGATTTACTCATGAGTATATATATAACAAGCCAAATTCTTGAGTAGACGGTGTGCCTTCAAACACAAGATTTTAAGGCAAAGGTTTTATTTTTTGCAAAAATCATTTCATGAAAGTTGGCTAACCCATTCAAAGTTGCTTCCTGTTCTATGGTGTTCCTTGACTTTCACTTTCTTGTGCCCATTTGGGGAATGCTGCAGTGTCCTTTGTTTCCCAGTTAGCTAACTAAATGAGCTAACTAAACAAGCGATTTCAGCCCTTTGCTGAGTTTTTATTTCCTGGATCTCTGTTAAGTTCTGTATGGTCCACTGTTTCTTTCAACAAAGATGAAAATGTGTTTGTTTCCTACTAAATTAATCAGCTTTAACTGGCAAAATAATGGACTTTTGTAATTTCTTTCTGTTCATATTAGACGTGTTCCCATTAGCAGCAGAGTGGCTGGGTTTTGTGTCTAGACTTATGTATTAAACGCATTTGCATTTCCTGGGTAATAAGGGAACTTCAAGGGTTATTAGTAGAGAAAAATAGGAGGGTCAGGAAGAACCTTAGACAGAAGCCAAACAGGCTCCCACTTAAGTGAAACATAGTTTATCAAAAAATGCTTCTAAATTCTTTCCTGCTGTTAGCTAATTTTTGATATCCTGTTAATTTTACAAACTGATTCATATTATAATATTGTAAAACTGGTCATCAAGGTTCCAAACTTCAGAATAAATGTTGACTGTATTCAATATCTTACCATCTCACATCTAATTCTTAATTTCATATCTCTGCGTCTTCTATTTCTGCTTCTGTTTACATGTTTACTGTTGCTGACAGAATGTGGAACTCTGGTTCCTCTCCTTAAATTACCACTATGGTTTTCCAGTTCATCTTCATACTTCTCTGTTCTTAATCATCACTGCCAGAGAACTAAGAACCCCATTTCTCTGTATAACCTTTACCAATTGCCCAATTTGACCAAAAATTATTTTGTATTACTGTCCCTCATTTCATGCCATGTTGTTAGACTGCTATTTCCTGTTCAACGGAGGCAATTCTACTTTCACCTATTATTTCAACTATATGGACAGTAGTGAAAAGTCATTGTCTTCCTGGGCACAATACATGTCAACTATATACCTGCAATTTTCAAAATCAATTTTTTCATTTTACTTGAGTTTTCTGTTTTTATATTTTTTGTGATTTGACAGTGGCACTCTGTATTCCACTTACCTGCAAAAAATCATGCTTAGCTATTTCTGATTATCATGTGGTTTAGGTACTTAGACATATGGCTTTGTTCAATGAAAATGCATAGAGCTTCAAAAAATGGACAGTTGCATTGTCTTCAGTACTGAAAGAGAAAACAAGTTGTTTTATATATTGCCAAGTAGTTATTATTATTTCTTCAAGGAAAAATCAGTTTATCAGATATTCTCCCCACTTTATTAATAGTTCTTTCTATATCAAATCAATGTCCCTTAATGTTAATTTCTAAAACTCACATATTTACTCATAAATATTTTCTGTTGTAGACCATATTGACTTTCAAAAATTAATTATATACATAGGAATATCTACAGATACATTATATATGTATGAATATATTTAGTCATTTTCTAGTTGCTCTAGAGAACTAGAAATCTGCTTAATAAAGATCTGTACTTCTATGGTTTGAAAGAAACATTTGATAGAGGAAATATTTTTATTAGATGACTATTATTTATTTAATTAACCTATTAGTATTCTAAGAGTGTCCAACCTCTTAATCCAATATTTAATGTGATTACATATTCTACTTATAATTCATAGGGAAATGGTTGGAATTTTGAAAATAGTTTACAGAGATTTGTCTCAAATACACCAAGCATGCCATCCTAACCACATTTATTTCAGGAACTAGCACTCTTCTGAGAAGATGGTGTTGTGTCAGATTTAGTAATTCAATAAAAATATTCATTTCCAGTAAGATGTCTTGATTTATAAATATAAAATTATATAATTAATCTTATATGTCATTTCTTAGGCAGACATCTTTGAATAATATAAAATTTTGTTTCAATTTGTTTCCTCTTTATTGCTAGTTTTCAGATTTTTCCCTTGAGCCTTTTTGTAAGCTACCGTTAAGAATGTTGATGACATTTTATTCAGAAATCATAGCAAAAATCTGGGGATAACTGTGAGATTTATAACTTGCCATGTTTTATAACTAATCATGATGCAGTATCACAAATAACTGTAAGTAAGGAAGTATATTAGGCTCAATCATTATGCATCTCTGGCTTTAATCTTGTTATGGAGACCAATTTAGCAGAGTCAACTTTTTTGTTGGGGTTAGTGAGAATTATTATTACTATTTGAGGAAAAGCATTATTTAGCCCTTTGCTGAAAGCATCCATGAGAAGAAGGGGATTGTGCATTTTTAAATGTTCTTTCTCTAATGAACCCTTTGATAACAATTTTCTGGAGCAACCCTTAAGGTTACTCTTTCCAAGGATAATTCCCTATTAACTTAGCTTTCTGTTGATTTAGACTTAGTAAAGGATGTTCTAGGGTTCAATTACAGTGCTTATTACAATATTTTTATTGTAAATCTACAACATAGAAATATTTTTACAGATAAAGAGATATGGTAATAAATAGAAATAGACAAATTTTCTAACCTATGCTTGCCTCTGTATCTCTTCAATCACTTCATTCCTCAAGTCCTTTCTTCTATTTTTAGGAGTATATGCACATATTGGTTAATATTAGGTTTGTTTATCCTTAATCCACATAATATTCCTTGAATTTCCTAGTCTCAAAGACATATGATAATTCCACATTTTTTCAGTTAGTGATATTTTTACAGCATATCTTTCTTCTTGTCTTTTGTTACTTGCAATTCCTTATTAAAACTTGATGCACCATGATTTGTGCAAACCCATGGGAGGCCTGTCTCTTTCTGAATGGAAATGGAGGAGTGGATGAGGAGGGCTGCAAATTGGAAAGGTGAGGGGACAGGAGAATGGGGGAGGGAAAACTGGTTGGTATGTAAAATAAATGGTTTCATCTTTTTATTCCACTCTCACAATCTCAATTTTTTAAAATTGGTATACCTTATACTAATCACTTTAAACCAGTTAATAATTGAATTCACATATTCCATCTTTCAGATGTGTTCTATTCATCTTATTTCATCTTTCTTTTTCTTTTTTCTTTCTTTCTTTTATTTTGTTTTTATTGAGATAGGGTTTCTCTGTGTAGCTTTGGCGCCTGTCTTGGTACTTGCTCTGTAGCCCAGGCTGGTCTGAAACTCATGGAGTGCTCTGCCTCCTGAGTGCTGGGATTAAAGGTAAGCACCACTACCACTGGGCACATTGTCCTTGTTTTGACTATTTTTTGAAGTGGGACCTTATTAAGGTGATTAACTCCCTTGAATGTGAGAAGTTTAATTACAAAGGAGACCTTAGAAAGCTCTTTCACTCATTCCATTGTGTGAGGACACAGAAAGGAAAAGGCTGTTTTTTTTCTTTTTTTTTTTTCTTTTTTTTTTTTTTTTACCAGGAAGGGGATCTTCTCTTGATATGAGATCTGTTGCCCAGGAATTTACCCTCCAGCCTCCAAGACTGTTAGAACAAATGCTTCTTAAAGGTCTCTATGCTTTGGTATTAGAACATCCCAATAATACAATCAATATAAAGCATCCTGATATAATCAAACACTTTCTCACATGTCATCCCAACAGTCTGTGTTAAAGGTCTTCACACTGGAATATACTGTAACTAAACTCTAGTCTTTATGTGTATGTAGGATGTTTGGGATAGATAGAACATTCTATAAGATTCCTATTGGCTCTTTAGACCTATAACTTGAGGTCTTAAGAGCTTTCATGTTTATTTCCTTCCTTCAGTAGAACAGACTTCTTTCTGCTGCTTCCCTTGCCATCCCCTTTTCTGGTTTGAAATCTTCTTATATCTTTGAATCCCCATCTGTTATATTTTGTTTTACACATATGTGATACAAGAAGATGATGGGACCTGGGTGGGAGATGATTCCCATTCCTGAGGTAGGGAAAATATCTGAATCATATTTCTGTTAAGTCTTTTCAATTCAAGTCCATGCCTTTGAGATGGACAGAGTTCTGGGTGTTTTTCACAATGCACGGTCCTATTTACCTGCCAGTTTGAGGTTCTTGGGTAAGCAGACCTCAGGAGCTCTTTCTTTCTCAGTTAATCTTTTCAGGCTATAACATGGGGGTTTGCCTAAAGAATCCAGTCCTGAAAGCACAGTTGTACTTTTATTATTGAAACAATGTCACTATTTCTAAGCAATAATTCAGTGACATAACATGGACATTGTTTAGAATAACTCAGCATATGCTCATTATCAATGAGTTTGCCATCTCATAAGAGCTAAGAACCATATTTGACTGGTCCAGGGTTATATTCAAAATGATCTTTGGCATTCTAGCTGCCAACATAGATATTCTAAAGGACCTTGAGCTAACTAAATGAGGTTTGTTACCATTAAAGTTCTTATAATAACAGTTGCATTGTACATCTACCTCACTCTTTCATAGATTTTACATGATTTCAAGAGAATAGGGAATAGAATAGAAAGATGACTTTGTGTACAAGAAAAAATGCAAAGGAATACATGGGATGACAAGAAGGAGATGGTATAATTCATGGATGTCAAGGCCAAGGTTTGAAATAACTGATCAAGTTTATGTCAAATAACTGATTTTGCGTCTATCCAGTTGATAATTTTAATTATAATATACTACTGAATATTCTTCTAATTGACTAAAGCCATCCATGTATAAGTATGTACATAATTTAACTCTCTCTCTCTGTGTGTGTGTGTGTGTGTGTGTGTTTGTGTGTGTGTGTGTGTGTGTGTGTGTGTGTGTGTGTGTGTGTGTGATTTGGCTTTATTTCCTTGCTATCTTTATGATTCTTGCTTCTCTAACTTATAGAATTTTTTCCAGAACTAGTGCAGGAGTCAGATGGTAGCAGAACCTTGATTGTATGCAAGCCTCTATTATCCTATAGTCAAACAGGCCTTCCATGAATCTTGGAAACATGACTTGTTGAGCTCTGTTGACTAAACTGGAGGGATGTTATCTGTGCCAAGGGTAATAAAACTGCTATTAGGCCTGCAAGATAGGAATGAAATATGTGAGCTGGCAGGAGTCTCAGATATTGTGCTATCTTAACTCTGCATTTTACAGATAAGGAAACAAATTCATAGAGTTTTAGTAACTAGACGAACAAACAAATGGGAGCTACAGGTGCAACTCAATTCTCAAAATAAATCATCAGATGCCTGACTCATGCCATGTTTTACACTAGGCGCAGAGGTTTCTGAGCTGAGAAAGAAATTCATTTCTTCCCTTGACACTCAAATGTCAGTGATCAGGGAGTG
Organism: Cricetulus griseus; assembly: GCF_003668045.3. Classification (NCBI taxonomy): domain Eukaryota; kingdom Metazoa; phylum Chordata; class Mammalia; order Rodentia; family Cricetidae; genus Cricetulus; species Cricetulus griseus. Next base: position 105,577,926 of record NC_048596.1, on the reverse strand, counting down.
AATTATGGCAGCACTTGGGATGCTGTAAAAGCCATGGATCTTTCTCATGAACTCAAAACTCAGCTCTGCTTCTTATTAGCCCTGCTGCTGCAATGCACTCTTTTAGCCAACACCAGGGTTGCCACCACTGCACAGACAAGGCTTGGCATGTCAAAAGGATATAAATGAGTCTAAAATTAGAAGACAATTGTTATTCTCACTCCAATCATTCTTATGTAGGGAGTGAGTGAAGTTCTGAGTGAGGGAAGTTCTGAGTAAATGTATGCTGCTTGACATGAGCTGCTGGTCATATCAAAGACCAGGGTCTCAGACCCATGAGAAAGTAGCAAAGACCTTCTCTTGGGTCAGGCAAACAGGCAAAGCCTTCTTATGATCCAGGAGCAAATGTTAACAGTGTATGGAAGTATTAGTATTTATGAACAATTTACCAGTCTATGAAGAAACTAATAACTGCAGCTTCCTCCTTTGGGGTTTCTTGCAGTTTACTGCTATCTTACAGGGTACTTCTACTGAGACTAGCTAAGTCCTCTCCTCTGCATTGCTCCTAATAAATGCACTTAGGTTCCAGTTTGTTATGTAGTTTTTGTTATCACCCCGCTAGAATGCATAGAGGCCACCAGACTCCAACTTTTTGCACACGTATCTGTGTTTCAATTCTTTATTCATTCATCACCCCAGGCCAGATTTCTGGGACCAAGTCACCCTGGTCATGGCAGTTTTGATGTGTTTCATGTTAAATTATTTTCATATGTTTCTTTGTATGTCTCATTGTCTTCAGTTCAACCTAAGCAGGGGAAGATTTCGTTATTTATGTACTGTGTTGATTCTAATACCTTGAGGAGAATAAGTTGTGTCTATAATGGAAAAAACGAAAGTTTTGTAAGCATGCTTAGGTATGTATATTAATTCTTTTTTGAGGCTATAATATACATAATTACATCAGTTCTCTCTTCTCTTTCCTGTCTCCAATTCCTCCCATATCCCCTTTCTTACTACTTTTCAAATTCATGGTGTATTTTTCATTAATCTTTGTTACTTGTAGATATGTATAGGCTTATACATATATTTTTTATAGAGAGAGACACAAATGTACACATATATGCATATATTCTTAAATATAACTTTCTCTGTCTATATAATATTACTTATATGTATGTTTTAAGAACTGACCATTTCATACTGGATAAGCAATTAATGTGCTCTTTCCTGGAAAAGATTATTTTTCCCACTCAGAGTATTCCTTGGTTTCCTATAGGTTCTTTGTTTAGAGGGTTATCTTTTTATAGAGAAATACAGATCATAAAGTAAAACAAACCAAACAAACCTTAATAAAAACAAAATATAAGTTAATTGGGATAAGGGACCAGTATAGAGTGAGAAACAGTATAATGTGGAACTTGATCAAGAATCATAAAGTTATTGTTACATCTATATTTACTACTAGTTATACTAAGACTTCTGAATAATATTACCTTCCAGTCAAATTTGCTGGATATCTGTGTGTACATGAGCATGCTCACATATGAGCACACAGACAAGCACATACACATTGCTGACATCTCCTTGTTGCATCTTCTAACTTCAGAGTTGTGAAATGTGTTCAAAGATCAGGTACATATATGTACACACACACATGCACACACACACACACATACACACACACACACCATGAGGTTATATACCCTGAAAATATTTCATATATACATAAATCTATATCAGTAACTGTTAATTTAGGAATATTTATTCAAACACTAAAGAACCCATGTTTTCCTTTTTTTTTCCTTTTTTAAATTTGAATTAGAAACAAGATTGTTTTACATGCCAATCCCAGTTCCCACTCCCTCCCCTCCTCCCCTACTATCCCTCCCCAACTGACACCCTACCTATCACATATCCTTTCTGCTCCCCAGGGAGGGTGAAGCCTTCCATAGGGGGTCATAAGTGTTTATCATATACTATGGGATAGGGTCTAGGCCCACCCCCCTGTGTCTTGGCTCAGGAGGTATTCCTGTATGTAGGATGTGTTCCCAAAGTCCACACCTATGCTAGGGATAAGTACTGAACTATTACAGGAGGTCCTGTAGATTTCCGATGTTTCCTCACTGAAACCCATGTTCCTGGGGTCTGAATCAGTCCCATGCTGGTATCTCAGCTCTCAATCTGGGGACCAAGAGCTCCCCGATGTTCAGGTCAGCTGTTTCTGTGGGTTTCACCAGCTTGGTATGGATCCCTTTGCTCATCACTCATTCTTCTCTGCAACTGGATTTCAGTTCAGTTCAGTTCAGTTGTGGGTGTCTGCTTCTACTTCCACCAGCAGCTGGATGGGGGCTATCATGGCATATAAGTCAGTCATCAATCTCATTATCAGGGGAGAGCATTTAATGTAGTCTCTCCTCTGTTGCTTAGACTGTTAGCTGAGAACCCCTGTTTTCATATTAATACATTACTTTTTACATTCATTGTTCTTTTCTTTCTCTGGTTTTTCTTTTTCTTGATTTTTTATTTAAATTAGAAACAATCTTACTTTACATATTAATCCCAGTTCCCGTTCCCTCTTATCCTCCCATGTCCCCTACCAATCCCCCATCCCATCCCATCCCATCCCCCTTCTGCTCCCCAAGGATGGTGAGGCCTTCCATTGTGGATCATCAAAGTCATTTGGAGCAGGGTCTAGGCCTTCCTCCATATGTCTAGGCTCAGAGAGTATCCCTCTACGGGGTTTGGGCTCCCAAAGTCCATTCGTACCTGAGGGATAAATACTGTTCCACTACCAGAGACCCCATAGACAGCCCAGGCCTCCTAACTCACACCCACGTTCAGGGGGCTTGATGAGATCCTATGCTGGTTCTCAGCTGTCAGTCTGGGAACCAAGAGCTCCCTCTTGTTCAGGTCAGCTGTTTCTGTGGATTTCCTCGGCCTGGTCTTGACTCCTTCACTCATTGTTCTTTTCTATCTCCTTTTGCTATGGTAGAATATGCAATACTTGAAAGTTTATGAGGAAGATGTTTCTTAGCTCAAAACTGTGGAGTTCAAGAAATTCAAAGATATATCACCAGCAATTATAGGGGAGCATTCTTGCTAACTCATAACACAGCAGAAGGACTCATATAGTAAGACAGAAAAAGCAAGTATACTAATTCTGCTCTTTCTTCCTCTTCTTAAAAAGACACCTTGATGCCCTTTTAGAACCCTAACCACATTTCAGAAGGCTCACTTCCAATCAACATACTAATTTGAGGATTAAGTTTTTCATATTTGATATTTTGTGAACTTGTTCATAACATAGCATATAGTATGCTTATCTCACATCTTCAGTGATATTACCATAAGAATTTCATGAAGATTCTTCAACATAGTGAAAGCAAGCAAGCTTGAAGAGCACTGTGGTTGAAATAGGAGAGTACATCTTCTCATGTCTTCGACTTCTCTTTCCCCTGGGCAGACACAGTTTCAAGGGCATGAAGTATGAGTCTTCAATTTTACTTGTCTATAATGCTATATTACTCCATTACTAATGATCTTATATTCATCATGGTTTCTCCAGGAAGCTATTCTAGTTGCTTACAGGAGGAGGATGTCTAATAAAAGAAAATACAGCCTTCTCTAACCAATTGAGGATTGAGAAAAGGTCAAAGAGCACAAAGGCTATTCTCAGGAAATCTATAAGTTCAGGAACCTGAGGTCTCAGCTAACTACAGAATCAAGTGAGACTCAGTAATATGCTTCTAAACTAACAGCAAAGCTTTTGCTTCCATCTATCAATGCCAGACGATAAGCACCAGTGGAGAAGAAGGGCTTCTTTTGTACTTGACCTTCTAAGTCTTTCAGAGCCACCCCTATTGGTGAGCTTGAATTGGAATCATATTATCAAGAAAGTACAGAGCATAGATCTAACAGTTTGTGCTCCTCTCAGGGTAGATGAGAATTTAGCAGTATTAAAGATGGTACTGCAAACCAAAAATTTCCATCATGATTCTGTGTTAAGAGCCATTGTACCTCTCTTTTATTGTTCCAATTCATTTAGGAATAAGTAATCTCAGAAAGTGAACACATTTTCTCTCTCTCTCTCTCTCTCTCTCTCTCTCTCTCTCTCTCTCTCTCTTCTCCTCTTTCTCTCCTCTCTCAAAATACCATACCACCACCATGAACAACAAAAACAACAAAATGATTTAGGAGTAGCATATACCTGGAGCAAATTCTCACAGAGAAAAAAAAGCCTTTAATAGTGACTTTCAGAACTCGTGTAAAGGCCCTGTCTTTATCTGAGATTCACTGACTCAAAAGTGAAGGGTCTGGCTGGAAGCTGTCTTAGGTATGGTTATATTATTACTATTATTATTATTGTTGCTGTTGTTATAAAGCAGTATTTGGAAAACTGTTTCTAATCTTCATTGTAGTTACTTGGTGTTTTGGCCAGAACCTCAGATATGCAAATGATGAGCAAAAGTTTACCTGGGTAACCATGTAGTTTATAGCATACTAAATTATTAAAGGAATCACTAAGGACATAAATAATACTATAGTACAATAGAACTTCCTCAATCATTTTTATGTTTCATAGCTATTAGTGTCTGTATAGTAGCTGCATTTCAATTTAATTAGTAATTAGAAAAGAATAAGATAGATATGGCTAACTCTAATTTGGCACAATTGTGTTTCAATCAAATTTAATTGAGTACTCAGCTTGCACTAGTCTAATTCCTTAATTGTTTTTGAATATCTTCTGCATTGGATACTTTCACTTTAACAAATAAATGTAATTAGGCATACCCAGACATATCTCTTATGTTTTTGTCTTCATAGATTTTAAATATCAAGTAACCCACTGCGGTCTATTTAAAAGTTAAGCTCCATATGCATTATATAGCTTTGATGGCTGAAAAAGACTGGTTAGGTTTATGTTGAGGTATTTGATCCATTTGGACTTAAGTTTTGTGCATGGCAATAGACATGGGTCTATCTACAATCTTCTACATGCCAGAATCCAGTTATGCCAGCACCATTTGTTGAAGATGCTTTCTTTATTCCATTATATAAAAGCAGCCACACTAAACTTATTAGAAGAGAAAGTAGGAGATACCCTTGAATGAATTGGTACAGGAGACCATTTGCTGAACAAATATAACACCAGTAGCACAGACACTGAGATCCACAATTAATAAATGGGACCTCCTGAAATTGAGAAGCATCTTTAAGGCAAAGGACACAGTCAACAAGACAAAATTATAGCCCACAGATTGGAAAAAGATATTCACCAACCCCACATCCTACAGAGGGCTGATCTCCAAAATTTACAAAGAACTCAAGAAGCTAGTCTCCAAAACACCAAATAATCCAGTTACAAAGTGGGGTACAGAACTAAATAGACAATTCTTAATAGAGGAATCTAAAATGGCTGATAGACACATAAGAAAGTGTTCAATATCCTTAGCCATCATGGAAATGCAAATCAAAACAACTCTGAGATACCATCTTACACCTGTCAGAATGGCTAAAATCAAAAACCCCAATTACAGTTTATGCTAGAGAAGCTGGGGAGAAAGGGGAACACTCCTCCACTGCTGGTAGGAGTGCCAACTTGTACAGCCACTTTGGAAATCTGTATGGTGCTTCCTCAGGAAAATGGGAATCAGTCTACCACAAGATCCAGTAATTCCACTCTTAGGCATATACCCAAAAGAAGCACATTCCCACAACCAGGACATCTGTTTAACTATGTTTATAGCAGCATTATTTGTAATAGCCGGAACCTGGAAGAAACCTAGATGCCCCTCAATTGAAGAATTGATAGAGAAAATGTGGTACATTTACACAATGGAGTACTACTCGGTGAAAACAAAAAGCAATGGAATCTTGAAATTCGCAGGCAAATGGATGGAACTAGAAGAAACAATTCTGAAAGAGGTAACCCAGTCACAAAAAGACAGGCATTGTATGTACTCACTCATATGTGGATTTTAGATATAGAGTAAAGGATTGCCAGCCTTCAGCCCAGGGTGCCAGAGTGGCTGGTAAACAAGGAGGAAACGAAGAGAGACATACATGGTCCCCTGGAGAAGGGGAAAGGGACAAGATCTTCTGAGCAATTTGGGAGCATGGGGGGAGGGGAGAGGGAACTAGGAGAATGAGAAGGGGAGAAGAGGAGGGGTGAGGAAGACATGATGGGATAGGGAGGTTGAGTTTGGGGAAGAACAGAAGAGAGCAAGATAAGAGATTATAAGTTCAAAGAGAAATCAGGCATTAGGGAAATGTCTGGAGAGCTACAAAGATGACACCAACTAACAATCTAAGCAACAGAGGAGAGGCTGCCTTAAATGCCCTCTTCTGATAATGAGATTGATGACTAATTCATATGCCATCATATAGCCTTCATCCAGCAGCTGGTGGAAATAGAAGCAGGCACCCATAGCTAAATCTTGAACTGAACTGAAATCCAGATGCAGAGAAAGAGGAGTGATGAGCAACAGGGTACCTACCAGGCTGGTGAAACCCACAGAAACAGCTGAACTGACCAAGGGAGAGCTCTTGTTCTCCAGACTGATAGCTGGGAAACCAGTGTGGGCGTGATCCAGACCCCCTGAATGTGGGTGTCAGTAGGAGACCTTGGAAAACTATGGGGCCTCTCTTAGTGGACCAGTACTTATCCATAGCATAGGAATGGACTTTAGGATCCCATCCCACATGGAGGGATACTCCATGAGCCTAGACACAAAGTGTTTGCCCTAGGCCCTATCCTAAACAATATGACAGACTTTGAAGAACCCCCCCTATGGAAGGCCTCACCCTCCCTGAGGAGCAGAAAGGGTATGGTAAGGTAGGGCATTAGTTGGCAGGGGGCATGGGAGGAGGGGAGGGAGAGGGACCTGGGATTGACATGTAAAATATTTTTCTATCTAATAAAAACAAAAGAGAAAAAAGATTGACTATATTTTAGATTAGCTATGTTAATTGACATCTTAGTGATTATTAATGAATACCTAGACTTACTCACACAAACACAGACATACACATACAGATACTCACATATACACAGACATATAAATAAATACAGATACACATATAAACGCACACTTATGTTTCTGAATCCAACAATACAAATTATTCTTTAGCAGTAATTTCAACCTCCCTGACTAGGCAGGTAAGTAAGTGGGTTTAGTCTACTAAATCTGTTTTCCACTCTAATTATCAATATATCTGCACAGAAAGCAAAAGTTCTAAAGATACTTAAAGTTAAAAATAATAGGCAGAATAGTGTGGAAACTCAAAATATATGAGTTTCTTTTCTTATTTAAATTTTTTGTATGATTGCTCTGCCTGCATGTTTATCTGTGCACCACATGGATGTAGCCTGTGAAGTCCAGAAAGGGAGTTAGAACACCTGGAACTAAGCTACATATAGTTGTGAGTTGTTTTGTGGGCACTGGGTATGAGCTTAGAATGTGGGTTCTCTGGAAGAACAGTAAGCTCCCTCAACAAGTAAACCATCTCTGCAAAAACAGACTTCATTAAAAAAATTCTACTCCATCTTTGGCAGATAAATGTCTGAGTGTGGATGTGTATGGCATATGAAGGTCAGCAAATGGTCTCAGTATCATCTGACTTTCTGACCTACTTACTAGGAGTCAGGGTATAAAATGTCCTATCCCCTATCCCGCTTAAAAGCGGTGTGTGTCTCTTTCCCTGTAGTCCACTATAAGAAACAAAATAAAGAAACCCTGGATTTCAGACAACATAAGGAATTGTGTTAGTTAATTTCTTCACTGTACTGACAAATTACATAACCGCGATAGACTCTTAAGGGAGGGAGGGAGGAAGGGAGGGAGGGAAGGAGGGAAGGGAGAGGAGGAGGAGGGAGGGAGGGAGGGAGGGAGGGAGGGATGTGAAGAGGGGGGTGATGAAAGGATTTTTTTTTTTCATTTTGGCTCAAAGTTTGATAGCAGTCATTCAGGCAGGGAAGGCAGGAATTTGAGGCAGCTGGTCAATTTGCCTTTGACTTCCAGAAGCAAAGAGTGATATATTGTTGGAAACCAGTTCTCACCTAGCTCTTTCCTTTTCATTGTCTGGAACCACAGACCATGGATCAGTGCTGCTCACAGTTAGATGGGTCTTTCTGCCTGGATTGAATTTAGTCTTCCAAAGAACCCAGAGGTTTGTCTCCTAGTTATCCTACATACTGTCAACTAGAAAATATAAACAGTTAAATATATTTCTGGCACTTGAACAGTGGAATAGAGGGATTTTCCTGTATTGTTTTTTTTTGTGTGTGTGTATGGTGTTATTTCTTTTTGTAATGTCCACTGATGGCACATTTAGTTATGGATAACCTGAGTCATTTCAGGAAACTCATATTCAAATAAAAACTGCTTCTTATGAAAAGGGTCAGGAGAAAGTTACGCAGATGCATCTTGGTGCTTGGTATACTTATAGGCCAAAAGAGAGTCTCTTAGTCATTGTTCAATTCTGTGAGGCTACACCATGACCAAGACAACTATTATCCAAGAAAGCATTTAATTGGGGGTCTGTTTACTGTTTCAGAGGTTTTGTCCATTATCATCATGGCTGGGAACAAGGTGGCATACAGGTAGACATGGTGCTGGAGAAGTAGGTGAGATCTACATCCTGATCTGCAGACAAAGAGAGAGAGTGACATGGGACCTGGCTTAGGCTTTGGAAACATCAAAGGCCATCCCCAGTGATACACCTCCTGAAAAAAGGACACACCTATTAATCAAGAGAACACCTCCTGATCCTCTTGAAACAGTTCATCAACTGGGGACTAAACATGAAAACATATGAGCCTATAGGAGCCATTTATCATTAACAAAACTACAGATATCCTGGAACAGTTACTGATGGTTGTGAGCCACCATATAGGTACTGGGAGTTGAACCCAGGTCCTCTGGAAGAGAAACTAAGCCATCTCTCTCACCCTCTTAATCTAATTTAAAGAGAGAAGAGTTTCAGTTTAAAAATGCTTGACCTGAAATTCAGCCAATTCTATTAGTTAATTTTGCTTTGTCTTCACTTATTCAAGATGTACTGAGCTGGGGATGGGAGCTAATATTTTGACATGGCCCAAATATCTGAAGTTGTTCATAGATATGCAATAGAGCAGGGGTTTTCAACCTTCCTCATGCTGTAATTCTATTCTACAGTTCCTCATGTTGTGGCTACCTCCAATCATAACACTACTTTCATTGCTATTTCATAACTAATTTTGGTATTGTTATGAATCATAATGTAAAGGTCGGTATTTCCCAATGTTTTTTGCAACCCCTGTGAAAGGGTCATTTGACCGCCAAGGACCTTGTGACCCATAGGTTGAGAACTACTGCAATGGAGAAAGAGCTGCTTTAAGAATGACAACTTTGCTTTTGTCAGTTAAGAGAGCAATTGCCAAAGCCTTAACTTTCATTCTTAAATTTACATCATTGATATCTACTCTGGGTGAAAATGTAATGACAACTATATTTTCCCATCAAATATAAACATAATGGAGCAAGATCAGTCATTATGATGAAGGCAGACATTTTAAACTTCAAAATAATAATATAATATGTTTTTAATAGTGTTTTCTCCAAAAAAATATCATCAAAGATAAAGTGTATTATTGAGGCAACAGTAACTTTGTCTTCAGATGAAAACAATAGCAAAACATTTTAAATTATTTACTTTATTAAAAAATCATGATTTTAAATAGTAAGAGACAATAATCAGGTTAAATTATCAATTTCTTTCATGAATGTTGTGGTTATCCTTTTAGTCAGGCAAATGATCAACTATCACACAGAAGTATATGGAATGTGATATGAAATGGCTTAGAAAATATGAAATAATTAAGAATACATGTCTATGTAATTTAATTGCTCTGGATTATATATTCCAAATTTAGGGATTGTGTAAGTAGTTTTTGGTGGTAGTTCAGGGATACAGCAGCAGAATTCATTAATGTCTAGAGGGAAAATGATGCAATTACTTATAATCTTGGGATCTAAATATATAAAAATAAATTAAATTAAAGGAGCAGTATGATCAAAAATGACTATTGAATAAATAATTATTTTTGCTAACAATTCCAGAGAGAATGTCCTTAGTAGTAGAGGCAGGATGGCAGCAGAAGGTAGGAATGGCAAACTGAGAAATAAAATATTGAACTACAAGCACAAGGTAGAGAGAATGAACTAAAAATGGACAAAGCTATAAATCTTCAAAGTCTGTCCTTGTTGACATATTTCCTCAGCAAGGCTTCATGTTCTAAATCTTCCATAACCTCCTAGACAAGTATCACCAGCTGGGGGCATAGTGTCCTTAGCATTGGTACCTAAAATGGTTTGGGGATTGTAATAGTTATATTTTATCCTTCAAAGAATTTTAATTTGCTTTGCCTGGAATTGAGAATTTAAAGCTATTTAATTTTACTTGCTAGCAACTTGGTGAAATTTTCTTTGTAAATGTCCCTTGGTTGGAACACAGTGCATCCATTTGTCTTGGATTGTAAATAAAGGCTATATGTGGAAAGCTTAAGGCAGGCTTCAAAACTGTCAGGTCACATTCTTTAATGACCATGTTTCAAAGAGCTATACATTTCTGTTTCTCAAGATTTGTTCAAATAAAATGGCATTATATATTAGATTTTGCTTCCATTTTATCCTATTCATGTATTATTTTATTTTTTTATAATTTATTCTTTTAAATTTCATTTTTCCTTCCACCCACATTTCTCCCTCCCACCTGTCCTTCCGCACCTTTAAACACACCCTTCCCAATCCATCCCCCATCCACTACTCCTCACAGGTAAGGGCTCTCATGAGGAGTCAACAAAGTCTGACAAAATATGTTGGGGAATGGTCAAGCCCCTCTCCCATGCATTGAGGCTGAGCATGGTATTCCACCATAGAGAATGGGCTTCAACAAGCTAGCTTGTGTACCAGGTTTGTATCATGGTCCTACTGCTAGGGGCCCCTCTGGTAGTCCAAGATTCACAACTGTCTTCCACATATGGAGGGTCTAGTTTGGTTCCCTGGAGTCTCTACTGCTATTGTTCTAGAGTTTATTAGTTTCTATGAGCTTGGTTCAGTTGTCTCTGTAGATTTCTCCATCACAATCTTGACCTCACTTGCTCATATATTCCCTTCTCCCTCTCTTCGACTGTATTCCCAGAGTCTGGTTCTTGGTTTTGGATCTCTGCATCTGGTCCCATCAATTACTGGTTGAGGGCTCTATGATTATAGTTGTATTTATCAATCTGAATACAGGGGAAGGGCAGTTCAGGCACCCATTCCACTATTGCTAGGAGCCTTAGCTGGGGTCACCCTTATGGTTTCTTGGGAATTATCCTAGTACCAGGTTTCTCCCTAACCCCATAGTGGTTCTCTCTATTAAGTTATCTTTTTCGTTGTTCTTCCACTGCATTCCTTCCTCCTCAGACCATCTCATTGTCTCTTGTTCTCACCCCCCTCTCCACTTCCTTACCTCCACCACCACCCCCTTTCCCAGTTTACCCAGTAGATCTCATCTAGTTCCCCTTCCCAGGGCAATCCATGTGCACCTATTAGGGTCCTCCTTGTTCCCTAGCTTCTCTGGAGCTATGAATTGTAGTCTTGTTATCCTTTGCTTTACATATAATATTCATTTATGAGTGGATAAATACTGAGTTTGTCTTTTTGAGTTTGTGTTACCTCACTCAGGATGTTTTTTTTCCTAGTTTCATCCATTTGCCTGCAGATTTCTTGAGATAATTTTAATAAGTATAAGATGTCAATTAGATATTATGAGTGATAATGATATCTACCGAATTTAGGATGATGTTAAGGTACTTCTTTGACAGTATACCTCCTGTAATCAATCCCAGGAGAAACTATGGAGAGAGCAAGAGCTATCTGCACTCATGATGAAAATGAAATAGCGGTGACCCAAAAAGGCAAATTGATGTATATAGTGTATGGTTTGGTTCACATTGAGTATGGAAACAACCGATGCTAAATGCTTTAAGGCTTGATTGAAGTTATTTTTAGAAGTTTCAGAAAACTGTAAGAGATAAGAATTTTCAGAGAGCTACTGTTTTGCCATGTTGACTGTGACCTTTGCCTTACAGAAGCTTCTCAGTTTCAGGAGGTCCCATTTATTAATTGTCCATCTCAGTGTCTGTGCCAATGGTGTTATGTTCAGGAAGCAGTCTCCTGTACCAATGCATTCAACGGTATCTCCCACTTTTTCTTCTAAGAGGTTCAGTGTGGCTGGATTTATGTTGAGGTCTTTGATCCATTTGGACTTAAGTTTTGTGCATGGTGATAGATATGGATCTATCTACAATCTTCTACATGCTAGCATCCTGTTATGCCAGTACCATTTGTTGAAGATGCTTCTTTTCTCCATTATGTAATTTTAGCTTCTTTGTCAAAAATCAGTTGTTCCTAAGTGTGCGGGTCCAGATCAGAGTTTTCAATTCGATTCTACTGCTCTACCTGTCTATTTTTGTGCCAATACCAAGCTGTTTTCAGGACTATAGCTCTATAATAGTGCTTGAAGTCAGGGATGGTGATGCCTCTAGAAGTTCCTTTAGTGTACAGGGTTGTTTTGGCTATCCTGGATCTTTTGTTTTCCATATAAAGTTGAGTATTGTTCTTTCAAGGTCTGTGAAGAACTGTTCTGGGATTTTGATGGAGATTGCATTGAATCTGTAGATTGCTTTTGGCAAGATAGCCATTCTTACTATGCTGATCCTACTTATCCAAGAGCATGGGAGATCTTTCTATTTTCTGGTATCTTCTTTAATTTCTTTCTTTAAAGACTCAAAGTTCTTGTTATACAGGTCTTTCACTTGTTTGGTTAGTATTACCCCAAGATATTTTATGTTGTTTGTGCCTACTGTAAAGGGTGATATTTTTCTGATTTCTTTCTCAGCCCATTTATCATCTGTATTTAGTAGGGCTACTGATTTTTTTCAGTTAATCTTGTATCCTGCCACTTTGCTAAAGGTGTTTGTCAGCTGTAGTAATTCCCTGGTAGTGTTCCCTAGTTTTCTAATAGACTTTGGGAGCCCATTCCACATAGAGGGATATTCTGTCAGCTGATACTCATGGGAGACAGCTTAGGCCCTGCTCCGAATGATATGACAGACTTTGAAGATCCCACATGGAAGGCTTCACCCTCCCTGGGGAGCAGAGAAGGGATGAGATGGGGGGTCTGTAGGGGGCAGGGAAGGAGAGGAGGGAGAGGGAGCTGGGATTGACATGTGGAACAAGCTTGTTTCTGATTTAAATAAAAACATCAAAAAATAAAAAAAGAATTTTCAGAGAAGGACTGATAATGGCTGTGTATCGTCAAATATATATATATTTTTAGAGATGGAATCTTCTCATAGATGGATTAGATAAACCTTACCCCGTGATGTTATTGATCCACTCAAAGCCAGTCAAGGAGAGTGAAAACTCAATCCCACGTTGGTGCTTTCACTTTACACTTGAACTTCTAGAGTTAGGATATATTGCATATATATATATATATATATATATATATATATATATATATATATTTCACCATGTCGTGATGGGGGAATGCCCTTCTGTATATATGTTTCTCTTGTTGCTTGATGGATAAAACACTGATTGACCAGTAGCCAGGCAGTCTAGGTGGGGCTACTAAACAAGGAGAATTGTGGGGAGAGGATGTAGAGAGAAGACTTGAGAGAGATGCTACATAGCTACCAGGAAGATATGATTCCAGGCATTTTCCAGTAAATTAAGCCATGTAGAAATACAGGGATTAATAGTTATGGGTTAATAATTAAGAGATAGCTAGTCAGTAAGAAGCCTAAGCCATCGACCAAACAGTTTATAAATAAGTCTCTGTGTGTTCATTTGTGGCTAAATAACTACAGGACCAGGTGGGACACAACCTCCATCTACAAAGTAACACTTAATTCTACTTGTGTATTGAGTATTTATATGAAAGTACTAAGCATTGATTTATAATCCAGAGAAAGAAATCTTGCTATTTTAGCTACTGAAGTAACTCATATGGAAAGAAAAGTAGGAATAGGCTATACAAAAGAGAGTATAATTCAACACATTCATATTTGAAGGCAGCAACATATGGCTATTCCACAATTTTTGCATGGTAGCATAATTGTTTATGTAAAATTAAGATAGAAGTCAACATGCTGTTTAAAATATCTCATGCATCACTGCAGTTCTTTTGTTCTGTCTTAGGTAACATACCCTGACAGGTTAGGACAATTTACAGTTCTCCACTTTGGATATTTGCCTCAGAACATGAGATCACTTTTAGCCTAGTCTACAAGAGCTAGTTCCAGGACAGCCTCCACAGCCACAGAGAAACCCTGCCTCGAAAAACCAAAAAGAAAACAAAAAACAAAAAACAAAAAACAAAAAACAAAAACATGAGATCACTTTTGTAGTGAGTGGTTCAGTGTCGATTACAGCCTATATTTTCAGCTTCTCTGTCTCAGGATATTTGGTCTAATCTTGCTTGACATAGATTTAAGTGGTATTAAAATTGTTAATTGTATTCATATATCTGCAATATCAGAGCCAATAGTCCTTTGCAATTGATATAGCTCATATACTATATTGTACATATTCTTAAAAATAACCATTTCAACTTTTTCTGTAAAATTACCCATTAAGAAAAAGTGTATGACACATTAAGAAAAACATATTTCTAAATCTTTTGCCTCTACAGATTCTGTTGCAGCAATCTTGGATTAGTGCCCAGAAGTTTGCATTCTTAACTCAAAGGCACTTGCAAAGTAGGAGTACACAGTTGATATTTTCAGAAGTGTTTTTTCTTTAATACTTAATGTACTACAATTCATTAACTTGAATCAATAATTCCTTTCACCTGAATTTCTTACTTGATGAGTCAACCTATATTAAATGTGCTGTTCAATAATGATGTGCAGTGAAATTGATGAAATACTCCTCTTACATTCATGCTATTCCAACGTTAAAGAAATTTTCCTTTACTTTTCAATTTTGCTCCTGAGGCTGCAGCCTCAGACATAGAATTACAAGATCAGAACTTGCGTTCATTGTGCTGGTTTTTGAGCATGTAGCTACTTCTACTTTTTGTTATTAAGTATGTTACATCAAATTATTCCATACATATCCTACTGTCTAACCAATGGTTTATCCTCATTCAAATGCATTCTTTATAAGTTTTCAGTCTTGAAGCCTACTCTGGCACAGAATGTAATTGGGTCACTAGATTAATGAATACTCACTTAAGTCAAAATTAACTTAGAGGTCCTTGAACATACCATGGAACTTGAATCATCTTTGTTTCATCATGACTGAAAAGGGAAAAGCTTGTCTTGGAGTGGTTTAACTTTGTAACTATACACAAATAGTGCACAAGCTATAGCTGATTTTATTGAATTTTGTTGTTAATATCTACAAGGCTTAAGGATGTCAGTAATTCAATAACTTGCTCTTTCATACTTTCATCTAGTAAATATTCCCACCCAATTCACAGTGTTAGGCATTTGGTTATGAAAACAAACAAAATGACATCTTTCTTTATGGTGTTTATAATAGAATTAATCAGGTTGGCAATAAAAAAGTACCTATATGTGGTGATGAAAATGTATCATTTCATAGAGTGATAGCCACCCTGAACACAACACTAAACAGTACAAGGGGTCCTTAAAATGAAGTAATGCATTAGCAGCTGTTGCTTGAAGAATTTGGGGCATAGGACAAGTAACTAGACAAGGAAAGGGATGCCATGGCTGGTCTGGGAACACTTAACTAGTCACCAAGGGAGAATTTGCTGTCTAAAGGTATTAAAGAACTTTGGCTTGTTTGAAATTACTTGACTGGGAAAACAATGAAAACAGTGCTAAATTCTGGTGAGGAAAATCAAGGTTAAGGGGGTTGAGCTTCCTCTGAAAGATGAGCCAAAGGAGTTTTAGTGAGAGTATCAATATACACAGGGTCATATTTTTGTATAAATCGCCATCATTGTGTTGTGTAAACTGTCTCCAAGAAGAACATCCATTCGGGGGAAACAATGTGACAGATGGTAGCAGTTATCCGTGGCATCCTGACAATGGATGTTGGAGTAGATTGAAAGAAGAGAGGGACTGGAGGAAGAAAAGGGAATGTACAGAGTTTTGGCAACTGAATGAAGTTTGGAAGCTGGGAATATGGAGATGAAATTCATACACTGTCACTCTTAAAATGGAAAACAATTTGATGTTTCCTGAATCAGAAGTATAGTATAAATTTTTCTCTGTTCCTTCACCTTACACCTCTATAGGCAAACAAACCATCAAGTCTTCTAGATTTCTTTACATGTTTTTTTGTGGAATATCAGAGAGGAATCTCTGATGATTAATGGACTTGGAAGCCTAATATTACTGAGAAGGAAACACCTTTTTCAACAAGGGGAATGAGAACATGATTTAACTAAAGTGCCCTTTTCTCATAGGAACGCAAATGGGGTGAACTGTAGACAATGAACAAGTCCCTATAATTAATCACAACTACATCTGCTTGAAGTTGTCACACAACCATGTGCATAAATGGAACAGGGAATAACTATGTCAAAATGATTTCAATAAATTTCGTGTCATGTTTAGATTTGTCAGGCAACAGGCTTCCGATGACTCTGGGATTCTAGGGTGAGGGATAGAATATAAAATAATTTCTATAAGTAAACATTTTTCACAATTTTTATATTTGCATAGTAGAATACTTAAGAAATATGATTATTTTCTAGATTTGAAAATATTAAATATCACATTAAACTAGACCATGAATGTTAAAATTGCAATTTTATTTTTAGGGAGATGCATTAAATATTTTAATATTAGAAAATGACTTCACCTAAAACTGGAAGGTGGAATTTTTGTGTTTATTTCTTCCCTTATTTCATTCTCTTTTTCCATTAGTTTACTCGTCTTTTTTTTTCTAGTGGACATCTTTATTAATAGAGTGTCAACTCCAAACCTACAGCTGGAATTTCATCTTATTTCCATGCTGCGTCATGAACAGTGACTAAGATTTTATAGCTCATTTTCTTTTACAGGCAGAATATAAATAGATGCACTCTAGAATGCACTTAGCCACTAAGAGATTTAAATGGGATCTTGAAGACTGTAGACAAATCCCGATGCAGTAATGACAAGCTGAGATGCTGTGCAACTGTTTGAGGGTTCCTGGTGCTATGTCTCCACCACTAGCTGAATATGTATTAACAACAAATGGAGAGGCAGAAAACACACTGGGTTGTCTTAGGGGCTGTGCACAGAAACCAAAAGGAAGGAAAATACTAAACATTGCTGAGAGCATCCACCCCAGGAAGGACTTTACCTTCCAGGAGCTCTAGACTGGAACCACCCCAGTGCTGACATGGTTGACTTTATCCTCTGTATTCCATTTGGCACAGCAAGTGGCAGTGTTTCCACCACCTATGATAGTCATGCAACCTCTAGAAGTGGCTTTTACCACCTCATTCATGAGGGACTTGGTTCCCCTTGCAAAAGCTTCCCATTCAAAAACCCCAACAGGTCCATTCCAAACAATCTGCTTAGCTCGAGTCACAGCCTTAGCATATTTCTTGCTGCTCTCAGTACCACAGTCCAAGCCCATCCAGCCAGCAGGTATACAAGAGGCCACAGTGGCTTGACCAGTCTTGGCATTCTCATCAAATTTTTCAGCAGGCAAGGTAATCTTCACACCATTTTTCTCGGCTTTGGCCATGAGATCTTTGACAATGCTGGCCCCTTCTTTATCATATAGAGAAGTGCCAATCTCCATGTTGTTGAGCACCTTAAGGAAGGTAAAAGCCATTCCACCATCAATGATAATCTCATTGACTTTGTCCAGCATATTATTGATCAGCTGGTTCTTGTTTGCAACTTTAGCTCCTCCCAAGATAGCCAGGAAGGGTCATTCAGGACTCTCAAAAGCTTTGGAAAAGTAGTTCAGCTCATTCTTCATCAAAAATCCACCAGCTTTCTGGTGGATTCACACCCACCATGGAGCTGTGGGCTCGATGTGCAGTCCCAAAAGCATCATTGACATAAACATACCCAAGTTTGGACACTGAGACCTGGAAAGCATCAATTTTGGCTGGCTCAGCTTTAATCTTGTTCCCAGAAGCATATTTTCCCTTCTCTTCTTCCTCTACATGAAAGCAGAGGTTCTCCAGAAGTCTGACAGTGCCAGGTGCTGGGTTGGCACAGGCATTCTCTACTTCTAGGACCACACAGTTCTTTAAGAACAGAACATCCTTACCAATCAGAGATTTGAGTTCTTCAACAACTGGCTCTAAGAAATACTTGTCAGGTCTGGGAACACCATCAGTCTGGCCCAGGTGGATCATAAGGACAACTGACTTGGCTCCACAGTCCAAGCAGAATTTGATGCTTGGGACAGCAGCCTTGATCCTTTGGTTATTTGTTATCTGATTGTTCTTCATAGGAACATTGAAGTCCACACTCATCATGACCTGCTTCTTCTTCACTTCCAGCTTGTCCAAAGTCAGTTTGTTAGAAAGCTACATTTTGGCAATATGGTAGGATCAAGAGGCTCAGACATGAGGAATAGTGGTTTACTTCTCTTATAGCCTTACTCTATTCTATTGTGTTTTGTTTTGAGTGTGTGTGAGTGAATGGAGAGAAAAATGAACAGTTAAGTAGTATGAAGCCATGTATTTATGTTTCACATGCTAGAAATTTCTTCACTGCTTTAAGCATTTGTTGAGCGATCAATTCTTTGCCTGATTTTATGTTATTAAGCAGTAATTAACCTGGCTTAATATATGCAAACTAGGTAGTTTCTGTTTTTATCAAACAGGTATACTTGATACCTTGCTGTTCTTATCATAAGGGTTTCCTGTTAAATAAATGATCTGTCCTTCACTTTCTGGATTCCCAGTTGATGCTAACAGGTAAGCCAAGTAATTATTTTTACTGTGCTCAATAACTTTATGAAACAAACAAGCACTAAAATAATGAAGCAGGAAGAAATAAATTATTTACTGTGTATTAAGCAAGAAAAGTATTAATTGAAATATGATAACAAGGAAAAACAATTAGGACAGTGGTAATTAGAAAGAGACTTTCTGGTGATGTGTGCTAATACTGAAGAGTAAACAGAACTTTTGCAGCCTTAGGAACTGAAAGAAGGAGAAGTTCTTGTCACTTCTTATCATCTAAGATGTGAGACTAATATGAGTTTGGAGAAGCTTTGGAGTACAATGCGCAAATCCCAGGCTAGATGACTAGATGCCATGCAAAGCAGGAAAATGGGTAAGTGTGTGTGTGTGTGTGTGTGTGTGTGTGTTGGATAAATTGAACCCTCTAACATTATCTGTATCAGGAAGAACAAATGCATATGTGTATATACTGTGTGAAAGGAAATTCAGAAAACTAATTATAAAAGACAGATTTCTGATTTGAAATGAAATGTTTAACTCAAAATTTCTGAAACTTCTGTGTTTCAGATTCTTCTTGAGAATCTTAAATATTGCTTTATTGATTGGCTTCACAAATGGGATTTTCTGAGAAAGTGATGTACCAAATCTTCTAATTTAACCCTTGAAATCATATCCTGGTCTATGATTCATTTCTTAAGCTTCCAATAAAATGTGTAGAGGAATAAACACAAATGCGATGGAAACTATAAAAATATTGAGAGATGTTCATAGAAACTAAGTAGTTATAAAAGTTACATACTCAAAGCACCTTATATATAAAGAATGACAGCAAAACATACTTTGGTTTTATTATATATATATATTATATATATATATATATATATATATTATTTATATATGTAAATATATACATATATATATTATATTATTTATTATATTATTATATATTATAATTATATATAATATATAATATTATATATTATATAATATATATTATGTATATATATTATTTATATATGTAAATATATACAAATTATATATATATATATATATATATATATATATATATATTACTTGAAGCTAACATTCACACAGGGCTATTGCCTGCAAGCTTTAGCTTTCATAGCAAAGTGAATGAGTATAAAATTATTATGGATTTCTTGAGTTTTGTAAACTTGCAACTTCCTAAACTATCCCTTTCTACCAGCCTAATGATTTACTACTACTGTTAGCTAAACCTTTGTTGGCAGCCCCTGGTTTAGAACATAGTCCTGTGTGCCATGACAAAATCCTGACTTTCTTTCTGGACAATCCCATTTTACTGTTTTATCTGTCTTTTCTTTCAGAAAATGATTTCTCTAGAACCAAGAGTCCTTTATCTCAGAATACAGATTACTCTGGACAGTTACCTGAATGTGATTTAATGCTATTGTTAAATAATTGAATGGATTGTGAGTTACTTCATCCTACATAGATGTGTTAGATTTGTGAAAGTTTAATATAGTAGTGGATCTGAAAACACTCAGTACTTAAATGAATATGGACAATAAAGAGGAGCTTATGGTTATGAAGTGTGTAAATTATTTAAAAAAAATCTTTAAGACTTTTATCACATGTAAGGAGACCCAGTTGCAAACAGGAAAGACATGCACTCATTCATAAAAGTAAAGTTAGGCAGAAGAACAATTTAAAGGCAATCAAATCATTAGCCCTACAAAATCATTTGTAAATATTTATTTTGTTTATTTTATCCTTCTTCTGAAATTCCTATAAACACAATCATCAGGAGACATAAGAAGTTCACAATCTTCCTGGAAACAGATAAATCTGAGTTTGTTTCACTGATCTTTTTATTTTTTCCAGAAATTGATTGATAGAATTATCTATAATTGTACTCAAACCTATTATTTGATATTTACTTATTTCTTAATTTAACTTAAGTTCTTTATTGAATCTTTTGTAATTTCACATTTTACACCCTAATTCCACTCACCTCCAAGTATCTCATATCCTCCCCTCACTCCTGCAATACTCCCTAACAGAAAACTTTTAAAAAGCAATCAAAATGTAAACAATCAAGTAAACAAAAAGAAAAACAGAACAGAACAAAACAAACAAACAAAACACATCTCCACTCCTCCATCTTTCCTCACTCTCCAATATCTCTTCCTTTACCCTGGTGGCATTGGGAGTGTATCTCACACAGTATATCCTTTTGTCCAATCAGTTTTACTTGCAAATTTCATTCCAGCGAGTCATTGGTCTGTTTCAAGGCCTTTGGTTTATGGTATACCACCAAAACTCCTCTTGGTTATCCTCAGTTACTCTGAGTCATGTAGATCCTTTGGGTATTGTTTTATAGGACCAGTCCCTTCACAACTCCAGCAGGTCCTAAATGGGGTATATGTTGGGGGGGGGACAACCATAGGCCTGTCATCTGGCCTGGGTGGTAACTTTATTTGGTTATTCCAGGCTACTGGAGACAGCCCACTCAGGTCAGAGACAGATCCAGCTTCCCTACGCCATGTCATCAGGGTCAATTCTCCCTCAGTGGTGATGTCAGGAGTCATCTCTTCTATGTGTGGAAGACCAGCTCTCCTATGAGGGTTGGGCCAGCTCTCTTACTGCAGTGTTAAGTGTGGGGCAGAGACAGCTATCCCAGGGCCAGGGAAAGGCAGGGCCAGTTCAGCACAATCCTCTGATTTTATCATGTATGGTTCCTACAGCCCCCTGTGTAGTTGGAAGTTTTTCTCTGTCTGACCTGGTCCCAATGGACTGGTTTCTCTCTGGCCTGTTGGTCCCCACAGCTGCTTATGAAATAATCACTCAGAGGCTTATTATTGACTAGCTCTCACATTAAATCAACCCATTTCTATTATTTTTTATTTTATCATGAGGCTCATGGCTTGTTACCTCATGTCTTGCTTCTGTGGCTACATGGTGTCTCCTCAACTCTTCCTTCTTTCTCTATGTCTGTTTGCATTTCCCTCATATTTATGTTCTGGCCTGTCATAGGCCAAACAGATACATTCATTAACCAATAAAATCAACACATATCCCCAACATATAGAAGGACATCCCACATCACCACTGAGGTGACATAGGGCATAGACATCAACACAGTCCCCAGCTTTCTTTTTGAAAGAACACCAAATGAGGTGAAGTCCATGTCAAATGGTTCAGCTTGAAAATTCAAAAATGGTGGTTGCTAATTGTGTGCCTTATCTCCTGGACTGAGGGGAGGGATTTGATGGAGACATCCCATTTAGGACAGAGTTGTTCAAGGTCCAAATCTCAGTAATTATGCTAATGTAGTAATTCTTTCTTGTTCATTCTTTCATTCACTTATTACCCAATTCTTTTGAAAATACATGTGTAAAGCCCCAAGATCTCCAAGGGGGCAGATAAAGTACAGTAATGAAAGGACATGAGTTATGAAGCTAGTTGTTTATTGTTTTTCTAATTCTGGTTCTTGGTTAAGTCCACAAAATATATCTGATAATATACAGTATAATTCTTTCTACTTTTTTGAAATTATAATATAATTACATCACTTTACCATTCCTTTTTTCCTTCTAAACAATTCCACATTGCCCTCATTGCACTGTTACAAATTTGTGGCCTCTTTTTATTCATAAATTGTTTTGACATTCATATATGTATATTTATATGCAAATATATACCTAATATATAGATACAACTATCCTGATCTGACTAGTGTCATGTGTATGTTTGTTTTCAGTTCTGACCATTTAGTATTGCCTTACCTGTTGGTGTGCTCTTCATTTTAGAAGACTCTTTCTTCTGCTCTCAGCATTTCTTAGTTGCCTGCTGTTATTTATTTTGGGTTAAGTCCTTGTGGGCTTTCTCCCATCCACTTTGGCATGGCTACTGTTGTTGCCTTTGTTCAGCCCATGTTTAGGCAGCCATATTGTTGAGACTGTATTGTGTAGTCTCTGAAATTTCTAGGAGCTACAGTCTCACTAAATGCTCTCTGATTCTCTGGCTCTTACAATATATCCAACCCTCTTTTGGAATGTTCCCTGAGAATTATTTGGGAATTACTTTGCCAATGTATCCCCCAGGACTTTGCATTTTTATTGGCATTTGTTTTCTGTATTGGATCCAGTTGTTAGAAAGAGAAGTTTCCTCGATAAGGGAGGTGGATTACACTTACCTCAGAATGTAAGAACAAATATAGAGAATGCAGTTAAGTTACACTGGCATAATAAAACAGTGTTGTAGGTTTTTCTCCAAAATCTATGAATTCACTAGCCTTAGATATTTGAGTAGGTTTCTATCACCAGGCATGATTTCCCTCCTACTTAGTGGGTCCTAAGGCCAGAAGAGAGATATTGATTACCACTAGGGTACACATACCCCCTTAGGGTTATTATGTCATGGTGGACATTACCATGGTTCATAGGTATCGTGGCTAGAAATAATGTGAAGTTTAAAAGTTTCCCTTTAGAATGTCAGTTGTAACTGCATAGAATTTCATTTAGCTGTGCAGACTTTGAGCCTCTTTAATTTAGGTATGTGAGGCTTTACTGATCTGCAGTTTTTATAATGAAGTTTATAATAATAAAATTATTAATATGACAGTCTGGACAAATCTATGTGTGAAATCTCTCTTTTAACTTAATAACAGTGTAGGTACATTGTTCACATTGCTTTAGGAAGAAACATGAGATCCAATCAATTCTTTAACCTGGAAACCTGAGGACCTTCTTAACCACCACACCCTCCCTTTTGTCCTTGCATTCTATGAAATAAGAAATTCCTGTTGATTTTTCTTTCTGGATATTTAAAAACTGTGTCTGTCTGTTGGGATAGGGAAAATAAGGTTTTTGTTGTTGATGTTGTTGTTGTTTTTTTGCTATGGAGTGACAATGGGTGTATCAAACCTGAGTCCTAGCAGGCTTTATGCTCAGGAGTAGTCAACAAAACCAGACATTTTTGTTTTTTAGCTTGTTTGTTTTGTTTCTTTGGGTTTTTGTTTAGTATTGTGTTATTGTTGTTAAGCGTTAGAAAGAACCTGAGGTTGGATTCAGGTGGGGAGGAGCATCCGGGGAGTATGGGTATTGGAAAGAACATGATAAAATACATTTATTGTGGGTGGCTGAGATTTAAAGATGGACAAAATAAAATGGCTAAGTAGTCATACTTTATTTTTCTTTTTAAATTTAATTTTTATTTAATTTAAAAGCAATCTTATTTTACATACCAATTCCAGTTCCCTCTCCCTTCAGTCCTCCCACTCTCCCATGATCCCTCTATCCCACACCCATCTACTTCGTGGGGATGATGAAGCATCCCATGGGGGATCATCAAAGTCTGTAACATCTTTTGGGACAGGACCTAGGCCCTCTCCCATGTATCTAGGCTGACATACTTTCCCTCCATAAGTAATGAGTTCCCAAATCACATTTGTGCACTATGGCTATACTGGTTCCACTGCCAGAGGTCCCATAGGCTGCCCAGGCCTCCCAACTGACATCCACATTTAGGGGACCTGGTTTGGTCTTATGCTGGTTCCCCAACTGTCAATCTGGGGTCTGTGATCTCCTATTCGATCATGTCAGCTGTTTCTGTGGTCTTTCCCAGAATAGTCTTGACCCCTTTGCTCATCACTCCTCCTTCTCTGCAACTGGATTCCAGGAGTTCTGCTTGGTGCTTAGCTGTGAATCTCTTCTGCTTCCATCAGCTACTGGATGAAGGTTCTAGGATGGCATTTAAGGTAGTTGTCAATCTCATTATAAGGGAAGGGCATTTAAGGTTGCCTCTCCACTCAATGAAATCTCCATCAAAATCCAAGCACAATTTTTCACAGACCTTGAAGGAACAATACACAACTTTATATGGAAAAACAAAAAACTCAGGATAGCCAAAACAACCCAGTACAATAAATTAACTTCCTATATTGTGGCATCACCATACCTGACTTCAGCCTCTACTATGGAGCTATAGTAATGATTGGCACAAAAACAGACAGGTAGACCAATGGAATTGAATCAAAGACCCTGATATTAATCCACACACCTATGAACACCCGATTTTTGACAAAGAAGCTAAAATTATACATTGGAAAAAAGAAAGCATCTTCAAAAATTGGTGCTATCATAACTGGATGCTGACATGTAGAAGCTTGCATATCTATGCATATCTATCCATATCTATTGCCATGCACAAAACTGAAGTCAAATGGATCAAATACCTCAACATAAATTCAGCCACCCTGAACCTCTAAGAAGAGAAAGTGGGAAGTACCTTGAATGTATTGGCACAGAAGACTACTTCCTGACCATAACACCAGTGGCATAGACACTGATATCTACAATTAATAAATGGGACCTCCTGAAACTGACAGGTTTGTTTAAGACAAAGGACACTGTCAACAAGACAAAATGGCAGCCTACAGAATGGGAAAAGATCATCACCAACCCCACATCTGACAGAGGGCTGATCTCCAAAATATGCAAAGAATTTAAGAAAGTAGTCTTACTTTAAGTGACCCAAATTTTAGGAAAGTAATCGATGTGTTGCCCTCACGCCAACATAATAGCATATACTTGATCTATTCCATATGTCCCATATTGCAGGGAACTTAGTGGAGAGAAAGTAGGAGAGCACATTGACGTGAAATTGCACTAAAATGTCAAGGCATTCTTAAAACTATTGTAAATCTTTGTTACATACTCTTTTTATGAGATATATGTTAGCTATGTGTGATACACAGAATTTGTTCACTTAATTGTCACAATTGACTTCATATATCTACTTGTCAACGATGTCTCTTCATCACGATGATTTTAAGTTTACTGCTAGTCTTTTAAAGTATGTAAAAATATTCATTGCTAATCTAAACAAGAACATGATGAGTCAGGATATGCAATAACTTTATTGATTCTTTTAAGCTACTGCTGTGTAATGTATTTTACAAATTAATAGCACTTACCACCACATGCTAAGCCAGCTGCCCTCCACCAATAAAGATCAAGTTAAGAAAATTGAACAAACTCATTAAATTGCAGAAATATACAAGTACAATATTGCTAACCTGTTATATTGTTGGTACAGAGTGAGATGCAGCTATTTTCAGTGTTCACAACCATGGCACTGTGAAATGCTCACATATTCCTAGCGCTAATGGCTGAATAAATATGTTGTTATATGTTTTCTTTTCTAGTTCTTAAAGTCCATGCCTGTCTTTAGGGTATTTTCCTGGTAGCTCATCTTCTTTTAATCTTATTAATTAAGACTGTAGCCTTTCACTTTCATTGTGCATTTTGTTTCCGTGGGATTCATTGCATTTGTTGAGGTTATTGCTTAGCAATTGTTCTTCATGCTATGACTTCTCAGATGAACAAGACAATGAATCTTTTTTAACAGTTTTGATTATTTATGAATAATGTATTTGACACTTGCTCAATGACTCATTGTGAGATTTAGAGGATGGGAATTGATAATTGTAAAAAGAAATTCAATTCAAGCTAATTATTTTTGCAAATCAATGCCAGTACTTTGAAGACTATATTTACATTTCTATACATTATTTGTTTATCAATAACATAAATAGACAAATACAAAATTTCTTACTCTTGTAAGCCTCCAGTGACATTATTGACTTTATTTGTGAACTGAATTAAAGAGTAGAGCTACAGCTGGAATCCATGTGAATATGTAGCTATTTAGAGACATGTTGGCATTTAGTAGAAAGTACATAGGCTATAGATTCTTAGAGATCTTGACTTCACATAGTCAACTGATGCATCATCTGAGTCAATAAGCCAACCACCTTAAGTAGATAATGATGATAACAACTTGAAGATGTGGTGATATACTGTTTATGATTTAACAAAGCTTGCCTGGTTATCAGAATGCAAAGCTAGCCACACTAGTTAGCCTTGATGCCAGGAAATGGTGGCACATGCCTTTAATCCCAGGAATCAGGAGACAAAGGCAAATGGATCTCTGTGAGTCTAAGACCATACTGGGCATTAAGAGAGTGAATCAGTCTAAAAGGAACTCACACCTTTAATCCCAGCACTAGAGAAGTATATAAAAAGCAAAGGGTCTCATGTGAGATTTAGTGTCCAGTCACAGGGAAGACAGCTTCTCCATTTCAGCCTTGGGAGAGCTAAGAGCTATTGGCTGCTTGCTTTGCTTTTCTGATCTTCAACTTGAACCCCAATATCTGTCTCTGGGTTTTTATTATTCATGCTACATGAAGATATGAGTAAAAAAATAAGGAAACTATTTCATTTATACTTATGGTCTAATAGTTATACATGAGCAAATTTCAATTTAATATTAATTTTGGCCTCCTACATTTACTGTTATTCATATTTTAATGATTGAAAAAATAGTGATCCATTTAGTGAGTTGCCAATATTTTCCAAGGTAAGTGGCACAATCAAGATGTGTTCTGATTGTCATGTCCTGTTGGTACTACTGTAAATTCAATAATTAATTGTCAATGCCATGCATACATATTTACAACTGCTGAATAAGAAATATTCACTCTGATTTCCCTATCTTCCCAAAGTTACTTCTTAGGTTTAAGACATGTGGGTAAAAATCTCCTATCTTATATGAAATTTTACCACCAGCTGGTGATATTTATGAAAAATACACTCAGATAAAGAATTCAAATGAATTCAGAAGTCATACATTTCTTGTTTATGCCTAAAATGCAGGAAGTCGTAATAACTGGAAACCACAAATCTCATTAAAAATTACCTGTTTTGACATTTCTAGCCCATTGCTGTGGGGAGACTCATGTTTGGGTTGGGTGTGTTGAGGCATAAAAGCTTTTGCTATGACTTTGACTACACTTTACATGTTTAAATATAGGACATTGCTGTGGACAATGATCAAAAATCTAATGGGAAGACCCACCTGATTATTTAAGCTGGATGACCCTGGAATTGATCAAAGTCCAATAAGTTATTAAAAATTTAGCAATGACTAGTGGCAGCAAGAGCAAATATAATTTATACTGAAGATACCTGAATTATGAATGCAATGGTATTGACTCAGTGTAATTCCCTTAGTCCCAGGGAAGACTGTTAAAAGGTATGATTTAGAATAAGAGTGCCCATGGAAAAATGCTAGCATAGAGGTTTTAGGACTTTCAGAGACATTCAGGAGAACATTGAAGAACTTTGATTATTTCACTTAAGTAATACAGATACTGTAAAATCAGTAATGACACCCACAAGGAGAAGGACTTCCAAAGAAGTCTTGCCTGGTATGTAACTTTCTGGCTGTGCATTCAGCGCTAGAAGCAAGGATGTACACAGTAATGGAGGAAAAAGGAGACAAGAGTTTTATTTCATCATCTACAAAAAAGTACATTACACTAGATAAGTTATTTATCTTTTCTGCACAGTATTGTTACTTTTGACAAAGGATAACATCAGATCTTCCAAAGCCTGTTTTAGTTATAAAATGATGAAATTCTCTTTGAGTCTAGGAGGAGTGTGGAAAGGCTTGCTTCTTTTGTCAGAAAATATACATTTAAATGGACTCTTGAAAGACTCAGTTTACTGAAGTGCACTAATAAAGTGTTGTTTAAAAGCATCTTATGATTCAAAAGGAAGTTTAGTATTTCTCATAGTTTCCTGAATGTTTTTCGTTGGAGATATGTTAATCAATGAAATTTCTTTTTGAAGCAACTTGAACAAATACAGATACCTACAACCAATCAAAATGCAGAGTTATGGAACCCAGTACCAAAGGATACAACTATCAAACTACTGCCACAACTATGGAACAGCAAACTTTGCAAGGGAAAGGTTTAAGATTTTAAGAGTCAGAGAATGACAGAGTTTTCTGTGAGACTGTTTCTCCTTGGAATGTCAGAGCCTACACCCAGAAAGCCCTAGCAACATGACTGTTTAATCGTCATCTGTACAAAGGCAATAATAATAATAGGCACGCCAAAGTGGATTGGGAAATCTAATGAGGCTCAACCCTACACAAGGAACTAGAGTTCACAAAGGAATGCTAAGATCAGGAGAAATAGCCTTCCCCAAGGAGAGCACACTAATTGGTCACCCCATACCAAATGGTTAGAGCTGAAAATAAACATACAAGTGACATTATATAGACTGAGCTGGCTGTATATATGTATTTAAGAATATATATGACTATATTACTGCTTTAAATAAAGATTATAATTTGATGCTTTATTTTTAATTAAAAACATATTCTTTTCTTATTCATTAATCATATGCTTTTAACAGCAATTAACAAGAAAATGGTCCATGAATTTGAAAGAGAGGAAAAACGTATATATGGCAAGATTTGAAGGGGAGGATGAAATCATTTAATTATATTATAATTTTTAAAATAAAAAATGAAGATTTGAACTTCCAGAGGAAAGGGACAGAATTAAATAAACCTAAAAACATCTGTTTGTATAAAAAAGGATAACTATGAAATAGCATTATTTGGCATTTGTCAAGAATTTGGCACATATAGCTATAGATACAGCATTATTACAAGACAAGAGTTTGCAAAGTTTAAAATAAAACCCATAGAACACATTAATAAGCCTCCAGTCATGAGAGCTATGGTAATAGTGTGATCTGGTGGTTCCTGATCAGAGAAGTATGTGAAAAATTCACTTAACATTGTGACAATTGTTTGGATCATGATAACCTAATCAATCAGGGAATCTGATACTTGACAGAGTGATGGTCTACTATGCACAGATTCTTACATTTGCATGGATGATAGCCTGTATAGTATTAGTATCTATGTGAGAGGGTCTCCACATTTATCTCTATAATTTTTCAAAATTGAAAAACTCATCTGCATCACAGTTTTACTAAAAGAATTATGGCTGTTTTAAAGGAAATAGTCCCCAAAGGGAGTGGCACTATTAGATGTGGCCTTATTGGGGGAAGTGTGTCACTATGGGGGCAGGGTGTGAAGACTTTTTCTCAAGCTTCTCTGGGTGTGACTTCAGTGGACTTAATGTTGCCTGCAAGAAGTAGGACTCTCAATTATTTCTCTGGCACCACATCTGTCTACATGCCACTGTGCTTCCCACCATGATGATAATGGGCTGAACTTCTGAAACTGTATGTGTGTCACCCCAATGAAATATTTTACTTTATAAGAGTTGATGTGGTCATGGGGACTCTTCACAGCAATAAAAACCCTAAGAAAAGCACATAGCAGTAAAATTTTCAATAATAATTTTCAAATAGTTTTCAAGTATTGATAAGCAACTTAACACAGTATTGCTCACCATCAGGTCTATAATATATATATATATATTATATATAATATATATATAATATATATAATATAAATGCAAATAAATTTGTTCAGAATTTAAAATTTTCTTTCATTTAATTTGTATGGGGCATTTTAGTTTCAGAAGAGATTTATTCCATTCTTTCTTAAGCTATTCTTACTTTTTATTTTTGTTTCTTAGAATAAACAATGAGGCTTACCTTTGTTTTTATTTTTAATTTTAAGCATTTCATCCTATTATTTTCACAGATTTAGTGTTTTTTAAACACAGTCTTAAATTTGACCTTCATATTCTGATTTCATTTCTCACCAATTTTTTTGGTATTTACAGCTTTTAGTGAATATTTATTTTTTGATGTTTTACTTTGAGTTAAAACATGTTCATTTATCTCTTATTAATTGCCCATTTGATTTTTAAGTTATCTTTTCTCTTGGGCCACTTATTTGCTTGTTAATGTCTATCTGTTCTTCTGTTGTTTGCAAAATAAGTATTTTAAAAATCATTTTCCTACTTTTAATATGTAATATCACATTTACCTCATTTCAACATTAGTTCTACATCACTCAAGATCAGTAGGGAATTTATAGTTCCAAGTAGATGCTCTTATAGGTCTAAGTTTGTCCTTGTTTATGCCTGTATTGATTAAATTCTAATTCTCAGAAGTATAGACCAAGAGCATCCTGTCCATATTTAGTGTTCTTTTTAGGAAGAAGCTTTCGTTGGTCGAGTAGTATAAGATGAAAGATGTAACTAACAATACCATTAGTATACCACTTCTAGAATTAGCTATTCATGTGGGACTTTTATACTAAGTGAAGGTAGAAATGCTGAAAATTTTTTACAATTGGTTGTCTCATTGAGTAGTAGGTCTGGAATAACAACTCTTTGATGAATTAAATAAGCAGGAAAAAAGTTAAGCTTTCATTGCTATACTTGTCACTGTTTAAATTAAAATAGTTTCTTCTGTTATCATCTATTACTAAACAAGTAGACTATACCTTAAAGATGATGTCAGCAACAGATGAGAAAACAAAAATTGTTTTCCTAGACTTGAATACTGTTAATATGGTTAAATGTCAATAGTAATTGAATCCTACACATGTTAATTTTGTGTGTTTCCTGCCTTTGGGAATCAACTCCACAACTAGAGAACAAATAAATTTTGGATATGATTAGTTCATCATGAAGTATAGTATCTAGTCCCTTAAAACTGTAAGAGATGCTTGGCCAGATTCACAGATACCAAGTTGTAAGGCAAGAGTTTGGTAGAAGGGAGTAGAAGAGGAAGAATAACAAAAACAAATTAGGTATGAGGATATCATGGCAAAGTTCAGTTTTGCATATTAACTAACCTAAAAGCATTGATATGAAGTGTATTATATCCTATAATTCAATTTTTTAAAATTCACTATTATGAAAACAGATTAAAAACATGATTTTCCTGAATATTTCCAAACCTAGATTTTAATAAGCTTTAATAGACTTTTTTCTGTTTTTGAAATCAAACCATTTTCTTAGCTTTTAGAGCTGTAAATTGATATATTCAACTGCCATGCTCTGTTGAGAAAATTCTGTTTCCTTGTCATAGTCCACCATCCCTAGCTCTTACAATCTTTCCACCACATCTGAGCCTTACAAGGACCAGTTATGATACAGGTGTCTAATTTAAGGCTGATCATGCCATAGTGTCTTACTCATTGCACCCTGACTGGTTGATAATAATAATAATAATAATAATAATAATAATAATAATAATAATGTATTTGTATTATCCAGAACCTGGAAGCAACATTGATGCCCCTCAACTGAAGAATGGATAGAGGAAATGTGGTACATTTACACAATGGAGTACTACTCAGCAGAAAAAAAAACAAAAAACAATGGAATCTTGAAATTCCCAGGCAAATGGATGGAACTAGAAGAAATCATCCTGAGTGAGGTAACCCAGTCACAAAAAGATAAACATGGTATGTACTCGCTCATATATGGATTTTAGACATAGAACAAATGATTGCCAGCCTACAATACACACCGCCAGAGAAGCTAAGAAACAAGGAGGATCCTAAGAGAGACATACATGGTCCCCTAGAGAAGGGGAAAGGGACAAGATCTCCTGAGCAAATTGGAAACATGGAGGGAGGGGAGAGGGAGCTATGAGAAAGAGAAGGGGAGAAGAGGAGGGAAGAGGACATAAAGGAGCAGGAAGGTTGAGTCGGGGGAAGAATGGAGGAGAGCAAGATAAGAGATACCATAATAGAGGGAGCCATCATAGGTTTAAAAGAAATCTGGCATTAGAGAAATGTCCAGAGATCTTAAGCAAAAGTGAAGAGGCTACCTTAAATGCCCCCCCATAATGAGATTGATGACTACCTTATATACTATCCTGGAGCCTTCATCCAGTAGCTGATGGAAGCAGAAGCAGACTCCAACAGCTAAACACCGAACTGAACTGGAATCCAGTTGCAGAGTGGGAGGAGTGATGAGCAAAGGGGTCAAGATCAGGCTGGTGAAACCCACAGAAACAGCTGACCTGAACAAGGGAGAGATCTTGGTCCCCAGACTGGTAGCTGGGAAGCCAGTATGGGACTGACCCAGACCCCATGAATGTAGGTGTCAGTGAGGACGCCTTGACAATGTATAGAGCTTCTGGTAGTAGATCAGTATTTATCCATACCATATGAATGGACTTTGGGAGTCCATTTTATATAGAAGGATACTCTCTCAGTCTAGACACACTGGGAATGGCCTAGGCCCTGCTCCAAATGATATGACAGACTGTAAGATCCCCCATGGAAGGCCTCACCCTCCCTGGGGAGCCCGAAAGGGGATGGCATAGAATGTTATTGGGGGGCAGAGGAGTAGAGGAGGCAGAGGGAACTGGTGATGACATGTAAAACAAGCTTGTTTCTAATTTAAATAAAAGATAATAATAATAATAATAATAATAATAATAATAATAACAATAAAATATCATCATTCACAGTTAGAGCTTGGTCAGTGTTGAGAAATGTTGCTTTGCCTGACTAATTAAGATACAAGGAACTCTGGGAGAGACAGATTTCAAAGTCCAACATACCAATGCAGCCTTGATCCAACTCTGAAACAGCTATAAAAGTGAATAATTTTGACTCATAGATGATGGAGTATAAGACAAATGAATAAGAAAGAAATCAAGAGACAGTGGGAAGAAAAAATGATTGATGAAAAAATTAAATCAAGGTCTAGGTCAATGATTGGTAAGAACATCAAGGTAAAGTCATTGGAACATAACAGGTTTTCTTTTGGTGTTTCTGTTCTGGTTTGTACACATGTGGTACAGATGCATGTGTGTGTGTGTGTGTGTGTGTGTGTGTGTGTGTGTATGCTAGTAAACCAGAGGTGGATGTTGGGTGTCTCTCTCTCTCTTGGTCACTCTCCCTCTATTTTGTGAGGCAGGTCTCTTTCTGATCTCAGCGTTTATTAATTTGGATAGGCCATCTGTCCAGTGAGCTCCTTCCAGCACTGGAATTATAGATCTTATGATTCCCTGTTTCTTCCATGGAAGCTGATATTTATACTCAGGTCTTCATAATTTGTGGCAAGTACTTTATTGAATAAACTACCTTTACATCTATAGGCTCTTATTTCATTGAAGCAAATTTTAGGTTTTTTTGAGTATCTCAAAAATTATCTTTTTCTGTGGTTTCCAGGAAGCATATTACAGTATTTAGAACTTCTTATTTGAATGATGTCCTTTATCTTAAAAGCTATGCCACCTTGGTCAAGACACACAACTTCTCCTTGTCTCAGAGTTTTCACTGACTTCAATATCATTAAGCTCTGTCATGATGGCACATATTTACAATGCCCACTAGTGCTCCAGAGCAGCATAATCTGAGTCTACAAGTTGAAGGCCAGCCTAGGTAATAGAGCAAAACTCTGTCTCAAAGCTAAAAAAGCAAAGATACAAATATGAAGGGCCTTTCCATACCAGGCCTATAGAAAGTGGTCAGTGAAATGACTGGATCTTCATTCTGATGAACTCATACTTCCATTAGGAAGTAAGATGCAAGTTTCAAAGTCTTAGCAAAAATTAAAAAATAAATCCCTCTTGGTGTGAAACACTCTGAGCATTTTGTCTTGTCTGTTACTTATAAGCTATATGACACTAGCATTCCACTTAACCAAAGACTTAGTCTCTTGTCTCCAAACATGGTCATAATGATGCCATCCCTCTATGGATTACTTTTCAACAGAATCAATGGGGGGTGAGTGAGCAGTGCTGACTCCACAAAACTTGTAAAAACAACATGAATAATAGACACTTCAATGATGAGAATAAGAGAAGAAAATACTGTAGATTGTTAATGATATTTTACAGTTTTAGTAGTAATGTTATATATTAGGTCTAATGTGTTTTATCATTTTCTAGCTGAGGTGCAGTGAACTGCAACAACAGTGTTAGAAATCAAAGGAATATTATGTTACAGCAGAAATGGAGTCCCCAACCCCCTATCCCGTAAGTTGTGCTTTCATTTTCTAGATCTACTTAAATAGATGTAGTATTGTGAACTGAAATAAGAACATTTTACCAAGCCCCCTAAGTAGAAAAAGGGCAGTAGACTATCATCATGGGGAACATTATTATAGTGTTTTGAAATAAAATTCATCTTTGGGAGAAACTTTCTAAAAGGTTACACTGAAATTTATTCTTTTATCCACATTAATGAAAAGTTGGTATGTCTGCCTTCATTTACCATGATTTCCCCATCATAAATATGAAGACACAGGCTTAGAGAGGTTCACTATTTTGCTGTTAGTCAGATAGCTAGGAACCAGGTCAGATCCACTGGCCTCCATATCCTGAATGCTCTCCCCTTCAAATATTGATGCAAGTGTAAAAACACACCCAGTTTTCTCCCTATCTAGGTCTAGTTAAAAATCACTTGCCAGGTGCTGCTTCTTTCCACCACCACCACCAAAAAAGAATTCTGAGGGGTATAATTGTTTAAAACTCCTTTGTCATTTAGCATTTCAAATATACTAACAGATGGCTTCTCCCAACTCCAGGCAGATGACGGTTCAGAAATAAGTGGTGTTGTGAGATTTCTTGGGAACACTTGGGGACAGGAAAGACAGCTGTCACTGAATATCTTAATTACAGCATTTACAAAGATCTAATTAATGTAATGGTACTTTTATGATTATATTAATGTTATGACCATTGGGGCGTTTGTTGCTGAACTCATTTGGCAAGATAATTTGGAAGTCATTGTGGATTTTAAGGGTAACAACTGTTATGTAAGCTTGAAAATTTCTGGCTTTACCCTAAAAATGAAAAATTTAAAAAAATGATATCATTCCTAATAAGTCAGCTGAAAATGTATCTTCTGAAGCTCATGTTAGCCGAAACATAGGAATTGAAGTGTAAGGAAACATATTACACAATGAATTAACAGATATGATAGAACATACTGTAAAAAGATCAGTGGTCTTGCAGCATAGGCGCTCCTGCTAATATTCCCAGAAATTGATTGGGTGACCCTGGAAAAGTCATTTTGTCTTTTCTGAGCTTTATTTTATTTTAGTTGAATGGAGATTACATTAATATCTTTTTTACTAATGTCTTTCATGACAAGAATATTTAGGTTACAACTAAATAATTCTGAGGCTGTCATTTTTGTTTGTTTGTTTGAACCAAGTCGTATGTAGTACAGGCTTGCTTGGAACTTATTTGGTAATCAATGATGCTGTTGAACTTCTTACGATTTTGTCTCCATGTCCCAAGTGCTGGGAATCACAGACTTGTGCCACCAATCCTAGTTTTATGTACTCTTAGGTATAGACCACATAGCTTCAGGAATTACTGGCAAGCACTCTATAGCCTCACTCCTAGCCTATACTCCCTCTTCTTTCTTTGGCTTGTTCTTATGTACATAATTATCATCTAAAATATCTGAATTACTCAATGAAATCCAGATAAAATGAAAATGGAGGTTCAAAATTCCAAATGCCTCACTTTCATCCAAATTCATGACTTATACCTTCCCATTCAATATTTATTATTATTTTTCTGGTATGTGAAGAAGTTATTGGATTTGGGGAAAGCCTCTGGATTTGATAGGTAAGTTTGGACTGAGCCCCTGCAATATGACTTTGTGATCATAGTACGCTTTATCATCTCAATAGTGGCAGCTTTAAAGAAACAGTGTTTGGCTTTTATTGTTAGATGTAATACATGTCATTCCTGTGAAGACACAAGAAAGCACAGGCTAAAGTTCCTGGACCTAGTGTTAGATGTGCATCATTTTAATCTCCCCGTCTATCTTCCTATAGTAAAGAAATGATCTGTAGATATCATGTTGAGAACAGCACTATAGACCTCACTGACTTAAACATCGATAAATAAAAAAAATATAAAATGTTATTTTCAAATAAATTTTGGTTACTTGTGTTTTATATAATATCTATTCTAATATTTGTCTACTAGGCTGCATGGGAAAGGAGATAAGTTTAAGTTATTTATTAAATATTCAAAGATGTCTGAATTCATCAAAATGTTTTTTAAATTTTATTGTATTAAACTTGTCTTTACTGTACAAAGTAATGTGAATTTAGTAATAAAATGTTTCTTCTGGATGTAATATCAATTTTAGAATAATTGCTACCCTTTATTTTTATTAATTGAATGCATTCACTATTAAATTTGATATGTACTAGTATGTACACTTTGCTTCTTATTTTTCTGTAATATTGACCTCTTTGCTGGCTTTGCAGACATATGATGGTATGGATTCATTATTATTATTATTATTATTATTATTATTATTATTGTTAATGTTGTTGTTATCACAAAATTATCTATGTCCACAATTATTGCATTAGGGTTATACTCTTCATCATGTATTATGTTATATTCAGTTTATCTAACTGTGTGTTCAGCACACAAGGGGCAACCAATGACAACTATTGTATGAGTGAGCCACTGGCCAGGAGAGTTTTCTTACTGTTATGACATACTAGTTTCTTAACAAATTTGTGGGGCCTGATAAATGATTAGACAATTAAGAAAGAAGAAATTCTATCTATCTATCTATCTATCTATCTATCTATCTATCTATCTATCATCTATCATCTAATAGCATAGCTATGAATGATGAGAGTAATACTTACAAAGTTTTAACTTTTAATATTCCTGTATCATAGTATACATTGTTAAGACAGATTGAAGAAATGTTTATATAAGAAAATAATGGTTATGTTTTAAGAAGATTAAAATTGTTGGCCATGTTCTCTTGGTGTCCTCTACTCCCTCTGACTCCTACAATCTTTCCTCCTGTTCTTTCTCATGCTTCCCCTATCTTAAAGGAGAGGACATGATGGAGATCTCTGATTTAGACTCTTCACCATGTCTGGCTGTGCATCTCTGCACCTCTCCCATCTGCTACTAGAGGAAACCTATGTGATGATGACTGGACAAGGCACCAATCTACTATAGTAGAACATCTTGTTCAGCTTTAGTATGAGGGCTTTTGCCTTGTCTTATTGTACTTTGTTTTGTCCTGTTTGTCTTTAGTTTCTCAGAGGACTGCTCTTTTCTGAAGAAGAAACAGAGGGGAGTGGATCTAAGGGAGAGAGGAGGTGGGAGGAGCTGAGAGGAGTAGAGGAGGGGAAACTGTGGTCAGGACATATTTTATGAGATAAGAATCTATTTTCAATAAAAATTTTAAAAATGTGGTAGGAAAGTAACTAAAATATTGAACAGTTTAATTTAGGTATCCTTGTAGTAGGGGAAAAGAGACATCTATAAAACTTCGACTCAATTCTGAAATAGCAACTGTATACTTATAGCCAAAGAGCTGTTGGAGAAAGACACAGATGCTTAGAAAATCAGGAGAAAAATCAACCTCAAATATAGGGATAATCCTTGATAAACTGATCTGGATGGGTTCTTAATGACATCAGAAAAGATAAAAATGCAGGGCAAAGAATTCTCTAACTGACATTGCCATTGTTACTGCCTAATACAGGACCATGAAAGAGGTGACAAAAAGGACTTATAAGTATCTTTATAGTAGACTCTGTATGTTGTATAATTAGCACAGAAAATATAATGTACTTAGAAGATTGACTAAACCTATTGCTTTTTTTCTACTTCAAGAAATTACTGAACCTTTATAAACGGTATGCAATGGGACCAAATGCTGAAGGGAAAGCAAGGAGTACAATTCTGATCATAACAAAACTGACTATTTAGCATCTACATAGGACAGCAAATTGTATGGTAAAAATTATATGCAGAGTTTGGAAATGTGGGGTGGAGAAGCATCCAAAAGAATTAAGGTGTGAGCCAAACTTAACCCAAGAACAATGGATGCAAAGAAGTTGCTTGTTGAGGTGTTTGTGGCCTGAGATCAACAGGTAAAATTAACACCATATGGAAAGATTTGGAGCAATCAAATAACTTGATAATGAATTTATAATACCAAATGCTGTATTTTAAGAAGTGGGGTTTTATATTTTCTTGGAATTACACTCTTGGAAATAACAAGAGATGACTATAGGGTGGTAGAAACTGGCTCCAGAAAGCTTCAGGGATTCCTTCTATTGAGATATGTCCTTCAGAAAGAGAAAAAAAGTCTTGACTATGGGGGAAAGTTTATGACTGGGTTTTCTCTCTTTCTCTCACTGGTTTTCTGCTGATAATAAGGAGTCAAGGAAAGAGAGTTCCCCCTTTTTAAAAAAGAATAGGATATAAGCCAAAGGCAAAGAGAAAGATCATTTGAAAAATTAATAAAGGAATACTAATGATAGATGACTATGGACAAAATAAAAAATGG
The DNA here is from genome assembly GCF_003668045.3 of Cricetulus griseus. Classification (NCBI taxonomy): domain Eukaryota; kingdom Metazoa; phylum Chordata; class Mammalia; order Rodentia; family Cricetidae; genus Cricetulus; species Cricetulus griseus. The sequence continues at coordinate 105,538,929 of NC_048596.1, read as the reverse complement.
CATAGAAGTGTTTAAGGGACAAAGTTTCCTTCTAGGTGGGAAATTGTAAGACCCAAAATTAACCTGTAAGTCCCACCCACCCAAGGACCAGGTAACTTCTTGGAATGCTACCAATTATAGTTGTAAGCCTCAACTGTTCAAAGATCAGGTGACTTGGTGGAATGATGGGAGTTGTACAAAGCCCTATGGGAAATAATGTGGCCTTCTGGGTTTATCCTTAAAAACCTCTACAACATTTGTCTCGTAGTTACTAGTTGGGATTCCAGGTAGTGAGCCTGGCCAAAGTCTAACTACCTGTGGCAGTATTTAATATGTAATTAAAGCTTGCTGCAAATTTGTCTCAAAATTGTGGAACTGTTTTTTTTTTTTCTTGCAATTCTCAGGATTAACATCAGAAAACACTGGATTCTCGTTTGAGCCTACAAATGATGGGAACATTCTCAGAAGCTAGTAATTAGAGTAAACAGCAATTTAGGTGGAGGGAAAGTAGAAATAGCATATGAAAATGCATTCATTTTATAGTAAATGAGTAGAAAAAAAGTACTTTGGGTCACTGTTTAGATACCTCAGTCAAATATGCCAGTCAATCAACTTCAATTATGTAAAACTGTAAATGTATTGATATTTTCTTTTAAACACATTCTTGTATTGATTGGTTTCTATGATCCACTTGCTTTAGTACAATAGTATTTTACAGCAAATTAGAAATTGGAAATGTCCTGTTACTCTGAAGTATTCTAATTGTTCCATGCCAAATGTTAAGGAATTAGTTTATGTTGTAGTTGGCTATAGCCACAGATATCATTAAGTCAGCTTGCAGCCTCATTCCTGAACTTCTACAGAACCATGTGGGATGAAGACCAATGAAGCTGACAACTTTTGGCACCCAGACTATCTCATTCTTACTCTCTCTTTTGTTTTTTATTGTTTTTGTTTTATAAAGCATGAAAAAGAAAAAGTGCACAGATAATCTTGCAATTAATACCTCTAATTATTCTTTGTCCTCTTATTGTCTTTCTGAGTGTAAACACTTAAGGGCTGACCCTTAGAACTGCATTCCTCACTTTGTCTACAGGTTTCTGATTGGATTCACAAGAAGGCACTCAAAAACTGAGACCACCCCATGGCTCCAATAGTGGGTGAATAATTCTATGCACTATATTTTCTTTTTGTTTTGGATTTTTGTTCATATTCATGTTTCTTTTAAAAATTTATTCTTCTCTCATTCATTATCTCCCAGCCACAGTTTCCCCTCCCTCCACTCCTCTCAACCCACCTTCCTGTCCTCTCCCCCAGATCCACTCCTCTTCCATTTCCCTCTAGGAAAGAGCAGGCCTCCCAGGGGTATCAGCCAAACAGAGTAACAAGATGCAGTAAGACTAAGCACAAACCCTCATCTCAAGGCTGGACAAGACAAATCTGTAGGAAGAAAAGAGTCCCATGATCAGGCAAAAAGAGTCAAAGATTCTCCCCTACACACACACACACACACGCACGCACGCACGCACGCACGCACGCACACACACACACACGCTTTAACATACATGCAAAGGACCTAACTCAGACCCGTGCAGGCTCTGTAATTGGCACTTCAATCTCTGTGAGCCCCTATGAAACCTGGTTAGTTGATTCTATGGGCCGTGTTCTTTGTCCCCTCTGGATCCTATTGTACTTCTCCTCTTCTGCAAGGTTCCCCAAGCTCTGCCTAATGTCTGTCTGTGGGTCTCTGCATTGATCCCATCACTTTCCCGATGAAGCTTCTCTGAGGACTATTGGGCGGGGCACTGATCTATGAGTAGAGCAGAATCATTAGGAATCATTTCAGTGACTTATTTTTTACCAATCCTGTTTGGTTTTATCCTAGATTTCTGGACTGTCCACCCTCCCAGTGAATGGCCATCCTGGAAGTAGTGTGGAGCATGGGCTTTCTCTTGTTTGGGACTCTAGTTAGACTAGTCATTGGTTGACCACTACGGCATGTTTTGTGCCAATATTACCCCAGCATGTCTTGCAGGCAGGGCAATTTGTTGGTGGGATGTTTTGTGGCTGGATTGGTATCTCAGTCCCAGCACTAGAAATCTTGCTTTGCCATAGAATATGACAGGTTTAAGCTCCATATCCCCCATTACTAGGAGTCTTCCCTAGGGTCACCGTTGTAGATTCCACGGGGTTTCAGTTGTACTAGGTTTCCACACAATTCCCTGATGTAATTATGGTTTGCACTGACAGGACAAAATGCCATGACCAAAAATCAAATTGGGAAGGAAAGGGTTTATTCAGTTCACTGTTCCACATTACTATTTATCACCAAAGGAAGTCAAGACAGGAACTCAAACAGGATCCTGGAGACAACAGCTGATGCAGAGGCCATGGATGGCAACTGCTTACTGGCTTGCTTCCCCAGGCTTGCTCAGCCTTTTTTCTTATAGAACCCAAACCAACCATCCCAGGGACTGCAACACCCACAATGGGCTGGGACCTCCCTCATTGATCACTAATTGAGAAAATGTCTTACAGTTGGATCTCACTCAGCCTTTTCCTCAACTGAGGCTCCCTCCTCTCTGATGACTCTAGTTTGGGTCAAGTTTACACAAAAACCCACCTAGTATGTCCCCAAATGCTCGCCCCCCCAGAATTCCATTAATCTTTCCCCATACTCTCTCCTACCACCTGATCCCTCCTGTTCCCATTCCTGCCAACCCTCAGTCCACATGCAAAATCTTATCTATTTCCCATTCACAGTGAGATTCATGCATCACCCCCATTGAGCCCTCATTATTTAGCTGCTCTGGGTCTGTGCAGTATAGCTTGGTTAATCCTTACTTAACCACTCATATCCACTTAAAAGTGAATATGTGCCATGTTTGTCATTCTGTGGGTTATCTCACTCAGAATTATTTTTTTCTAGTTACATCCACTTGCCTGCAAATTTTAACAACTGAGAAATACTCCACTGTGTAAATGTAAAATATACCACATTTTCTTTATCCATTCTTCAGTGAGGAGCATCTAGGTTGTTTCCAGTTTCTGGTTATTATGAATAAGGCTTATATGAACATAGTCGAGAAGGTGTCATTGTTGTATGATAGGGCATCCTTTTAATGTATATCCTAAAGTGGTATATCTGGGTCTTGAGGTAGATTGATTTTATTTTTTAAAAAAAATTGAGGATTTTATAAATGCATATGACATCTTTTGATAAAATGAACCCTCTACGCCCATTTAACTCTACCCTGTCATCCTCACTGCTATTCCCTCCAAATTTCATGTGTTCCCCCTGTCCTGTCCCAAAACAGAATTCATTTAGAATTGTTAGTATGTGTAAGGCCATCCAATGGAATACCATTGGCTCTCATGTTACAAATCTTGCCTAAAACTGGATGTCCAATAACAACTACATTGAGATTTCATGTCTTCCCAAGCAAAATGACTAAAGAGGGTGAGGAAAAATTATAAGAGCCAGAAGGTTTGAGGACACCAGGAAAACATAGCCCACAAAGTCAACTAACTAGGGCTCCTAGGTGCTCACAGAGACTGAAGCAGCAATCATAGCCTGCATGGGTCTATGCTAGGCATGTTCACTACTGTTCTAGTCACAATAGTTAGGAAATGGAAATAGTCCACATTTTCATCAACTAATAATGGATAAAGAGAGAGTGATACATTTACACTATGGGAATTTTTTAACTATTAAAAAGTAAAATTATGACAATTATAGGTAAATGTAATTACAGGATACAGGAAATTTCCACTTTCAGAAACTGGAAATGATTGTTCTGAATGAGGTAAGCCAGATCAAAAAAGACAGAGAGTACTCTCTTCCACTCTAGACAGTAACTTTAAGTAATTAGATACATGCTTTTAAATTGGAGTGGGATAACTTCAGTGTTTACTGATGTGGAATGTGATCTCATGCAGATAAGATCTCATCTGAGTTAAGAACTATAGAAGGTAGGGAATTTGTAAGATGCAAACCTTTTAAAATAGTGTTATGGCAATATTTCTAAGTAGATAATACTTTTAAATTTTTTAGTTTCTTATATTTTCTTTTAATTAGAAACAATTTTCTATTGCATGTCAATGCCATTTCCCTCTCCTGTCCTCCTCCCCTGCCCTGCATCTACCCCATACCCCAACCCCTTTCTGCTCCCCAGGGAGGATGAAGCCTTTCATTGGGGATCTTCAAGGTCTGTCATATCATTTGGAGCAGGCTCTAGGCTGAGAGAGTAACCCACTATGCTGAGTGGGTTCCCAAAGTCCATTTGTATACTAGGGGTAAATACTGATCCACTACCAATGGCCCCCTGGATTGTCCAGACCTCATTCATCTTCTCATTCTGGAACAGTCCTATGCTAGTTTCTCTGGGGTCCATGAGCAACCCCATTTTCAGGTCAGCTGTTTCTGTGGGTTTCTCCAGCCTGGTCTTGACCCCTTTGCTCATCACTCCTCCCTCTCTGAAACTGGATTCCTGAGTTCAGCTCAGAGTTTAGATATGAGCGTCTGCTTCTGCTTCCATCAGTTACTGGATGAAGGCTCTAGGATGGCATATAAGGTAGTCATCAATCTCATTATCGGAGAAGGGCATTCAAGGTAGCATCTTGACTATTGCTTAGATTGTTAGTTGGGGTCAACCTTTTAGATCTCGGGACATTTCCCTAGTGTCAGATTTCTCTTTAATCCTATAATGGCTCCCTCTATTATGGTATGTCTTTTGTTGCTCTCCTCTATTCTTCCCCTGACTTGATCTTCCTGCTCCCTCATGTCCTCCTCTCCCCTACTCTTCTCCCCTTCTCTTTCTTTTAACTCCCTCTCCCCTCCCCCATGCTCCCAATTAGCTTAGGAGATCTTGCCCCTTTCCCCTTCTCTGGGGAACCATGCATGTCTCTCTTAGGGTCCTTCTTGTTTCCTAACTGCTCTGGTGGTGTGGATTAAAAGTTGCTACTTCTTTGTTGTAGGTCTAAAATTCATATATGAGTGAGTACATACCATGTTTGTCTTTTTGTGACTGGGTTACCTCACTCAGGATGGTTTCTTCTAGATCCATTCATTTGCCTGTGAATTTCAAGATTCCATTGTTTCTTTTTCTGCTGTGAAGTATTCCATTGTGTAAATGTACCACATTTTCTCCATCCATTCTTTCATTGATGGGCATCTAGGTTCCCTCCATGTTCTGGATATTATAAATAATGCTGCAATGAACATGGTTGAACAGATGTTCCTGTTGTATGAATGTGCTTCTTTTGGGTATATGCCAAAAAGTGGAATTGCTGGATCTTGTGGTAGACTGATTCCCATTTTCTTGAGGAATCTCCATAATGATTTCCAAAGTGGCTGTACAAGTTTGTACTCCAACCAGCAGTAGAGAAGTGTTCCTCTTTCTCCACATCCTCTCCAGCATAAACTGTCGTCGGTGTTTTTGATTTTAGCCATTCTGAAAGGTGTAAGATGGTATCTCGGAGTTGCTTTGATTTGCATTTCCATGATGGCTATGGATGTTGAACACTTTCTTATGTGTCTTTCAGCCATTTTAGATTCCTCTATTGAGAATTCTCTATTTAGTTCTGTACCCCACTTTTTAATTGGATTATTTGGTGTTTTGGAGACTAGCTTCTTGAGTTCTTTGTAAATTTTAGAGATTAGCTATCTGTCAGATGTGGCATTGGTGCATATCTTTTCCCATTCTGTGGGCTACTGTTTTGTCTTGTTGACTGTGTCCTTTGCCTTACAGAAGCTTAGTTTCAGGAGGTCCCATTTATTAATTGTGGATCTCAGTGTCTGTGCTAATGGTGTTATGTTCAGGAAGTGGTTTCCTGTACCAATTTGTCTGAAGGTACCATCTACCTTCTCTTCTAAGAGGTTCAGTGTGGCTGGATTTATGTTGAGGTCTTTGATCCTTTTGGACTTAAGTTTTGTACATGGCAATAGATATGGATCTATCTGCAGTCTTCTACATGCCAGCATCCAGTTATGCCAGCACCATTTGTTGAAGATGCTTTCTTTATTCCTTCGCATAAATTTAGCTTCTTTGTCAAAAATTAGGTGTTCCTAGGTATGTGGGTTAATATCCGGGTTTTCAATTCTATTCCTTTTGTCTACCTGTCTATTTTGTGCCAATACCAAGCTGTTTTTATTTCTATAGCTCTATAATTGAGCTTGATGTCAGGGATCGTGTTGCCTCCAGAAGTTCCTTTATTGTACAGGGTTCTTTTGGCTATCCTGCATCTCTTGCTTTTCCATATAAAGTTGAGACTTATTCTTTCAAGGTCTGTGAAGAATTGTGCTGGGATTTTGATGGGGATTGCATTGAATCTGTGGATTGCTTTTGGCAAGATTGCCATTATTACTATGTTGATCCTACCTATCCAAGAACATTGGAGATCCTTCCATTTTCTGGTATCTTCTTTTAAAAATTTGGATATTCTACAATACAAAATGCTAAGAAGACAACAGCAACAATGACACCAGTACACAGGTAAAATCTTGTGGATGGAAGTAATTGGAAGAGAGATTGAGAGAAAGTGCAAGGAAGTTAAGAAACATGGTTAGGTTTTTGGCTTCCTTCCTCAACCAAGGTTCTGTCCTTGGCTGTGGCAGATTCATTTGAGTGCCCCAACAGCATTTATGCTGACAGGGTTGAAAACGTATTTCAGTTTGCAGCACAATGTCCAGAATGCACCTCTGTTATTATGCAAGTTCCAGATTTTAATCCTCAGTGATGAGAATCACTTCTGGGCACAAAAATGAAACTGTCTCTGATGTTACCAAACGGTTTTTAAACACAGCAGCAGAATAGGTTGTGAAAAAGCTAAAGCTGATTCCTGTTTTTATACTTTCATGCTGTTGTTTCTCATGTCAAAAGTAGCCTTGGTGAATATATCATTGTCTTGATTTCCAATCAGTAACATGTATTTCTCAAGCAGTATCTTTCTGTGAAAGCATGTCCCATTGAGTGAAAATGGTGTCTTTCTAAAGTCCTCATTTTCCCTTACTGCTTCCTTTGTCTAACCACAGTTTCTAAACAGTTTCTAACATCTAAAAGCAGATGACTTTCTTTGCCTTTCTATCTATACTACAGACCATGGATAATGAGGAACTTTATATTTTTCAGTTCCTACCAATCTGATCCTGCAGGCTACTCTGAAATATGAGGCTCTTGGTAAAATACACATATTTTTTAAGTGAAGAATATATATGGACACTAGAGGTAGGACAAACCAAGTTATCCAAATCAGGGAGAAAATCAAACATGCAGAACTTTAAGCTTTTCTGACTTCTAATGGTCAAGTTGTTTATAATTAAGTCATTAAATGGACATGAAACCTCAATGCAGTTGTTCTTTTCTGAAATTGAAAATGGAACTCTCCCCTGTCTCTCATACTTTCCCTCATCTGCCATCAACTATTGGATTTGCACTGGGCTTTCAGGTGCCAGTCAAGGTTCCCGCTGCCCAGGAAAGAATGCACATGAGCAAATGCCAGTTTCATATAATTTAAAAGAAAAAGCTGCATTTCAGGTGATTTACATAAAAATAAAATTTATACCCTTCCCTACAGAATAGGCTCTGGTCAGCAGAGCACAAATCAATCTGTTTGCTCCTAACTTTAAATTTCCATAAGTCATTACATAGTTCATAATCACGTTGATATAACTGAATTGAATTCTCAGAGATTATTCTATGTGTGAAAAGACTTTCAGCTATTTAAACTGCTGCTATTCAATAGATAAGGTCTGTCAAGTCTGACCTCTGTTTTACATTAAATTTCTGACCTAATTTCCATTTCTCTCTGGGTTCTCATTTCCTCCAATGGAGAGGTCTTAGAAGTTTTTCTTATTGGGCACTTTCATATTTGCAGACACAGAAGAGGAGTGTAAAGGAAGATAAGCTTTCAGATTGACTGAAGGGGGTGTGGTAGGTAATTAGTAAGCTTACAGGTATAGGGGTCAGCCTTTCCATCTTTTGAATATGAACTCCTTCCTATAATGTTCCTTACTTTGGAAAATTTGCTGAGTCTCTCTGAGCTTCAACTCCCTCATCTGCAAAAGGCAGATAGAATTAGCATCTATCCCACATGTTTTTTTCACAAGAATTCAATGCAAGAAGGTAAATGCAAGTCTGACCATTGGACAGTACTTTTTTAACCATTGCCACTATTTTTAAAGTTATTCAGATTATTAATCCCAAACACCACACTAAAACAGACAGCAGGGGCATAGGGTGAGAGAGTCAGGCAAAATATTGTGTTTGACTTTCTTGTCTTCTTAAAGATATTTATTTATAACCAGGCATTGGTGGTGCAAACCTTTAATCCCAGCACTCTGGAGGCAGAGGCAGGCAGATCTCTGTGAGTTCCAGACCAGCCTGGTCCATAAAACAAGTTCCAGGACAGGCTCCAAAGCAATACAGAGAAACCCTATCTTGAAAAACAAAACAAAAAAAGATATTTAATTATTTAATTTTCTGTGTTTGTGTTTGCATCACATGTATGTAATAGCTGGTGAGGCCAGAAATGGGAGTCAAATCCTTTTGAACTGGAGTTCCAATTAGTTGTGAGCCACAATGTGGGTTCTCGGATTCAGTTCTACATGTATGTGTGCATATATATGTGTATATATGTGTATGATGTATGTGATGCCCTTAGAGGACAAAAGACAAGTTGGATCCCTTGGAGCTAGAGTTACAGGTTGTTGAGAGCTGCCTGACATGGGTGCTGGAAAAGGAACTTAACCTCTAAGCCATTTTTCAGGTTTCAGGAACTATGTTATTATTAAGGAATTTATTCTATAAATTATATGTGTGCATGCGTGTGTGTGTGTGTGTGTGTGTGTGAGAGAGAGAGAGAGAGAGAGAGAGAGAGAGAGAGAGAGAGAGAGAGAGAGTGAGAGAGAGAGAGAGAGGAGAGAGAGATGCTAACTAAAATTTATTGGTTCTTTAGGCATGAATTAAAATAGTTATAATTTCCTGAAAAAATATACTTAATGTTTCATGGACTGCTGGTTTTATTCTGCATGCATAATATGAATACTTAAGCAAATATACACATATACATTCAATATTGAAAGAAAACTAAGAAAAAATACTTAGTATTCTACCACGAGAGCATAGGAACACCTAAATTCACATATGATTTAGACACAGACATAATTCCAATAAATGTGAAGTATAGACATTTCTTAGTCAATTATTGATTGGGAAAATGGATAATCTGTGTCTAGGAAATGTACTTGTCAGCAAGGCAGGCTTCTATCATATTAGATTGTAGAGACTCAGAATTGGGACTTTGGATGAATGAAATTCATCCAAACAACCATGGAAAGCTCCTGCTTCATTAGTGAAAGCTTCTTGTCACTGGTTGCATCATGATAATTTGGAACAGGAATGCAAGTGCATAGGTATATGTTGGTCATGATTATTGGGAACAATAATGCATGTGCGTATGTGTGTATGGTTCAGTGTGCATTTTTCAGTTAACCAATAATAAATGTTCTACCTAAGACATCTCCTAATCTCCTAATTTTGAAAATAATGCCATTTTAAAATTTGTCAATACCATTCCATAAACCAGGGTGATACACTGTCTCCAAAGCTAACGATTTAATTCTGAATAAAGAAATGTAAAGACTACCTTATTAGTACACACTATATAGAACAAGAGAAAGACAGAAGTGTCTAAGCATTGCCACTTAAAATTAAGAGTTTCTACAATACTCTACAAGATGGGTCTGATAGAAAATTTCAGAGTTCTATCATAGTACTTAGTATGCATATCCATATTTAATTCTCTTTATTAATTACTATATTGGTGTGATTGAGTAGGGGATCACTGAGCTAGGACTGCCTGCATTTGTACAAAGAGTCTATTCCCAGCCAGCTGAAGGAATTTTGTCAAAGTGCTTAATGTCTCTGTGCTTCAAATCCTAATCTGAACGGTTAAGATTATGGGAACAAACACGGTTTCATTAGGATTAAATGGGCAATAGAATGCTTACAATAGTTTGTTAAGCAAACTAGTAACTCAGTAAGTGTTATGCCATAACATAATTTGATAATCCGGTAAAAGTCATGAAAATGTTTGATGTAGTTTTCTTTGCTGAGAGTCTATCTCAAAGAAATAATGTAATATATCTTGTAGAGCCTTGAATAAAGATGCTAAATTTCATTATTGAAGTATTTATCATTAATAAAATCAGTTGTATAAAATCTCCTATAACTTGAAAAAAGTTTTAAAATGTTGGAGTGAAGTATAAAGGTGTACAACAGAACATAAATGAAAGAGTGGAGGATGGTACCCATTTTCACTTATAATGTGTCTTTTCTTGCTGCTCTGACTAAATATGAATGCACTGTGTGTCTTATACATAGAAAACATTTATTTTTAACCATCTGGAAACATTGAAGTCCTCAAGGTACCATTAGACTAGATATAACATACAGTCCCACTCTCATTTCTTGGGTCATAGATAACTTTCTGCCTATGAAGAAAAATGGGTGTATTTCTCAAGTACCTGTATTCTACACGATAAATTCCTCTTCCTTCTTGTAGGATGCCAACTACTTATATGACCACATGATGGAGATATCAGGTGCCCTAGTTTTGTTCAGTTGCTTTTATAAAACACTGGAAAAATCAAGCTGAGGAGGGATGGCTCACACCTCCATATCACAGTCCATTTGGTTAGGGACTCAAGGGATGAACCTGGATTCAGGAATATCGAGAAATGGCTGCTTGTTGGCTTATTCACTGGCCCTTCCACAGGTCTGTTCTTAGTCAGCTTTCCCATCCAGACCAGAGCCACTTGCCTAGGCACTACAGTAGGCTGTGCTCTCCTGCATTTACTACGAATAAAGACAATCTCCCAAACATATGCCCATGGACCAATCTGATCTAAGCAATTTCTCAATTACACTTTTGTTAGATGGATTTAGGATGGCACAGGTTGGAAATTAAAGGTAACAAGGACAGTAGGAAAGATAACTCAGTGGGTAACAGTATTTTCTCATCAGCCCAATGACATAAGTTTGATTCCCAGATGGAAGCAGAGAACCAACTCCTGAAGTTGTTCTCCGACCACACAATGTACTGGGTGTTTTGTTGTTTTGCACATTTCACTCTCTTACACATAGACAATAATAGCAAATTATATAAAATTATGAAGGAAAATAATATCAATAGCTATCTTGTGGTTACCTCTTATATAGACACTAATTGAATCCATGATATGGTATTCTGACTACCTAATCATTACCTCTTAAAGATTCCACTACAAATATCATCATGATTGAGGTTAGATTTTGGTTGTGGAATTTGGAAGGAGACAAACTTTCAGAGTATGGCAAACTGTGGTGAAAGCTTGATTGTGCCATAACAAATAAAGGTTGCCTAAAGATCAGAAGGTGGAGCCAGCCACTAGTTAACCATAGAGGTATGGAGGTCTATAAACACAGACAGGGAGTGATATGGCTATGAAGAGAGAGGAATATGAGGTGGGAGGAAACAAGAGCTCACTCTCTTTTTGGCTGAGAAGTTGGTGAGGTAAGGTGTGGCTGTGGCCTGCTCCTTTGTCTCTCTGATCTTTCAGCATTACATCTACATCTGACACCAGCTTTTTATTTTTAATACCAATTAGAACTAGTGCTACAGCAAACCTTTTGGTTTCTTCTAGGTATCTTATAACTACACACATACCACATACAAATAATAACTACATACATATATATGAATGTCTCACATACATTTCTTTCTAGAAAATAAATGTAAAAGCATCTATGTTAACTCAAAAATATCTAAATTTATTTTTTCCTTTTTTATTATTACAAAGAAAATTATTTTACATGTCAATCCCAGGTCCCTCTCCCTCCCCTCCACGCCTGCCCCCCCAACTAATGCCTTACCCATCCCATACGCTTTCTGCTCCCAAGGGAGGGTGAGGACTTCCATAGGTGGTCCTCAAAGTTTGTCATAGTCTTTGGGATAGAGCCTAAGCCAACCCCCTTTTGTCTAGGTTCAGGGAGTATCCCTCCATGTGGGATGGGCTCTTATAGTCCATTCCTATGGTAATGATAAGTACTGATCCACTACAAGAGGCCACATAGATTTCCAAGGTCTCCTCACTGACCCCCACATTCAGGGGGTCTGGATCAGTCCCATGCTGTTTTCTCAGCTATCAGTCTGGAGACCAAGAATTTTCCCTTGTTCAGGTCAGCTATTTCTGTGGGTTTCACCAGCCTGGTCTGGACCCCTTTGCTTATCAGTCCTCCTTCTCTGCATCTGGATTTTTAGTTCAGTTCAAGATTTAGCTGTGGGTGTCTGCTTCTACTTCCACCAGCTGCTGGATGAAGGTTATACGATGGCATATGAATTAGCCATCAATCTCATTATCAGAAGGCATTTAAGGTAGCCTCTCCTCTGTAGCTTAGATTGTTAGTTGGTGTCATCTTTGTAGCTCTCCAGATATTTCCCTAGTGCCTGATTTCTCTTTGAACTTATAATGTCTCCCTCTATTATATTATCTCTTATCTTGCTCTCTTCTGTTCTTCCCCAAACTTAACCTCCCTGTCCCATCATGTCTTCCTCACCCATCCTCTTGTTCCCTTCTCATTCTCCTAGTTCCCTCTCCCCTCCCGCATGCTCCCAATTTGCTTAGGAGATCTTGTCCCTTTCCCCTTCTCCAGGGGACCACGTATGTCTCTCTTCTGGTCCTCCTTGTTTACCAGCCTCCCTGGCACCCTGAGCTGCAGGCTGGCAATCATTTACTCTATGTCTAACATCCACATATGAGTGAGTACATATAATGCCTGGGTTACCTCACTCAGGATGATTTCTTCTAGTTCCATCCATTTGCTGGCAAATTTCAGGATTTCATTGCTTGCTTTTTTCTGCTGAGTAGTACTCCATTGTGTAAATGTACCACATTTTCTCTATCAATTCTTCAGCTGAGGGGCATCTAGGTTGTTTCCAGGTTCTGGCTATTACAAATAATGCTGCTATGAACACAGTTGAACAGATGTCCTTGTTGTAGGAATGTGCTTCTTTTGGGTATATGCCTAAGAGTGGAATTGCTGGATATTGTTGTGGACTGATTCCCATTTTCCTGAGGAGTCACCATACAGATTTCCAAAGTAACTGTATGAGTTGGCACTCCCACCAGCAATGGAGGAGTCTAAATTTAATTTTGAGATAAACTAAGTTCTAAGAGACTAGGAGAAATATTTTAACATGATTTAAAAACTACAAATACTTTGACCTAGGCCCTCCTTTTTCTCTTGTTCAGCTGAAGATTTCTGAGGGTGTATATCATATTACATTATACCTATAGAATTTCCTATAATCAGATAAGCTTGGCAAATGTTGCAAATTCCATTTCTTTATCAAAGATTCCCATCACACATTAGCATAATGAAGTGTTTGCATGTTTCTCAAGCTAAGCATCCCCTGCATTTTACCCTGCTGAACCTGAGTTCCCAAAGTGCACTTGACAAAGAGCACATTTTTACCTTAATATGAATGTCTGCACTCTTCACTTCCTTAATTTTACCAAAACACAGACATTTATCAGAGGCAGGAGTTGTAGAATTCACAAAAGCCAAATTGCATATCTCAACATGCTTTGAAGTTGGAAAGAGAATGATGATCTAGAGCTGCTGCCTGTAACACTGCTCATGTAGAGTAGCTCCTTTCAGAAATCAGAGTTCATTTCTTATTGGGCCACACTTAATTTTTAGGGCAATATTATTGTTTTTGGAGAATTTGATCCACTAGTTTATAAATATCAATTATAGGAATGTGTACAAACCTTGTGCACTCTAGGATAGAAGCAACTGTGAAAGTGTCAAGATCACTTTATCCTAAGATTAAAGTAACATGAAAGATAGGCAATTTTGAATATCATCTCTCATGTTAGCTTGTCATCATTCACTGAAGAACCTCTACTCTGTAAAGCTCATATAGTATGTAAATAAATTGAAGGAAATAGTTCTTACCTAATCCCTTGACTCCCTCTATTCTAATACATTTCTCATAGACACAATGATTGAGAGTAAAGAAACTTAGACACAGAAAGAAAACAAGGAAGTTTTCGAATGTCAGTTCAAAAGTGGGAAAACAGAACATCTTTCTCATTTATTAAGGATTGATTGAAAACTGGATATGTGCAGGGTTCTGTGGAGTGATTTGAACACAACACTGTCATGAAATCTCTCACATCTCTCACTCTATAGTAAAGATAAAATAATTTTCAGTGATAATACAGTAAGTTCTATCCCACAGAAGAAGCAGAGCATAATTGCACACTACCTGTTCATTAAATTTGTCATGCACTTACCCTAAGCTACATGTTGCTGCTCCATATATTAATTAGATAGTTGCTGTTCTTGAAGTTCATATATTCTAATGGAGGAAATGAACATGAACCAGTCTACTCCACAGTGTTTGGTGATGAGCACTTGTTAACAGTTTTTTTTTCTCCAACTTTTTTTTAATTTGCATTAGAAACAGGATTGTTTTACATGACAATCCCATTTCTCTTCTCCTACCCATCCTCCCCTACTGCCCCCCCAACTAAAACCTTATCTGTCATATATCTTTTCTGCTCCCCCTGGATGGTGAGGTCTTTCATAGGGTATCATCAGAGTCTTTCGTTTCCTTTGGGGTAGGGCCCAACCTTGTTAACAGTTTTTGAGTGTGAGCTTTTCTCACTTTGCATAGCTTAGTCAATCTTCATGGTGAAGTTTAGGATAAACACTGCATTTCTCTGTAGTGTTATTAGAGGAGCAGAGAATGCCTAAGATCTTTTGCAATATTAACCAGCAAGAAGGTAATATAAGCTGGCATTTAGATGTCTGACTAAAATGTCTGACTCCACAGCCCACAAAATTAGAATCTCTTAGAGAAAATGAAGCTGTGGTTACTAGGAGTCTAACACAAATGAAAGTACCATAAAAGACATATAATAATAACATTTAGGGTGGGTGATAAGTTGTAGATAGTTCCATTTATACCTCTTCAGCTGCCATGGTAACATAAAAATTTTCTTACATGCTTTGTTCATTTCAGAGAAGCATCACATGGAGGATTGCTTTATAAGAACCCAGGGTAGATTTAAGAGTCTTGAACTCTACAAGAGATTTTTTTTTTGAGACACACTTTCTCTGTGTATTTCTGGCTGTCCTGGAACTTACGCTATAAACCACACTCACCTGGAACTCTATGAGATCTGCCTACCTTTGCCTCCCTGAGTGCTGGGATTAAAGGTGTGTGCCACCATGGCCCCGCTGAGAATTATACCAAATGTTTGTCAACAGTATATGACGATCATAGTCAGCAAAAAGAGTTCTCCAAGCAGCAATAAACTGGAATGATAATCAAAAAGTTTGTATTTTTTTCTTGATCTTTTTTTGTTATAGGGTGTGACATGCCTGTCAAACCATTTAGTTTGCTAGAAGTGAGACATCAGAAAAATAAGCTGCTTAGAGTCTTAGCAGAGAGTAGTGTTTGTGGTTTGGCTCTGCCTTTGAGGGCCATACATCTGGCAGAGTCATGTCTTTTGAGTCCTAAAGTTCCCAGGTTGTAAGTTGTCAGTTTTCATGAGAAATGTGGGGAAATGTCAATGACTATTGCATTTGATATGTAGAAATTGAAGCTGAGTGGTCCTTCCCTGCAGGGAGCAGAGATCTGCGTAAATATTATTAAAATTTGAAAATTATTTAGTAATACTATGTTTCATTGACTATTTTATTACCAGGTAGCGCTCCCTGTACTGTAAAACAAAACATTTCAGCAATAATTAGTTAGCAAAAGGTCAAAATGATTTGTGTGAGAATTCATGGATGTCTTACTTTCTCAGGAAAGTTAGATAATGAGGTATGTGCACAAAACATTTTTGCATCTATCAAAATCTGCCATGGGGATTAATGTAACATCAACAGCTACATGAGACCTAGAGACATTTTGCAGCTGAAGAAGAAATAGCATTTACTTCACCAGTTTATTTTTTATCTTAGACCCATAAGCTTAAAGGCATCATTATATACATGCTGTGGCAGAAGGTGATCTAAATCTCTGAGGAGCTGGCTTTTGATTACCTAATATAATCACCCTCTTCATAGGTAATTTTGCTTGCTTTTTTTTCAGTATACTACAGGGACAAATAAAATGCAGTTCTATTGTTAAAGTACATAGCCATATTAGTTATTGCTAAGTTCATTTTATTTCAATGGCAAGGAAGAAGTCACATAAAAGCAACGAATTTGTTTCTAGTAAGGGATCAAATGTTCATCCAATTATAAGACTAATGCCAGTTTCAGTTGATTGTTTTATCAAAAATGAAATCTTGTATATTGTATTGTGTTGGCAGAGTTTTTTG
Organism: Cricetulus griseus; assembly: GCF_003668045.3. NCBI lineage: Eukaryota > Metazoa > Chordata > Mammalia > Rodentia > Cricetidae > Cricetulus > Cricetulus griseus. The sequence goes on along the minus strand of NC_048596.1, from coordinate 105,522,569 downwards.
TCAGGACTGCCAGTCAGCTCTGTTCCATCAGTCGGTCCCAAATAACCACACAGAGACTTAATATTAATTATAAATAATTGATCAATAGCTCAGGCTTGTAAGTAACTAGCTCTTACAATGTAAACTAACCCATATTTTTATATGTGCTCTACTATGGCGCTTGGTACTTCATCACAGCAGGTACATCTCCTGCTTCCTCTGCATCTTCCACCACTCTCCTGACTCTGCCCTTCTTCTTCCCAGCCTCCTCCTAGTCAGGCTTTCCTGGCCAATCTCTTCCTGTCCAGCTATAGGCCAGAGAGGTATTTATTAGCAATGAGAGAAACACATCTTCATAGTAGAAAGGATTATATGAAAGTTATATATGACAATCATATTATTCATTTTGTTATTAATCATTTTATTCATTTTGTGATATTTTATGCAGAAATTTGAGAATCAGTTACTAAATTCAAGAGCCTGGGAACTAGATCCCATAAATCACTAAATTGTAAAACCTAATATTGTGTGTAGTTATAATTGGTGACAGTACAAAATAACTCATAACTACACCCAATAATTCATCACATTTCCAACAGTAAAAAACGGCAAGTTGGACCTTAGAAATATGTTTCCTGTAGATATAAACTGATATTTACTGGGAATAAAACAGGTAACCATGGTTGTATGTGGGTTATCTTGTCTTCATTTACTAGTGATTTAAAATAGTTTTAAAATGGAAGTACTTAATTCAGTTTACATTTTGAACAAAATTAGTGAAAGATATTTAATCAAAATAGCCTCAGAATAATATTTTGTAAAGAATAGTAAATTTTGGCTTTTCAAGATGTTGGTGGATGACACTTACTGAGAATGAAGTTTAAATGTAAAAAGCACACAGGGGATTTCCACAAAACCAAGAGATAGTGAAAAGCATGAACTGTTGACTGAATAAGTATGTTTGAGAATAATTCAGAATTAAATTTTAGGCTACATAAATGTAAATATCATTTCTCCATTTTTTTGCAAGTTTGAGCAAGTACTTTTTGGTTTTTTCAAGACAGGGTTTCTCTGCATTGTTTTGGAGCCTGCCCTGGAACTCGCTCTGTAGAACATGCTGGCCTCGAACTCACAGAGATCCGCCTGCCTCTACCTCCCGAATGCTGGGATACTTTGATTGGATGTGTTTGTATTCTGGAATGGAATGAAATAAATTTGTAAATTATGTATAATATCATAGCAATTAATTTTAGCATTGCATACAAAGTTGTTATAACTGAGCACTATATATTTATTTTCCCCTTTTTAAAGAAAAGTCTTATTTAGTCATTTTAACCATCAAATCTTTAATGTTATTAGAGAATCTATCTAGACAACTATTCTCTAAGTTACAAAAAATCATTGAGGTTCTAGAGGGAGAAAAGGGAAGGGAAAAATTTAGAAATTATGTTATGATCTCAAAAATAACATTAAAAACACAATCGATAGGTTTTTTTTTTAACTTTGAGTCAAGCCTAATATGCAGTAATGCTATATTTTCAATAAATTATCTAAAATTTGGATTAAAGTTTGATATTTGTATTTTCAGAAAAAGTGTTAATTTACTTATATAATATACATATATATATACTGTTTGCTTGTATAGCTGCATATTTTTAACCTCAAGATGGTGAGTAATTATGTGTAATTTGTTTGGCTTCCTTTGAAGTAATTAGATTACAGTGATGAATTTTCACATTGTATTTGGGAACTAATTTTAGCAAATGACTTCCTCATGATATCAGCATTTTAGTTTGAGTTTTGCTTGTGGAAATGTGGGTTGAGATCTGTTGATAAACTGTCACATTCGTGTTGTTTGTGATATCATGCCTTGCTGAAAACACCAGTCCATACCGAACTGCTTAATTCATCTCAATTCCAAAATGATCTTTTCTTATGGCCACTTAATCAACTTAAATACATATACTTGTTAGAAAACCCATTTTCTATCATTTTTCAATGACCTATTGAGTCCTGACTACAATCATGAATAGTTGAATTATCATTAATTAAATATGGATTAGTATCACTATTGCACATTGTCATTAAATCTTAATTGTTACTAATATCAAGGCATTATCTAATATTATCAAAGTGTTCACTACATATAGTATTAGAGATTTGGATCAATTTATCAATTGTTTTTACAACTGACATTTCACTGCTTTCAGAGATATATATCTGATGTGGAAAACTGAATGAGAGAAGAACCTAATTTCTTTGTGAAAATCTATTGTTTTAGTAACTGCTGTATTTGAAAATCCTGACAGCCAGTTCCCTTATTTAAGAATATTTATTCCCACATGTTTTCTGCTTCTGAAATATAAAATTACCTGTTGGAAGAGTTATTGCTTCAGGCAGTAATGAGAACATAAATCTGTTAGCCTCCTGTAAGGTCTCTGGAAACACACAAAAGCTGTTGTGTTGTTTCTTGAATAGTGTAAAATCATCATTTTTGTTGATATTCATTTAAATCAGGCATATTCTACCATTTGTGGCAGAATTGCCTTGAGAGAAACTAAATTATGATGTCTCCAACTTCCAGCAGTTGGAGACACTTTGCTTAAACAAAACAATTACGTTCCTAAAACTAAGATAGCTTGACAAAGGCCATCGAATGTGCCACTCTGCTGCATTTGAATCTGGAGATCACATGCATTCTAGGCAGGCAAGAAGAACCCTCAGGCACCTTGATCAGTAGCTTGCAGAGAAGATATAGCAAATGCATAGATGTAGTGTACATTTCTCCTCACTGCTCCTTGGGTTCTATATTGAAGGACACAGAATTCATCATCAAAATGGGGAAAATTACAACCTTATTAGCAAATTAGAAAGACAGGGAAAGAATAGAGTTGAATCACATGGGAAACTATATTTAACTTAGAATCAAAAAGTCTAGCTTCTATGCTTTCTGGTCTTTCATAGTTGTGGGAAACAGCCCAGCCTGAGCCTGTATTCTCATGGATGAAAGCATAAAACAGTAATAGATACTGTGTACTTAGGAGACAGGTTGCCTTTCCCAGCTCATTGGCTGATGCACTAAAACTTGAAATCTTTCCTTAGGATTGAGGATGCCTAAAGACACATTTTTTCCTTTGAAAATGACTTTGTAGTTGTTTTATATTTACTACCTTTGGAAAAGCATCCAACTTCCTGTCCAGCTGGGAGTTTCTTCACTCTAGTAGTTCAAAAACTGTCCCAAATTTCATTCAAAATCCCTCTTCTAGGCCTTAATTTAGGGAGGTTCACAGATTCATGTAATCCTAAACACTTTTTTTGAGCCCTGGGAATATAGTCAGTGGTAGAGCACATGCTTGCCATATGCAAGGCTCTACTGTCAATTCTCAGAAGCTCCTGCATTGTACTAACCCTGTTGTTAGTCAACAAAATGATAATCATAACAAATAATAGTACACAAGAGAGGTTACAAATTCAGAAGAGATTTAATATTTATTGAGAATCTCTCATTTTATTCCCAGTTAATTTCTTAACACATATGAGATGTCACTAGAATGTCGGTGGCTTACAGGTTACTGGATTTCTAAAAGGCATGATACATATAGCGACTTAAGGGTGGAATTTGAATTCTGTCTGTTATGAACCAGAAGGCCATGCATGCTAATTGTATCACAGCATGTTTCCCACTGTGAATCACAGTTTCAGGGTATTGCAGTTTCAGGATTGTTGAAATTATATTAATTTTCACAGCTCCTTTTGTACATGAGGTATTTTTTTCCTCTGCTCCTCAGGACACACTTCTGGAGAGAATATGCATGTTCTAGATAATTTACAAGATTGTTTATTATTTAAGTGTTTTTAAAGACAATATTATAATAAAAAGCTGCAAATAAAAAATCATAGCATGAATGACCCTTTTCAAATGGACTATGCACGGCACCTCTTTCCACCAGCTGCCTGAGTTCTGCCACCACGTTAGGGCCCCCAAATAACACACAGAGATTAATATTAGTTACAATGCTGCTGGACAAAGACTAGGATTTCTTACTTGCTAGCTCAGTCTGAATTATCAACCATAACAACTAATCTATATTTTTTATAAGGACTTATCTTACTGAGGATGCTGGCCTTATGTGTCCTTTTCCTGGGATCACATGGTGACTGCTCTTTTTCCTACATTTCCTAGAATCCTCCTTCTCTCCTAGTCCCACCTAACTTGCTTCCCTATTGGCCAACAGTGCTTTATTTATCAACCAATAAGAGAAACGTATACACAGAAGGACCTCCCACATGAGGACTAATCTAACTGATTTATATTATTTATATTAGCTCATTATGTTTCTTTCTTAAGAACACAAATCACAAAAGCATTTCTAATGAACAGCAGACCAAACACCATTTTCTGAAAGGTACTTTTTTCTTTTATTTTTTTTTTTACTTTTTATAATTGTAATTAGACCAATTTGAAGTTAGAAACAAGCTTTTATTGCATGTCAATACTATTTCTCTCACCCTGCCCTCCTCCCCTGCCCACCTCCTACCCCTTATCCCAACTCCTTTCTGCTCCTCAGGAAGGGTGAGGCCTTCGGGGATCTTCAGAGTCTGTCATATCATTTGGAGCATGGCCTAGAACCTGCCCCATGTGTCTAGGCTTAGAGAGTATCCCTCTATGTCGAGTGGGATACCAAAGTCAATTTGTATAATAGGTTTAAATACTGATCCACTACCAGAGGCCCCATAGATTAACCATCCCTCCAAACTGACATCCTCATTCAGGAAGTCTGGAACAGTCCTATACTGGTTTCCCAGCTATCAGTCTTGTCCAAGTCAGCTGTTTCTGTGGGTTTCTCCAGCCTGGTCTTGACCCCTTGGCTCAACACTCCTCTCTCTCTGCAACTGGATTCCAGAGTTCAGCTCAGTGTTTAGCAGTGGGTGACTGCTTCTGCTTCCATCAGCTCCTGGATGAAGACTCTAGGATGGCATATAAGGTAGTCATCAATCTCATTATCAGGGGAGGGCATTTAAGGTAGCCTCTCCACTGTTGCTTAGATGGTTAATTGGTATCATCCTTGTAGATCTCTGGACATTTCCCTAGTGTCAGAATTGTCTTTAAACCTATAATGGCTCCCTCTATTATGGTTTGTCTTTTGTTGCTCTCCTCTCTTCTTCCGGTGACTAAATCTTCCTGCTTGTAGCAGGACACAAGAAATTAAAACAAAGAATTTCAAGTTTTTCTTTACCACTTATTAATTAATTCATTTATCGTTTATGTCATTGAGTATATAATACAGCTTTATAATTGGTAATTTCCCCTTTATTAAAAAAAGATGTCTTCGACACTCTTCTTTCCCTTTCTGTGGACTCATCGAAGACCAGGTGAGCCACCCCCTGCTTTTACCCAATTCTTGTCCTAAGCGCCATTCACCCAGATCCCTCCAGGCTCGTCCCTGCTTGAAACAGACATGCCCAGGCAGGGTGGAGCTTCCTGAATCTGGCTTGGTTCAGGACACTCTTCCTTCCCTTTCCGTGGACTCTTCGCAGACCAGGTGAGCCACCCCCTGCTTTTACCCAATTCTTGTCCTAAGCACCATTCATCCAGATCCCTCCAGGCTCGTCCCTGCTTGAACCAGACACGCACAGGCAGGGAGGAGCTCCCCGAATCTGGGTACAGGCCACTCTTCATTCCATTCCCGGCGACCGATCCGCCAACCATCAGAGTGAGGAGGCTACGAGGAGAGGCAAAACCATCCAGAGCTTCGGACATTGAATTCCTGGCCCACACACACTACAGACTAACAAGAGGAGATAGACAGATCCTACCTGCACTCACTGGAAAGAGATATGGGAAGAAGACAGAATAAGAACCCGCTCAACAACAGAAAGACCAATATGACACCACCAGAATCTAGGGACTCCACTCCAGCAAGATCTGAAAAGCCCAACACAGTGCATGAAGAAGAGATGGACCTCAAAAATTATCTGAGCAAGATGATAGAGACCTTCAAAGAGGAAACAAGAAAATCCCTTAAAGAAATAGAAGAAAAAGTAAGCAAAAAATTACACGATATGGAGGAAAAGACAAACCAAAATATTCAAGAAATAAACAAATCTCTTAAAGAAGCTAAAGAAACCCAAGATAAAACAACCAAACAAGTGAAGGAAGCTCTTGAAACAGTTCAAAACATGAAAGCTGAATTAGACACATTAAAGAAAACACAGAATGAAGCGATGCTGGAAATGGAAAGGTTGGATAAACGATCAGGATCTAAAGATGTGAGTATAACTAATAGAATTCAAGAGACAGAAGAGAGAATCTCAGCTATTGAAGACTCGCTAGAGGATATACATTCATCAACCAAAGAAAACCTCAAGACCAACAAATCCCTAACACAAAATATACAGGAAATATGGGACACCGTGAAAAGACCAAACCTAAGAATAATAGGTGTAGAAGAAGGTGAAGAAACACTGCTCAAAGGTACAGAAAACATATTCAACAAAATCATAGAAGAAAACTTCCCCAACCTACAGAAAGATATGCCTATGAAAGTACAAGAAGCTTATAGGACACCAAACAGACTGGACCACAAAAAGAAGTCCCCCCGACACATAATAATCAAAACTCCAAATCTACAGAATAAAGAAAAAATATTAAGAGCTGCAAAGGAAAAAGGCCAAGTAACATATAAAGGCAAACCAATCAGAATCACACCCGACTTCTCAATGGAAACTATGAAAGCCAGAAGGTCTTGGATAGATACACTACAAGCACTAAGGGAGCATGGATGTCAACCCAGACTACTGTACCCAGCAAAACTTTCAATCACTATAGATGGAGAAAACAAGATTTTCCATGACAAAAACAGATTTAAACAATACATATCCACAAATCCAGCACTACAGAAGGTTCTGGAAGGAAAACTCCAACCCAAGGAACATAACTACATGCACAAAAACACAGGCAATAGATAATCTAATATTGCCAAACACAAAAAGAAGCAGGAGGGCAAAATCCACACACAATGACACCACCAACAATAAATCCAAACCAAACAAGAACCAACGAACAATGGTCATTAATATCCCTAAATGTCAATGGCCTTAACTTACCCGTAAAAAGATATAGGCTAACAGAATGGATACGAAGACAGAATCCATCTTTCTGCTGTTTACAAGAAACACACCTCAACTTCAAAGACAGGCGATACCTCAGAGTAAAAGGATGGGAAAAGATTTTCCAATCAAATGGCCTCAAGAAACAAGCAGGTGTAGCAATCCTAATATCTAACAAAATGGACTTTAAACTAAAATCAATCAAAAGAGATGAAGAAGGGCATTTCATACTCATCACAGGAAAAGTCCATCAAGATGAAATCTCAATCCTGAACATCTATGCTCCAAATAAGAAGGCACCCACATTTGTGAAAGAAACATTACTAAAGCTCAAACCACACATAAAACCACACACACTTATAGTAGGAGACTTCAACACCCCCCTTACACCACTAGACAGGACCACCAGACAAAAACTTAACAAAGAAACAGAGGATCTGAAAGAAGTCATGGCCCAACTGGGGTTAACGGATATCTATAGAGCATTCCATCCAAACTCAAAAGAATATACCTTCTTCTCAGCACCACATGGCACCTTCTCCAAAATTGACCACATAGTAGGCAACAAAGCAAACCTCCTCAATTACAAAAGAATCGAAATAACCCCCTGTATCTTATCAGACTACCATGCATTAAAGCTAGAATTCAGCAACAATACAAATGGCAGGAAACCTGCAAACTTTTGGAAAATGAATAACACCCAATTGCACCATTCCTGGGTTGAGGAAGAAATAAAAAAACAAATTAAAGACTTCCTAGATTCTAATGAAAATGCAGACACAACATACCCAAACTTATGGGACACTCTGAAAGCAGTCCTAAGAGGGAAGTTCATAGCACTAAGTGCCCACATGAAGAAACTAGAGAAAAGTCACATTAGAGAACTGACAGAACAACTGAAAACACTAGAGCAAAAAGAAGCAAACTCACCAAGGAGGAGTAGACGCCAGGAAATAATCAACCTGAGAGCTGAAATCAATAAAGTAGAAACTAGGAAAACATTACAAAGAATCAATGAAACAAAGAGTTGGTTCTTTGAGAAGATCAACAAGATAGACAAACCTCTAGCCAAACTAACCAAAAGGCAGAGAGAGAGCACACTAATTAACAAAATCAGAAACGAAAAGGGGGATATAACAACGGACACTGTGGAAATCCAGAGAATCTTTAGGTCATACTTTGAAAATCTGTACTCCACAAAATTCGAAAATCTAATGGAAATGGACAGTTTCCTGGATAAATATCACTTACCAAAATTAAATCAAGATCAGATAAACAATTTAAATCGACCCATAACCCCTAATGAAATAGAAGCAGTCATCAAAAGCCTCCCAACCAAAAAAAGCCCAGGACCAGATGGCTTCACTGCAGAATTCTACCAGAAATTCAAACAAGAGCTGATACCAATACTCCTCAAACTGTTCCGCACAATAGAAGCAGATGGGATATTGCCAAACTCCTTCTATGAGGCTACAATCACTTTGATACCCAAGCCACACAAAGATAAGACTAAGAAAGAGAACTACAGACCAATATCTCTCATGAACATTGATGCTAAAATACTCAATAAAATATTGGCTAATCGAATCCAAGAACATATCAGAAAAATCATCCACCACGATCAAGTGGGCTTCATCCCAGGGATGCAAGGATGGTTCAATATACGAAAAACCATCAATGTAATCCACCATATAAACAAACTGAAAAAGAAAAACCACATGATCATCTCACTAGATGCTGAAAAGGCCTTTGACAAAATCCAACATCCCTTCATGACAAAGATCTTGGAGAGAACAGGAATAACAGGAACATATCTAAACATGATAAACGTGATATACACCAAACCAATAGCCAACATCAAACTAAATGGAGAGAAACTCAAAGCATTTCCTCTAAAATCAGGAACAAGACAAGGATGTCCACTCTCTCCATATCTCTTCAATATTGTTCTTGAAGTTCTAGCTAGAGCAATAAGACAAGATCAGGATATCAAAGGGATACAAATTGGAAAGGACGAAGTCAAACTTTCACTATTTGCAGATGACATGATAGTCTACATAAGTGACCCGAAAAACTCTACCAGGAAACTCCTACAGCTGATAAACACCTTCAGCAAGGTAGCAGGATACAAAATTAACTTAAATAAATCTGTAGCCCTACTGTATACAGATGATAAACTCAATGAGAAAGAAATCATGGAAACATCACCTTTCACAATATCCACAAGCAACATTAAATATCTGGGGGTAACACTAACCAAAAAAGTGAAAGACCTGTACAATAAGAACTTTGAGACTTTAAAGAAAGAAATTAAAGAAGATACCAGAAAGTGGAAAGATCTCCCGTGCTCTTGGATAGGCAGAATTAACATAGTAAAAATGGCAATTCTACCAAAAGCAATCTACAGATTTAATGCAATCCCCATCAAAATCCCAACACAGTTTTTCACAGACATTGAAAGAACAATACTCAACTTTATATGGAAAAATAAAAAACCTAGGATAGCCAAAACAACTCTTTACAATAAAAGATCCTCTGGAGGCATCACCATCCCTGACTTCAAGGTCTACTATAGAGCCATAGTTCTGAAAACAGCTTGGTATTGGCACAAGAATAGACAGATAGACCAATGGAATCGAATTGAAGACCCAGATATTAACCCACGCACCTACGAACACCTTATTTTTGACAAAGGTGCTAAATCCATACAATGGAAAAAAGATAGCATCTTCAACAAATGGTGCTGGCACAATTGGATTCGAACATGCAGAAAATTGCAGATAGATCCATACTTGTCACCATGCACAAAACTTAAGTGCAAATGGATCAAAGATCTCTCCATAAACCCAGCCACACTGAATCTTTTAGAAGAGAAAGTGGGAACAACCCTTGAACAAATTGGCACAGGAGAACGATTCCTGAACATCACGCCAGAAGCACAGACACTGAGGTCTGCAATTAATAAATGGGACCTCCTGAAACTGAGAAGCTTCTGTAAGGCAAAGGACACAGTCAGTAAGACAAAACGACCACCCACAGAATGGGAAAAAATCTTCACCAGCCCCACATCTGACAGAGGACTGATTTCCAAAATATACAAGGAGCTCAAGAAGCTAGCCACCAAAACACCATACAATGAAATTAAAAAGTGGGGTGCAGAACTAAACAGAGATTTTTCAACAGAGGAATCTGAAATGGCTGAAAGACACTTAAGAAAGTGCTCAAAATCCTTGGCCATCAGAGAAATGCAACTCAAAACAACTCTGAGATACCACCTCACACCTGTCAGAATGGCTAAAATCAAAAATACCAATGACAACCTATGCTGGAGAGGTTGTGGAGAAGAAGGAACACTCCTCCATTGCTGGTGGGAGTGTGAACTTGTAAGACCACTTTGGAAATCAGTATGGCGGTTGCTCAGAAAAATGGGAATCAATCTACCTCAAGATCCAGCCATTCCTCTCTTGGGTATATACCCAAATACTGCTTGTCCATACAACAAGGACATATGTTCAACCATGTTCATAGCAGCATTGTTTGTAATAGCCAGAACCTGGAAACAACCTAGATGCCCCTCAACTGAAGAATGGAAAGAGAAAATGTGGTACATTTATACAATGGAGTACTACTCAGCAGAAAAAAGCAATGGAATCTTGAAATTCGCAGGCAAATGGATGGAACTAGAAGAAACCATCCTGAGTGAGGTAACCCAATCACAAAAAGACAAACATGGTATGTACTCACTCATATATGATTTTTAGACATAGAGCAAAGGTTTACCAGCCTATAATCCTCTACCCCAAGGAAACTAGAAATCATGAATGACTCTAAGGGATAAATGGACCCCAGGAATGGGAAATGGCATGAACTCCCGAGCTAATTGAGAGCATGAGGGTAGGGGAGTGGGTGCTGCCACAATAAGAGCACAAGATGAAGAGTAGAGGAGAAGAAATGGAGGAGCAGATATATTGAGTTGGGGAAGAATAGAGGAGAGAGAGCAGGATGAGAGATACCATATCAGAGGGAGCCACTATAGGTCCGAGAAGAGATCTGGAACTAGGAAGATCTCCAGAGACCTATAAGGATGACACGATCTGACAGTCTGGGCAGTGGAGGAGAAGTTGGCCTAGAAACCCTTCCCCTAGAATGAGATTGATGAATACTCTCTATGCTATTCTAGAGTCCTCATCCAGTGGCTGATGAGAGCAGAGACAGACATCCACAGAAATACACTGAGCTGAAATCTGGAACTCAGTTGAAGAGAGGGAGGAATGAAGAACGAAGGGGTCTGTACCTGGTTGGAGAAACCCACAGAAACAGTTGGCCTGAAAAAGGGAAAGCATATCGACCCCAGATGCTCTTTGGGAGGACAGTACAGGACTAATCCAGCCCCCTGATCATGGATGCCAATGGGGAGGCCCCTGCACTCCTGGGAGCCTCTGGAGGTGGACTGGTGTTTTGCCCTGGTGGGTGGGAGGGACTTCGAGAGCCCATCCCACTTGAAGGGATTCGCTCTGTCTCTGAACACATGGGGAGGGGCCTAGGCCCAGCACAGGAAGATTTGGTGGACTTGGTGGAGCCCTGGTTGGGGGCCCTACCCTGCCTGGGGAGTGGCGGGTGGATGGGGTGGGGGGTAGGTTGGAGGTGGGGGAGAAGGAATGGGGGTGGGGGGAGGGAGAGGGAGAGGGAAAGTACATGTGAAAATATTAATAATTTAATAAAAAAATATCCAGGAAAAAAAAAGATGTCTTCTTACTTGAAGTTAGATTAAAAATCAAATAAAGTTCTCTGACACAACACCTCCCTAACACCAGCTCTCATATAGAAAACCTTTGTGGTCCCAAGCCACTTGTTCCTAAAGCAGCTTCTTGGCTTCCTACCCTTCCCACAAATGAATCCCATCAATTAGACCTGGATAAGCTGCCCAACTCCTTCCAGGTAAGTTGCTTGGACACCATGCAGAAATCCTCTGATGTCTTGGTTTCCTCCTGCTAAGTGAGGATTAGAAGAATATCATGCTCAAGGTGTCATTTCTTGTCACCCTGGGAAGGATGAACTATTCCTGAAGAGAAGGAATCAGTTGAGACAAAAGCTGTGTGTTTGGACAAATTAACATTATGGGTAAAGAAGTAAAATAGTTGATATGAAATTATGCTGAGCTTCCAATGGTGCTGGGGACTCCTTTTTTTTCAATCTTCTCACCCTCAGAGATTGGAGAGCTAGTGTGAGTGGACCCAGGTCCCCTGTGTCTCAAGGTGAAGAGATCTAGAGAGAGCATCATGGTTTTGGGGTCCTAAGAAAAAGCAATTTTGAGGAAAGTGTTTGAACTCAGTACAGTTCTGAAAAGGTTGGCAATATATCAAAATTCCTCAGCTCTTCAGGCCTGAAGGCTAGATCTAGGTTTCCCATTTTTCAGCCTTGAAGGCTCTTCCAATTCTTGACTCCTCATGTTCCAACTCCTCAGATGCCAGATGTAACAACTTCAGGAGGCTACCACCCTGTAAGATGGCTATTATGTACTAAACCTGACTCAGTCAATTCATGAAGAGATTGTGTGTGCCCTCCAAGTGGAGTACTTTAAGGATCCTGTGTCCAATGACTATGGTCACAACTACTGGTGAGAGTGTCACCCAGATGTAGTGTAGGAAGATGAGGAAGCAGAAGAGGAGGGCCTGGTGAGGGGTGGGGTCCTTGGTAAAAGGGACAGCTCCATTAAAGAAGAGGTTTTGTTTCAGAACCAACAACATGGTGAATGATGAATTCAGGGTCAATAACTATCTTAGTTAAAGATACAGTTGCTGTAATGAAATACCATGACTAAAAGCATCTTGGAAAAGGGGGAGTTTATTTAGCTTAAAATTCCATATCACAGTCCCAGTCTATCATCAAAGGAAGTCAGGAAAAGAATTCATGTGAAGAACCTGGAGATGCTAGCTGATGTAGATGCGATGGAAGGGTACTGCTTATTGATTTGTTCCATATGGCTTTTTCATTTTGCTCTCCTATAGAACACCATGGCCACTATTTCATGGCACAATGGGTTGTGCCCTCCCACAGCAATCATAAATTAAGACAATATCCTACAGGCTTGTCTACAACCCAATTTTATAGAGACATTTTCTTAATTGAAGTTTACTCCTCTCAAATGACTCTAGACTATATCAAGTTGATATAAAGCTACACAGCACAATAATCACAGTATCAGGAAGTGGAGCACCATTGACACTGAATGTGACCAAGAGGAAGAGGAGGGATATCAGAGATTTTCTGAGAAGAATTCTTACATGAGCTGAGAACTAGGAATTTTTCCAGAAGCAGTATCAGAACCTTGTGAAATTCAGTATCCTGACACCCATCCAACCACCTCCACTTCCACTGTCATTATAGAAGTTCACCAGGCCCCAGAGAGTCTCTGATTTGACAGCTATTACCAATTTTTGGATGAGAATCAAGTGTAGTAAATTGAGAAAGATACTGTGAAAATTTATGTTGTCTGTCTAAAATACTATGCTTTTGATCTGGATCTTTAGCAAACAGAAGGAAAATTTGTATAAGACCAGAAGTCATCATCAAGCAACAATATGCATTGATTGCCTTCCTACACTCTATATCTTCAGCCTTCAGTTTATCATTGTCTTTGGGAAAGAAAATAAAATTCTAACTCAATGTATTCTGTTGCTTTTTTTCTGTTAACTTCCCGAGGTTCATTGGATGTATGGGAAATTATATTTTGATGAGATTATTCTGAACAGAATAACCCAACATTGGAACACCAGTGAAAAAGAAATCTATATTTCAAAAACAAAGAATGAACTGTTTTTAACAAACTTTTAACCTAGAGTTTAATACACAGGGACATGAACAATAATCACTAAATATTTCAAGCAAACCTTGTCAACATTATATATATATATATATATATATATATGTGTGTGTGTGTGTGTGTGTGTGTGTGTGTGTGTGTGTGTGTGTGAACTCATTTTAAAATATGTTTAATTTCTTATCCAATACCAAGTATATCAATGTTACTTAAAAGAAAAAGTGACAATTTCTTAACTGGAATGATGTGCTTCTGCATTAGTTCTTAAATACCCCCTCCATAGCTTGGGTACACATGGATTTCAAATCATTGTTTAATCTATCTTTAAAAATTCAAGATGAGTTTTGTGAAACATATAGTTTCACAAACATTTCTTTAAATACAAAATTCCATATATATATGGAATTTTATATATATATATATAAATATATATATAAATATATATAAATTATATATATTTATTATATATATATAAATTATATATATAAATATATATAAATATATATATATTTATCTCCTAGAAAAACTTAGATGAAAAAGCTTATTACACCCATTATTTCATTCTATATCTAAATCATGGCTGAAAGCAACATGTGTCTTGTTGTGTCTTCTACACCAACCTGGAAAGAAAGAAAAGTTTAGGCTTAATTATGACATGGTTATATCATATAAATAATTGTTGGATTCCAAATTTTAAAGGTCCCTTAAAAGATCGAGTGAGGAAAATCCTTATTTTCATGCAAGTAAATTATTTATGTGTAAACTGAGTTGTTATTTCTCATCCTAGCTATCTCAATAACCAGAGAGATCAAATGGATGAGAAGCAGCAACATGTATATCAATATCCCATATACATTAGTTTAACTTACAAGATATAACTTATAAGAATAGAAATGTAGACACTCAAGGAGCTGTAGAATTATGTAGGATATTCTCCTGTGCTGATTAGTTGTCTAATAATTCCTTTTGTTAATATTATTCATTAGGTGTGCAATGTGAGCATAGTATTAGAATAGTCAAATAAAATGTTTATACCTGGGACCCAAAATTTATAAAATATGAAAAAAATCAATGAAATTGTATCAAATATATCAAGCCATTTTTAAACATTAAAATGCTTAAATATGAAACATATTGTAATTACTCACAAGCTTATTGAAACTCTTCAAAACAATGATTTTTGATGTTTCATTTTACTATCTCTATTCTAATAGAATGACATCTCAAGATTTATAGTTTTGCTCCTTTATGTAATTTTATTCCCAAACTAAATAGAAAATGATGCAAATTTGCTGATATTGCAGATTTAAGTTCATTGAACTACTGGATTTCTACTGTATCAAGGGATCCATTACACACTCTAAATGGATATAAACCTGAGTCAGTGTTTATTAAGCATTGACCTCTTGTCAAGTGAAAGTTGGCTTACTAAATCAGTGGTACCATTATGGAATATGTTTTATCTTAGAACATTATGCTTCCCTATCTTTGCCTCCATGTCAGTAAAATATTGGTTACAGAGGATGCCACCCCAGTTTGGAATACTTTTGACTATGCCCTATTGTTATTCATTCTTACTAGAGCTATCTAGAATTTAGTATCCTAGGAGATTAGAGATTATGTAGTAAACACTTCTAGAAACAGATAGTCATTGCATTGGATATGGTTTATTTGGTTTATTTCTCACTATCACCCTGTATTAGTTGAAACGTAACAAAACACATACTTCTAAAATTAGACTTGGTTATGCAGTCCAAGTGGACTTATAAAATTAGCAGATGCATTTTACCTGTTCCAATAGAAAACAGAAAATTATCTTTATCTGATTTGTTCACACTGCACAATCCACACTTAATGTACACATTTAATGTGTTAATGTAGACTTGTATGTTAGCTTTAAAAATTTGTATGTTTTTAGAACAAAGGACCAGACACCAATGAATGTAAAACAAGTAGCTCACTGACCCAACTTCACAGAATGACTCTGTTGCCATTTCCTCAAAAAAAAAATCTGTATCCAGGACAAGTTCAAAGCAACTAGCTAAGATGGTACATGCTTGAAGACTACTCTAGCCAGGATTTCAGTTAATCTCTGTACTTTCCCATCTCACAGAGATTCAACCACAATTGATACATTTAGTACTCCTAGGACTTGACCATTATCCCAATTCTCTTAGGAGCCCTAAAGATGTTGCTGCATCATACACAAGAAAGCAACTTTAAGAACATGATACCCACATTTCTGAGAGGTGGTGTGGGAGGTTTCTAGTTGTTTGGTGGGTTATGCATGTTTGTTGTCATTTGGGGTGGTTTGGTTGTAAGTTGTTATTGGTCACGGTCAGGGAGAAAACTAAGCAAAATAAGTTAGATTAAGGAATTCCTTTCTCTTTCTACTTTCTTTCTTTTTTTTCCCTCTATCCTTGTTTTCCTTCTATCTAGTATTTGGGGAAGGGGAGGAAGAGATGAAAAGGGAAAAAAGGGGAACGAAAGAATGGTAGGATAAAAGGGTGGATTAGTGAATCTATTTTTGAACTAAAAAGCAGTTACTAGTTTCAAATATTTTACATTAGTATGGAATTTTGTGCACTGATACAAATTTAAGGTTATTTTTGTTATAACATACTGTATATGTTTCTATGCTTGTTAAAATATTCTACTAATGCAGTTCATTTGAAAATCTAATGCAATATTCTAGTCCTTTAAAGCTATTATTATAAACTATTTAGGATTACTAAGAAATGTAGTTTAGTAGTTATTTATCTGTAGCATACTTGTAGTCATGTTAGGTATGTTTCCAAGGGAAACATATATTTTAGATAGGTGGTCTTCAAACACTTCAGAATACTCATTTAAAATATCTTAATAACATAAGGCTATTCATGACAGTGAGTACATCTGTTCCTGGCAGCACTAATCTACTTCAAAGAAGATAATGGGCATTGAAGTACCTCCATATGGAGTTTGCTTTCAATGTGGTAAAGCTAGATACTGGGGAAGAAACTGCCCTTGTCTCAACTGCTGACAGTATGCTCTCCAAATTGGACAAGCAGGACACAAAAGGTGACTGATAAACTTTGCCAAGACAAAATAGGTCAAACCTTCAAATTTCCTGATCAAGAGAAACATATGTCAGATATTCTAGGCCTGTAGGCCAAAGATGGATTCCCCAACATTCCAGAAGAATCCTGGGTGACTGTCCAGGCAGTAGCTATCTTATATGATTTAGGTATAAAACTTTGGACTCAACAAGATAGGATAGATAATAGAATACTTTCTCCAAAGTTGCCATATACAAATGGACTGGGCATTGTGAATGTAATTTTTACATGATAATTCTTCTTATTGTATATAGTTTATTGATGTTACAGAAAGAGCCTTTATTGGACTAAAAGGGAGAGACGCTGTGATAATCTTTGTGTACTCTCTGTGAAGATGTTTCTGTCTTACCTCATCTGCCTCAGGTACCTTCTGACTGGCATAATAAATAGCTGATTTTTTACTAGATAGTCAGGAAGAGGATAGGTAGGACTTCCAGGAAGAGATAGAAACTCTGGGAAAGAATCTGAGGTAGGGAATTTGCCAGTCAGAAATGGAGGTAGTCAGACGACTGTACTGAGGAGAGGTATTGAGCCACATGGCAGAATGTAGATTACTATAGCTGGGTAATTTTAAATTTTAAGGTCTGTATGGGAATAAGCCTATGTTAAAGCCAAGTTTTCATAATTAATAAATCCTCCATGTCATCATTTGGGAGTTTGAAGACCAAACAAAGTACTAATGTGTGTGTGTGTGTGTGTGTGTGTGTGTGTGTGTGTGTGTGTGTGTGTGTGTTGCTTAATGCTTAACTGAAATAACCACCTACTTAAAAAATTAATTATTTGTTTGCATCTTAGTATATTTGTAAGTTTAGTTTAAACTTTCATACTTTAATTTTTCATATTTGACATAATGAAAACTTATTTCCTTGTACACATTCAAGTTGATGTTACCAGTTATAAATAAAATTCTATTTTGAGGCATAGATTATTCAACTCATATATAGATAAATTCATTTAGTTAAATCAGGTTTTCTTTAGGTCTTTATTTCTTAGAATAAAAATCAACTTTAACTAGTGTCTCCATGCTCTTACTAGGTCAGGTCAACAGCTTCTGTGGCTTTCCTGAAGCATGGTCTTGGCTTCTTTGCTCATCCCTCCTCTCTCTCCACAATTGGATTCCAGAAGTATGATTCAATGCTTAGCTGTGGGTGCCGGTTTCTACTTCAAACAGCTACTGGATGAAAGCTCTAGGAATGGTAACCAAGGTAGAAAGCTCTAGGAATGGTAACCAAGATAGACACCAATCTCATAATAGGGGAAGGGTATCAATAGCATTTTCTCTACCACTCCTTGGATTCTTAGTTGGGGTCATTCCTTGTGGATTCCCTAACATTTTCCCTGTGACAGACCTCTCTCCATACCTGTACTGTCTCCTTCTATCAAGGCACCTCCTTTCTTGCTCTCCTCTATTCCTGTCTCAGTCCTCTTGTTCTCCTCCCTCCTCCTCTTCTTCCTTCCCACCTCCTTCCTCTTCACCCCTGCCATGTGCTCCCATTTTGTTCAGGATTTCTTGTTCCCCTCACCTTCTTCAAGGGAATATGCAATCTTCTCTTGGGGTCCTTCTTGTTTCCTAGCTCCTCTGGCAGTGTGTATTATAGACTGGTAATCCTTTGCTCTATGTCTAAAAGTCATAAAGCTAGGGAAACAGCAGTGGATCCAAGCCCTCTGAATGTGAGTGCCAGCTAGAAGGCCAAGACAGTCCATGGGACCTTTAACAGTGGAGCCAGTCTTTAACCCTAGAGCACAAATGAACTTTAGGTGCTCATTCCCTATGGAGGGATACTATTGCAGCCCAGATACAGCAAGGAAGGCCTGGGCCTTCCCCCAAATGATGTGACAGACATTGAAGGTCCCTAGTGTAGGGCCTCACTATCCCTGGGGAGGAGTTTAGGGATGCGTTGGGGGGTTGGTGGGGAACATGGGAGGATGGGAGGGTGAGGGAATGGGGGGATGGATATGCAAATATGAGTAGTAATTAAAGTATTTAAATAAAAAAGGCAAGAAATCTGGCAAAAAAATCAACTTTGATAATAATTTCAGGCTGCTTTGAATGTTCACCATTTTGTCCCACATGAAATTTTTTTGTAAGTAAATTTTTTACAACATTAATAAGATACACAGAAAGATCAACCATTAATATCCTGAACCCATATTGATTTAATCACAAAAGTAATGTTAAATTAAAACCTTTATTGTATTATGCATACACATGCTTCTTCATCAGTATGCTTGCTGAAATTGCCTGCTCTTTCCTAGGCTAAGAATTCTTTGGCCAGCATCTGAAGAAGAGCTATCTCCCAAGGATTTGTTCCATAAACTCAGAATTATCCCACAGAATCATCTCAAAACAGAGAGGTCCAATAGATGCTAAAATTAATATTTGAATTATTAGAACACTTTTGAATGTAGACAGATATACAGCAGAAGCCAGATCAAATAATTCCAGAAATCTATTTGATGACCATATATTTGCAGTATAAATAGCAAAATTAGAAGATCAAGCTGGCATATATCCATTAATGTATACTGACTATAAGATGGGTTCTGTCAATAAGATGAAAATTCAGAAATATATAGATACAAGACACTATATTTTGAAGAGCTATAGAAGGGGAATTACCAACGTTATCGGAGGCATTGAGAGTCAGTAGCCAAAAGGAAGTTACATATGCTTGTGTTGATACTGAGAAATTTGCATGAAGCAGAAAAACAACAAAGGCATTGGTATGAAAAAGATAAACTGTCAAGGCAAAAATGAGACACACCATCTTTAAATCTGACTCAAATGTAGGAAACTTTGATTTGTTTTGTAGCAAAAAAGCAAAAGAAAATATGAAAATCACAGCTGGAGTTTATACTCAGTGGTTCAGAGCACTTGCTATTCTCTCAGAAGCCCTAGGTTTCATTCCCTACAGCCACCAGGTGGCTAGCAAGCATCTCCAACTACAGGTCTAGGGAATCCACACTCTCTTCTGGCCCCTACAAGCATTAATTATGAATGTGGTACACACACAAACATGTAGGCAAAACCTTCACACACATAAAGTGAAACCAAATCTTTAAAACCTATGAAAATAAAAACTAAAAATTTTTAAAGTTAAAAAATAATGTTTAGACCAGGCCACACCAGTAACCACAGGACCAATCAGCCCCTACCTGCACCTAGAGGGACAAGTGAGTCTCTGAGATCCTGGCTGGAGAGTACTACTTCCTATACCCTAGCACACACCCGTCTCCCACCCCTGGCACTCCCAGCAAGGATGTAGAAGCACCCTCTCCGGCTAACCATCTGCCACAGCACCAGAAGAAAAGCGGGATATAGATAAGAGCTAGTGGCTGGCTGCTTTGCTTTTCTGATCTTCAGCTTGAATTCCAGTATCTGTCTCTGATATTTTATTATTCAAACCACATATACGTACCCAATATGAAGGTATTAATTCATGAAAAAGCCATTTGCCTGTGACATGTAAGCCACAATCCTTGGCCTGAGCTACATGTGGGGCTCTCACCAGAGTCCTTCCTTCAGTCAGCTATGTTTCCTTTTCTTTCTCCAAGCCTTCAAGTCAGTTGGAATTTTCCTGTTGTAGCTTCTCCAAACATTCTTCAGCTGTCACCCAAACTCCAGAAGCACCAAGCACCAAAGGACTTACAAGCCCTAGACCTGATGGCTTCGCCTTCAGGCCACACCAACCACACATTTTTTTTTTCTATACAATCTCATGTGTGGTTTTTCTGACAGCAGGCTCTCTCTCTCTCTCTCTCTCTCTCTCTCTCTCTCTCTCTCTCTCTCTCTCTCTCTCTCTGTGTGTGTGTGTGTGTGTGTCTGTCTGTCTGTCTGTCTGTCTGTCTCTCTCTCTCTCATGGATTGTGGGCTTCCCCAATAGCTCCTTTCTTGGGCTGCCACTTTCAGCTCAGGGCCACAAAGCAGTTCTTAGATCAGATTTCTAAGACTCACAGTTTACTGACACAGTCTGCAGATTTGGTAAGACAATTGGTAATTCTTAAAGGAAGGAATTAGTTAAAAGAGAGAAAAAGTTATTTCCTACATTAACAATGGAAAATACTATTACAATGGAGAGAATTAGTTTTCTGTATGATTACACAATACATGATATAAAATGGAACAAATAAGTGATGGGAAAATCAATTTAACTGGGGTTGACATACTGTTAATTATCATTTTGATAATCTTTGTTATTGTTTGATAATTCTTGCTTTGTCTCTAAAAAGATATGAGTGCCAAGACCTTTGAAAAACATATTAAAGCATATCATAAAGATATTCAATCCCAGACAGATGAATAATAGAGACCCAACTTCAGCATTGCATTATAAGGTTAGAGATGAGAGCCTAAGGTTTTCAGACAACCAACCTTAATACATCCAGTATTGCCAAATGATAGAGGTTCTGTAAGACCTAATTGGACTTCTGTGCCAATGTTAAATTTAAAGAGATTCAAGGAAGCCATAGTCTCATGTGGCATGTATTCATCATTTATGAAGCAGATGTTAAACTCATGGTCATGTTGCAATAGAATTATCCCTAAGGACTAGATAGACTTGGTTAATGCTATCTTATAGGCAGATTCAAAATTATAATGTGGTACCTGGTTCAGAGAAGAGGCTAAGACTATTGAACAACAGTGGAAAGCTAAAGGTATGGAAATCTCCCAAGTTTCTATAGTCCTCCTTGTACACAATTTTATTTATTTCTTGGAAAATATATTTTATTAGCTATTTGAGAATTAGAAACAATTTTTCAATTATATTTTTCTATAAATGAACTCTAAACCTTTTACATTATTCTTTAAGTTGGAGTTTTTGTTTATCTTGACATCTAATGATTTCTCATGAGATTTCTCATGACTTTCTCATGAGAGCATTTTACAAGATATGTTGGGGTTATGATTTAGGCCGATAGTACTTAAGAATCCTAAAGGAAAAATTTCAAAATGCTGACAAAATATTTTGTGCATAAAATGTTAATTTAAGTGATATTGTCATTTGAATTGGAAAAGCAACTTTATTAGACTGGTTGTACTTAACGTGTTTTGAATGAGTGGCTGTATGCACAGAAAATTTATTCTTGTAGATTGTTTTAGGACATTATCTATATCTTCATTCAGTGAGTGATATGCCTGACTTAGTTCTATGTGATAATATATTATTAAGCCCAACAAAAATATAGTCTTTATAATATGGGTCAGCTTGAAAATGTAATATCTTTGTTTTTCTTTTTTTTCAAGACAGGGTTTCTCTGTGTAGCCCTAGCCCTCCTGATAGTTATGCTGTAGACCAGGCAGGCCTTGAATTCAGAGATCCACCTGTGTGTGCTTCCTGACTGCTGGGATTAAAGGTATGTGTCACTATCTGGCTGGATAATATTATCTTATATGGGCAATGCACTTACTTTCTTGAAAACCTCATCCATCGCCGGGCATTGGTGGCACACATCTTTAATCCCAGCATTCGGGAGACAGGCAGGCAAATCTATGTGAGTTCTAGGCAAGACTGTTCTACAGAGCAAGTGCCAGGATAGACTCCAAAGCTACACAGAAAAACCCTGTCTCAAAAAAACAAAAAACAAAACAAAACAAAACAAAACAAAAAACCCTCACCCTTGATATTTTTTCTTTTTTATTTAAATTATTTAATTACTACTCATATTTACATATCCATCCCCCCATTCCATTGCCCTCTCATCCTCCCATGTTCCCCAACAACTCCCCAACCCACCCCAGCTCCTCCCTAGGGATAGTGAGGACCCCCACCAGGGACTTTCAAGTCTGTTATATCATTTGGGAGAGGGCCTAGGCCCTCCTTGCTGTATCTGGGCTGCAATAGTATCCCTCCATAGGGAATGGGCTCTCAAAGTCCATTGTGCTCTAGGGATAAAGACTGGCTTCACTGTTAGAGGTCCCATAAACTGTCTTGGCCTCCTAGCTGGCACCCACATTCAGAGGGATTGGTTTGGTCCAATGCTGTTTCCCTAGCTTTATGACAGAGATCTCCATGCTATCAGTAGGTCAAGTCCACTGTTTCTTCAGGTCTCTCCAGGCCCATCTTGTCTTCTTTTTTCATCCCCCCCTCCCGCTCCACAACTGAATTCCAGGAGTATGGTTTAGTGCTTAGCTGTGGGTGTCTGTTTCTGCTTCGAACAGCAACAAGATGAATGTTCTCCTTCTTCTCCCTGCCCCCCGGGCTCCCACTTTGGTCAGGGGTTCTTCTCGCCCATCCCCTTCTTTGAGGGACTATGCAATCTTCTCACGGAGTACTCCTTATTTCCTAGCTCCTCTGGCAGTGCCTCTCAACTGAAGAATGGATAGAGAAAATATGGTACATTTACATACAGGAGTACGACTCAGCAGGAAAAAAAATGGAATCTTGAAATTTGCAGGCAAATGGATGGAACTAGAAGAAATCATCCTGAGTGAGGTAACCCAGCCACAAAAAGATAAACATGGTATTTACTCACTCATATATGATTTTTAGACATAGAGCACAGGATTACCAGCCTACAAACCACACCGCAAGAAAAGCTAGGAAACAAATAGGACTGTAAGAGATAGCTACATGATACCCTGGAGAAGGGGAAAGGGACAAGATCTCCTGAGCAATTGGGAGCATGTGGGGAGGGGAGAGGGAGCTAGCAGAATGAGAAGGGGAAAAGAGGAGGGGAATGGAGGACATGAGAGATCAGGAAGGTAGAGCTGGGGGAAAAATAGAGGAAAGCAAGACAAGAGATACCATAATAGAGGGAGCCCTTATAGGTTTAAAGAGAAAGCAGGCACTAGGGAAATGTCTGGAGAGCTTCAACGATGACACCAACTAACAATCTAAGCAACAGAGGAGAGGCTACCTTAAATGCACTCCCCTGATAATGAGATTGGTGTCTGACTGATATGCTGTCATATAGCCTTCATCCAGCAGCTGGAAATAGAAGCAGACACCCACAGCTAAACACCGAACTGAACTGGAATCCAGTTGTAGAGGAGGAGGAGGGGTGATTAGCAAAGGGGTCCAGACCAGGCTGGTGAAACCCACAGAAACCGCTGACTTCAACAAGGAGGAGCTCTTGGTCTCCAGACTGATAGCTGGGAAACTAGCATGGCACTGATCCAGACCCCATGAATGTGGGTGTCAGTGAGGAGACCTGGGAAATCCATGGAGCCTATTGTAGTAAATCAATACTTATCCCTAGCATAGGTGTGGACTTTGGGAGCCCATTCCACATAGAGGGATACCCCCTGAGCCAAGACACACAGGGTTGGGCCTAGGCCCTATCCCAAAGGATATGACAGACTCTGTAGACCCCCTATGGAAAGCTTTACCCTCCCTGGGGAGCAGAAAGGGTATGGGATGGGTAGGGTTTTAGCTGTGTGGGGTGACAAGGGAGGAGTGGAAGGAGAGGGAACACCAATCAACATGTAAAACAATCTTGTTTCTAACTCAAATAAAAAAATGGAAAATAAAAAATTTAATGAATATGCAATTGCAACTGGTCTCTTACCTTCCAAAGTCTGGCCCTCTCTCCTTTCCAAATTAAAGGCCTCCTTTTGCTTAATTATTGCTGTCACACACACATATGTGTAAATATAAATACCTAGATACATGCAAATATGTATATTTGTTAATACATGTAACATACAAATACAGCCTGCTAAATTCCTTCAGTGTTGCCTACATAATTTTAGGGTTGTCTGCTGAGTATTGGATAACCAATAGAGGTGCTCATCCCTGGGGAAATATAGTTCTTTCTTTCTTAGCAGTTGTAAACAGCTTGTGGCTTTTTATGTAGGGCAGGGTCCTGTGAGATTTCTCTCTTTTACAATGGGGTATCTACTGTTGTTGGGACTGTTCAGATCTTATTTAGGCAGCCATGTTGTTAAGATTTCACCAGTGTAGCTTCCCTGTCATAGCTACAAAGCAGAATCTCATAGCAGATTTCCTGGTGCTCTGGTTCTTAAAATCTTTTTTTTTCAACATTTTTTATTTGAATTAGAAACAGGATTGTTTTACATGACAATCCCTACTTTTATTGATACTTTGCCATGCTGGTCATTACAGTTTGCTCAGACATCACAGATGGGTAGGACTATTAATTGCTTTCCTCTCTTACTAGCATACATATCTCCTTTAGGTACTGTGAAAGATAGAATTGAGGGAAGAGATTTTCAGGACATATCTGTAAGATTAAAGTCTCTTTATTCAAGAAGACACCAAGGCAAAACACAGGCCAGAGCTAGGTTATAGAACTCACCAAGCGCGGCCAGAACAAAAAGGGCCAGGGTCCTCACGTGCAGCCCCTTAAGAAGCTCCCTTACATCACCCCGGCTTTCCTTCACCACGCCCTTATGGGCGAGTTCCGGGTCCACCTGGTACCTGTCCCAGGACTATTGGGTGGGGCTACGGTGTCTCCCTACACATATCCAACTCAAATCCTTAAAATGCTATATTCAAAAGTACTATAGTCTTCAGTGACACGAACTTCCTTTCAACTTCTGGCAGGCAACCCACATAATTAGCAATACTTATATTTTTTTAGGAGTCCCTTGGAATGCCCTGATCAATAATTTTAAAAAATGTTCCTGCCTGGCAGTTGTGGCACATGCCTTTAATCCCAGCACTTGTGAGGCAGAGGCAGGCGGATCTCTGTGAATTCGAAGCCAGCCTGGTCTACAGAGTTCCAGGACAAGCTCCAAAGGGATATAGAGAATCCCTGTCTTGAAAAAAAAACAAACAAAAAATGTTCCTGACGTTTGGCACTGGGGCTTTTGTTAGATAGCTAATGGCTCTTGAGGGAAGTACTATCAGCAAAGTGGCATAATTTCATTATATATGTGAGTGTGTGTGTATGTATATATGCACATACATGCAAGTTTTAATGAATATAAGTCCTTATTTCTTTACAAATATTTTTATAGTTGTTTTATGTTTTTTAATTACTGATGCCATGTATAATATCTTATGGGCAGGGTAATAGTTAAAACAGGTAAACGTCAACTTTATTTAATGAAATGGAGTAAATTACTTTATTTTTAAAAATTGAAACAATATGTTTTATGAATATAATTTCTAGGTTGACAACTGATAATGTTGTATTTATGTACTTAGGAAAAGTATATACACATATATAACAACAATCATGGAATTTGAGGCTATGGATTTGAGAAAGTGTAAGGTGAGTTGCATGGAAAAGGCTGAAGGTAGGATGGGGAAAGGGGAAATGATGTAATCATATTTTAAATTTTTTGTTTTTTTTTTGAGACAGGATTTCTCTCTTTGCTTTGGAGTCTATTCTGTAACTTGCTGTGTAGACCAGGCTGCTTCACACAGATTTACCTGCCTCTGCCTCCTGAGTGCTGGGATTAAAGGGATCATCAAAGTCTGGTATAATATTTTAATTTTAAAATATTTCTATATAATCCATTTCAATGCCAATAAAGAAAAAAAACAAAAAAGATATTCATTTAATACCAGATGCATGTTTTATTTATAAATATTACCTTTATAATTATATAATATAGTATATTTTGCTATCCTTCACATATTTTATCATTCTTTGCATATATTATAATAAATACATAAGCATGGGTAACAAATGATTAGCAATCAGTAGCACATTTCTATTTCTTGAAGTATTTTAATGTTCATATAAAGCCTGTTTTTATGATTCTTGCCA
Organism: Cricetulus griseus; assembly: GCF_003668045.3. Classification (NCBI taxonomy): domain Eukaryota; kingdom Metazoa; phylum Chordata; class Mammalia; order Rodentia; family Cricetidae; genus Cricetulus; species Cricetulus griseus. The sequence continues at coordinate 105,495,881 of NC_048596.1, read as the reverse complement.
TTAAGACAGGTAGTAAGATAAATGTATATTCTAAACAGATGTCCTCCTTGACTCCCACTTCTTAAACTCTCATTGAAGTATTTCATATTAACTATATAATTCCTTAAGTTTGTTGATTTATCTACCCCATTTCCCATGGTAATGGGTTTGAAAATGTGTCATTTATGGACATACTCCTTCAATTTTCCAAAATACCCTTATTTCAGGTAAGTACTTATTTTTATGTTTCTGAGTCAATAACAGGCTTGTTGACAGCAGCATATATGATGCCACATTAGAAGAACCAGTTGGACCTTAAAGCCCGGCATGTAGGCCCCAACACCTGTTGAAATGGGAGCAAAGACTTAGCTTATAGTTCCAGGAAAGTCCCTGAGAAAGACATCTCTAAATGCAGTAGCCTTGGTTTTTGGTTTCTGTAGTGCCACTTCTTGCTAACTGAAGTATGCCAACAGGATGTGGTTTTATTCCATAAAAGACATAGTGCTGTAAGACTCTGGGAGATAGCACCAAATGTAGACAGTTCTTAGGAGGTGCATACGTGAGATGATCCAAGGCCCCTTGTATTTCTCCTGCCTATAGTCCCATTACCTCAGAGCCTCCCTGTTTATGGCATGTTCTGAATAGCACACTTATGGATGGCTGGGTTTGGTCCTAATTCCCATGTCCAGGATCCACATGAGAAGTCACCAGAACCCCTGGTTTATATCTGTATGGTAGCTACTTGTGGTTATCTTTTTCTGTCTGTCTGTCTATGCATTTTCATCTGTTCTGTTTGTTGACGAAGCATATCTAAAATGGAAGAGGAATGAAAATTCCCAAGACACTGTTGAAATGCAGGTTAAAATACTTCAAGAAGGGTTTTGGTAGACAAGGGTGGGATATAATGTCCTTTCCTTACCCAGAAAACTCCAGAAAGTCTGTTGAAATTTATTGGACCTCTTTTAAACTGGGGTGGTTCAGTGAAGGATCTCTTGATGTCCTAATGGTTCCTGCTATCTGGAATATGGTGACTAGAGATCCAATCCACCCCTAACAGTATCCACTGGCTTTCTTTGGTACAAGACCCACTCCCTTATCTTAAGACTTATGCCCTCTTGTTGAGGCTCAGGATCCTCTTGGTTCATCAAGTCATTCAGATTCAAAGAAACACATAAACATTAATAATGAAGTTTAAAAATCTTTAAAATATCCTACAGAAATTTATAAAAATAAAATATATGGACTTATGAATAACATTGTTAAGAAAATAAAAATCTATTCATGCATATAAAATTTTAAAACTAACAATAGCCATTGTATATCATTTATACAGACATATAAATTGTATTTAGAACATTTAAATATTTCTTATATGTGAAAAATGAAAAACAATTCCAAAAAATTAGGCAAACTTAAATACAGTCATTTTACTATAAGAGTCAACAAATAATGAATTCATGAGGTTTTCCCAGTTTGTGGAAAAATTATCATGCTTGAAGCCCTAGGTTCATTCCCTAGTACTACATGAAATCGTAAGACCTGAAGTGATGGCTCATGTTTGTAATTTTGGCACCCATTAGGTGGAGGCGGGAGGGTCAGAAGTTTAAGGTTATCCTTGACTGAATTATGCGGTTGATATTAACATGGGATACATATGGGTGAGCCTGATTTAAAAACTGATATGTAGTAAAGAAAGAGGGAAATAAGGAGAGGGGACATGGATGGTAAGGGCTAGAGCCAGGACTCAGGGAAGAAACTTATGAAAAGATTCTAAATATGGTTAACTATTAGAGAATGCAATTTTAAAATAAAAGATTCCATTTCACATTCATGAAAATAGCTAGAATTCAAAGAATGACAACAAAAATTGACAAAACAGGAGCTTTTAAATACTTCTGGTGGGACTGTTAGATAGTTAAATGGTTACCTTGAATAACTGGAAATTTATAAAAAATAATAATATTCCAATAATTTCAATTACACCCATTTTAAGGAGAAATAATAATGTATGTTAATAAATCAACTCTGTTAAAATATTTACTACAGCTTTTTCCTAGGTATTGCAAATTTTCTGTAAGAGAATAGAGAAATAATTGTAACATGTTTGCATATCTATGAAATATTAGAAGTTTGAAATGAAAATAGAATGCTGGTGACAGAAGGTTAAATGTTGTCCAGAGTTAGAATGTTGACATTATCTAAAGAAGGGTTTGCTTTTCAATGCAAAATACCTGTGGAAATATGTTATGAAAGATGGAAGGTTTATTTGGTTTTATTGGGGGCTATAGTCCATAATTTCTTGTCCTCATTATTTGGACCTGTATCAAGGTACTACATCATGGCAGAAGCTCATAGAAAAGCAAGCTGTTATCTATTCCATTTCTCCTTCCCCTTCCCAGGGGGATTCAAGAGTCTCTCAATAAGTTCTCCTTGTTACCTAGCCTCTCTGGGTTTTTGGGTTGTAGCATGCTATCCTTTAATTTACAATTAGCATTCACTTATAAGTGAATATATACCATGTTTGTCTTTTAGGAATCTAGGCTACCTCACTGAAGATTATTTTTTCTAGTTCTATCCATTTGCTTTCAAATTTTCTGATGTCATTGTTTTTAACAACTGCCTAATATTGCATTATGTAAATGTAGCACATTTTCTGTATTCATTCTTCAGTTGAAAGACATAAATGTTGTTTCAAGTTTCTGGCTATTACGACTCAAGTGACAATTAACATATTTGAGCAAATGTCCTTGTGGTAGGATATTGGGACAGGAACAGGAGAGATCAGGTAGAGGAGGATAGAGGGAAAGCATACTGAGAGAGACAACTGGAATTGGGGGGCATTTAAAGGTCAAGATAGAAACCTAGTGCAGTGGAAACTCCCAGGAATCTGTATGGCCCTTTGACCCTAGCAAAGACACTTGTGATGAGGAATATGGGGCCTAAACTGGCCATCTCTTATAACCAGGCAAGACTTCCACTGGAGGGATAGGGATACAAATCTAGCCACAAAATCTTCAAGCTACAATTTGTCCTGACTGCAATATGTGCTGTGGTAAAGATAGCACCGAACATGTAGGACTGGACAACCAGTGACTGGTCATGTGGATACCCAAGCCATGAAAGGGAACCTACCCTTGACACTGTTTGTCTGTCCAGGAACGAGAGGCCCAGAGCCCTAAGATACAACTAAACCCAACTGACAAATTAAATAAATAAATAAATAAGTCAATGAAATGATTCCTAATAATATTCTGCTATACTCATAGACAGGAACCTAGTGCAATCGTCATCAGAGAGGCTTCATGCATCAACTTACGGAAACAGATAGAGAGTCCATAGCCAAACATTAGAAAGAGCTCAGGGAATTCTGCAGAAGATAGGGAGGAATGTTTATAGGAGCCAGAGAGGTAAAGGACACCACAAAAAAAAATCCACAGAATCAATTAACCTGCATGAGGATATCATAAGAACATGGCCCACACAATCAACAAATGAGGACTCAACAGTGGCTCACAGAAACTGATCTGACAACTAGGGAGCCTGTATGGGTCTGAGATAGGTCCTCTGAATATGTTATGGTTGTTCATCTTGGGCTTCTTCTGGGACTTCTAATAGTGAGAGTGGAGGCTCTCTCTGACTCTTTTGTTTGCTTTTGAGATTCTTTTCCTCCGACTGCATTGCCTTGTCCAGCCTTGATTTGAGGAGAGGTGTCTAGTCTTATTGCCACTTGATATGCCATGTCTGGTTGACATTTCTGGGAGGCCTGCCCTTTTCTGAAGAAAAAAAGATGAGTGAATATGAAGGGGGGAGAGGATGAGAGGTATTTAGGAGGAATTGGGAGGACAGGAAGGAGGGGAAATAGAAAAAATTTAAAAAGGGGAAGAAATAAAAGGTGTGATTTACATCATGGAAGGTAAATGCAAAGGAGAAAATGGAGAAACCATGGTCCCAGTCTACACTTCATAGTCATGATCCCAATAACTTAAATTAATTTCCTCATTAGACCTTAATTTCTAATTGTTCCACCACCTAATAATACCATGGCCTAGGGAGTCATCATTTAACCCATCAACTTTTGTGGGGCATTTCCAATGTAGAAGGTATGAGGGAACAAAGGTAATGACAGCTTATACTTAGGCTGTTGGATATATCAACAGATATGTTTTTCAATGTTCAGTGGATTTGCACTTTTGAAAGAAGCATTTTATTTTACATAAATTACATTTAATTTTAACCAGTCAAAAATCCCATGTAAAGGATATCTAAAACAAATTACACATTTACTCTGTCATTACCACATTTTCTAAATTTTTCTGCATGCTCTTTCACTCATTTTAGGATTTTAACCATTGTTATGTAAGAACCTTCTAGTTGTAGCTTATATGAATGAAGTAACAATGCTTATCTGTTCACTGTTATAGCCTGAAAATAGCTTTTACAATACTTAGCAGCAATTGTAATAGTTTTCTAGTTAATTGAATCTGATTAAAATTTCATGTCTAATTACACAATTAACTGAGTTGTGATTCAAACCTCTCTTCCATCTCTTATTATGGTTACTATGATAAGATAGAAATTACTAGTGTAATACAATAAATAAAAAACCTAAAGACTGATATTGGGGTTCAAACTTCAAGCTGAAGAACAGAAAAGCAAGTATCAGTCCACTAGCTCTTACAGCTACCACAGGCTGAATAGACCGATCCTGCTGCCTCTCCTCAGTGTGGCTGAAGAATCCTGAGACTGAATGTCTTCCTAACCTGAGTGTGGCTGGAGAATAAATGCCTAATACTGAGACGTTGATCCTGTATTATATACCTCCCTAATGCTGGGATTAAAGGCGTGTGATCCCAGGTGCTGAGATCATCTTTCTGCAAGCGGTTTCTCTTTTAAGACTGAATCAATCTTGTGTAGATCTGGGTGGCGTTGGACTCCCAGAGATCCCTCTACCTCTTAATCCTGAGTCCTAGGATTAAAGGTGTGTACTAACACCTCCTAGCTTTCTGCTGCTGGAGTTAAAGGTGTGTGCCTGTCTTCTATGGCTCGTGGCCGACTTTCTGAATCCTGATTCAAGTTTTAATAAATCATAAATAGTATATTACCACATACTAGGTACTGAAGAGTGGCTCAGTGGTTAAATCATGTGTTGCTTTTCCAGAGGGTCACAGTTTAGTTCCAGGACACAGAAATGGGCAGCTCTCAACCACCCTTAAGTGTAACTGAAGGGACTCTGTCACCTCTGATATCCACAAGCACCTGCATTCGTGCATGTAAGATCTATACACAGATAAACACATCACTAAAAATAAATAAATCTGTAAGAAGTAAAAGCCACTAAACACTTGTTTCCTATTGCTTATTGTGATTTATAATGTCTTTCTTTTCCACAAACATTTGAAAAATTGAAGTTGTAGTTTGTATTAAGTGGTCTCTCCAAGTTCCTTATAATTTTCAATGTGTGCTTACCCCCAATCTTGACACAATTTCTAGCCTAGTGATTCTATGACTGTAATTTTGATTATCAGCATTATATAGTTCTTCACATACTATAATATAAAGAGGTGAGGTAATTTTAACTTAGGATGATTTTGATATACTTAGAGAATGACTAATAAATTAATAGAATGATCATCATTATATCTTACCACTGAATGCAAGAATTAGGAGAAAGTATTAAATTATGCTTAAGGTAAAAGACACATTAAGGATCAGTGTTTGTAACTTTTCTTTTCACACTCTCAAAATAAAAAGGTAACTGTAATTTTCCCACAACAAAGGAATGAACCAGAAATTGGTATTATCAAGGGATCCAAAAAAGAGAGTTTTTTCTTCCTACTAATTCTTGAAGCTTTATTGGTTTTCTAACTTGAAGGCCTCTCTCCACAAATTATTGTTTCATTATTATATTCGGTGACTGTAAATATTAGGCCTTTTGATCTCTATTTCCATAGCTAACCCTTGATGCTAGGAGCAGACATCATTAATCAATCACGAGTCTTCTGTTCACAAACCTGAGCTTACATTTATTAAACTAAGCAGACACTATAATATTAAGACATTTCCAAAACAAAACAGCAGTAGATACTTTTTCAAAGTAGCTAAAATATATGTGCTTTCTACTCTCTCTGTCTCTCTGTCTCTCTGTCTCTCTCTGTCTCTCTCTCTCTGTGTGTGTGTGTATGTGTGTGTGTGTGTGTGTGTGTGTGTGTGTATGTGTGTGTGTAGATATAATATGCATTATCAGGGCTATGAATGACAGAAGCACCTGTGTTATCCTCCTTGAGCACTCTGATGCTGTTTCCTGAGAAACTATCCTTCTGTGGGTGAGAGCTCTAAATTAGAGATGAGCATTTAGAAGATTAGAAGATGCTTCACAAAGACAGGATCTTTGAAGAATAAATGAGTACAATTAGTACATCTAGGAATCTAACCACCTGAAGGGCAAAGCCTTTGTTGAACTCATAAGAATGGGTGCCAAAATTATGTATTGTGATAAATCACTGAACGATAATGCCAGTCAATGTCACAAATTAGAGGTAAATCTAAAATTGCGTCAACACTGAAGAGGACAGTCAACACCAAGGACAGCTTTGAGCAGAGGAAGCCTGTCTAGAACATCTTAGTGAATTTGACATAGTTGAAACATGTAAGAAATTTATACTGGGCAAGAATTAAAGACTACCTGGGATTTATGTGTATGGTTCTTTTTCGGGGGGTACATAAAAACTCAGCAGGAGCCCCTGTTTTTATCAGATCAATAGCAACTGTCTCATTTCCAGTGGAGTGTGGGATGTTTGTTTCTGAGTCAGTATGAAGGAAGAAATGGCTGCAACCATTTTTACAGTAGTTAATTGAATACATTTACCTGGTCTTCATTTTCCCAATTCCAGGTTTCTGTTATAGTACAGTTTCTTTTTTCTAGTCACTTAACTATTTGCTTAGAATACATCTTTGCAATCACTGCTTAATTCTTAAATCAGACTCAGCTTTCCTCAAAGCCTGCCCTTCAATTAGATCATCCCTGTTATCAGTAAGTAGGTTATAGCCTTGTAGCCTGTCTTCACATATCTAAATTACTATAAGAAAGAATGCAACACTGAGGTCTGAACTAGGAAGAAAGAGAAAATGAAAAAATCTCACTATTATTGTGTCCTTTGCCAATACACTCAAAATCTAATAAACAATAAAAACATCCACATATCTTGCATTTTATAATGCACTGAACAGTTTGACATGAAGTCATGAATAATCTTCACAAATGCTGGTTACTGGTGCAGAGGATATTTTCCAGATTCATGCACATTACAGAATGCAAATTACAATAGGGGCAGAGACCAGCTTATCTAAAACCTGATTCTGTCTTATTCTCTCTCCACTAACATCCCTGCTCAGCTTCTGCACTCCTAGCAAACACATTTCTCAAATATGAAAATTCATATTAATTGAATTAGTAACCTAAGTCAGGGTTGTAGAATTAGTCCTAGCATTTATAGTTTCATTATTCCAAAATAATAATCTTATAACTCATGTAATTTTCTGTCTTAATCATTTTCAATGGTCCTAAATCAGTCCCACCATTTTTAGCAGTGTCCCCCAGCACAGTGTGCAGTCTGGCTACTTCCTCTGTCTTCAGCCTTACAGCTCAGCAATCTCTCCATGTGGTTCTGACTTGTAATAACAAGGCACACGTATTGTGTCTTCCTTCTGGGGCAGTGTTCATGCTAGTATCTTCTGAATATCATCTCTACCTTCTCTAATGATCACGCACGTACACACACACACACACACACACACACACACACACACACACACACACACAGAGAGAGAGAGAGAGAGAGAGAGAGAGAGAGAGAGAGAGAGAGAGAGAGAGAGAGAGAAAACCCCTTCTAGAAAACCACTGCAGACAAAATTTGTATCAATTGTCATAGAATGGAGCCTTGAAGGCAAACATATCTGTTTCTCATTCACCAGGTGTCTTGCTAGCTATACTTTAGTTTAAATATTTATGAAAAGGATTAATGAAGAAATGTAACTATATCAGATAATTTAATTAATTGACTTAGCATTGTAACACTTATAGAAAATGCTTATTCTCAACTGGTGATAAAGTTGATTATTATCTTGTTTGGCTTAGCTTGTTTTACCATTATCTACTCATTTAATGTATCATATATTATTAAATTCCATCTTTACAACACTATGCCTTCATTGGTCTGTGAAGTTTTCAAAACAAAGCTTTTAAATATTTATATGCTAAGTGCCATGCAAACAGTATTATATATAGTAGGAGTTTTCATGAAATTGTAAGTGGAAGTTCCTATGCTCCATGTTGTAGGCACCGTAGTGTCACAATAACTCTTCCTGCCAGCCTGGTCCCAGTAATGCTTCAGCCCCAAATGAACATGCAGATGCTATATTAATTATGAAACTGTTGGCCAGTGACAATGGCTTCTTATAGGCTAGCTCTGCCTTAAGTATTAACTCATAACTACTAATATATGTATTTCTACAAGGTCTTATTTTACTGAGAATGCCAGACTCATGCATCCTCTCCTCCCAGGATCACATGGAAACTTCCTACTATATCTTGCTTCCCTATTAGCTAACTGTGTTTTATTCATCAACCAATAAGAGAGACATATTTACAGAATAACATCTCCCATCAGACTCTATGTAGAGGAGACAAAAACAGAAATAGGAGAATAACAGTAAAGATGTATGAAAAATTATACGGAATTATGCTATTAATGATCTACCCAAAATCAACACAATATACATGTCTGTAAACAAATATATTTGCAATTTAAATAATTTTTATCTGGGCTGACAATGCTTCTTCCAAGAGCTAAAGACCAACTAAAACTCTAAAGCCAAGAACGAAACACCCTCTTTTGAATTGTTCATTGGGGTTGTCTAAGAGACTACCAAAATATTAGACTATTGCTGTTGCCCTCGGTTGTCCTCTACCCCCAAAATGGAATGTAAGTCCTTATTGCTAAAAGCTCCATTCAGTGCAGTCACTGGGCCCAAAATCCCTGAGCTGGAATTGAGATGAAAGCCTCCCTGGGGACTACCTTTCATGTTACCAGCAGGTACCAGGGAAGATCCCAAGGAGGAAAGCCACCTACCCCTATACCTACCCCTGTTGCTGTAACATCTATGAATCATAAGAATGATCATCATGGCTCCATAACCTTAAGTATGTAATAGTGGCATGCACACATTTGTGGTAATCCACAGCCTTCTAATTGGACTTAAGGCACACTCAACAGAAGGGACATCATGCCTGGTACTCCCTAGCCAGCTACCCAAAGATAGTGATTTCATGAATCATAGAGAGCTTACAACTGAAAACTTACCAAGCCAGCATAATCTCTAACTGCATTTTATATTTGTCCTTACACCCACAGATAAATGTAGTCTTTACCCCCATGAGGTAACTTCTCTTCGTAACAGCTGGAAACCAATACACAAAACCACAACCAATCAAAATGCAGAGTTGTGAAGCTCAGCTTTAATGTATAGAACTATAAAACAACTCCTGCACCTTAAGGTCAGGGATCATTGAAGAAGAGGGGGCAGAAATATTGTAAGAGCCGAAAGATTATAGAGTTTGCTGTGAGATTGTGTCTCCTAGGCATATCAGAAGTTACACTTACAAGTCTAAGCAAAGTGAGAATTTAAACATGAGCTGAACAAGAACAACCTGACTACAACTGAGCAGCAGGAGACACACATACTTGCCTGAGGTGGCTTGCTTCTGGTGAGGAAAGCTGGGCCTGAGGTTGTGAGAGTGGAAGATCTGTCCCTGGCCCTTACCTGCTATAGCAGTTGGTAGAGCAGGCCCTGCACTGAATCTAGACAGCACACTAGAGCTGATCCTGAGAGTGTGATCATGGCAGATCTGGTCCAACTACTCCTCTGTCAGGCAACAGTGTGGTCAAGGGAGAGATGGAGTCTCTTGCTTCTTGACACTCACCACCTGCAGCAGGCAAGGAAGATGACTCCCTTATTAGCTGTAATATTAGAGAAAGTGGGCCCTTCACCTCCCCTGGCCAGCACAATAGGGCTAATCCTGTTGGTATGGGCATGGGTGAGCCAGCCCTTGAGAGGCTGAGAGTGGGAGAGCTGGCCCCATTCTTCATCTACCATGTGGTGGTAGAGTCAGGGGAAAGATATCATGACACCCCTCACCTCCTGGCCTTTTGCTACCTCTGACAGGCAAGGGAGATTAATCTTCTCCCTACCAGCTGCAGCACTTGGGAAATCTGACCATGTACCTTGCCTGGGCAGCACAGTAGAGCTGAGCCTGTCGACAGGGTTGCAGGTGAGCCAGGCCCATAAGCTTGGGAGATCTGGTCCCACCCCTCAGCTGCCATATGTTGGCATGGGCAGGGGAGAGATGCCACTACCCTGATCCTAACTGCCTGTGGCAGGTGGGAGAGCTGACCTTGTGGTCACGAGAGTGAGGGAGGTGTCCCTGCCTTTCACCAGCTACAACACTCAGTTGAGTGATCCCTGCCCGTCACTTGGATAACACAGTAGAGCTGACCCTGGTGATGAAAGATATAGGTGAGCCTTCTCTGAGGTGTGATAGCAGGAGAAATGGTCCTACCCCTTCCTCCTTATTGCATAGGATGAACTAGCCATGGTAATGCTGGAGAGCTCACCCTGGTGGTGAAGATAAAGGAGAGCTGTCAAGCTGATCAACTAACTCTGCAATCACCCAGGCCCAGAATATGGACTATGTGTTGGTCCACCCCACAAATATTGCATATCACAGAATGTGTCTGAGATGGCTGAAAGCTGAAATCCACACATTTTAGAGATATTCTTCCCACCATGAATTCTACAGAACACCTGCCTCCGCACCCCCTCAAAAGCTCAGAAGCATATCACAAGCTCCTTTTAGTGACATAAGCTCCTTGAGGGTGTTGTTTAAACTTTGGGAAGCCGGAGGGGGGGGGTGGTCAAAGAACTGCTTTTGTCATAGTCCTCAATTTGTCTATATTTCCTGACTGATGTCACCCTTTTGTCCCGGGTCTTTCTACCTTGTGGATACATTCAGAAATCTCCATCTTAGTATCTGAAGCCCTTTTATGGCATGTCTTTTATCCATCTGCTTTGTGTTATTTCACAGACTTTATCGGTTCAATGGCCTCTGTGTGATTTCATCAAAAAATAGTCAATGGAAACATAGTTTGATAATGTTCAGCACTCAAAGATATTTTATATCTATATTTATCTATCTTCTGTCAAAATGATATTGTGTTATATTTAACATGTATTTACTTTACCCCCATAACAGTTCTAGAAGAGAAGCTCAAGATTTTACATTGTTTTGACAAATAAAACAGTAAATTCTGGTATTTAAAATATTCTAGAGATTTTAAATTTTATCTATAAATTTTGAGATTGAAATCAATCTGTGTCTCAGCTTTCTTATTAAGATATTGCATTCATGCATATTAGTGTACTTTGATGATATTGTTCCTCGGTTACCTTTACTCAGTCCTGTGAGTACACTTTCCTCTTCTTTTTTGCTATTTATTAATTATTTATTTGGTGTGTGTGTGTGTGTGTGTGTGTGTGTGTGTGTGTGTGTGTACGTGCACATGTGTGTGTGTGTGTGTGTTTTCTAGGTGCATGTGAACTTGGGGCTGTCATTATTTTCTCTATTTTCCTTTTCATATTCATTTAATAGCATTTTACTATTGAAAATAAAACTACATGGACATGTATTCAATTTTCTTTTCTCAAATATGTTGTGCATGTATCATATGTTTATGTACCACAATATAAGCATGTGTGAGTAGCAGTATTCTCACTATTTCTTTCAATTCTTATAGTTATAAGTTAATAAATGATGTTAAGGTATTTGCCCTAGCTAATAAACATCATTTGGTGGTTCATTCTTTCTAAAATATGACTAAGATTAGAAGGCAGTAAAACCTGAGATGACTAGTGATATTTCTAAGCACCTTTCCAATGTCTATTTTCGGAATTCTGTTGGAGAGGATTATATAATTTCTTCTTGTTTTAATGCTTCATGTTTTGCTAAGGCAAGAGTTGCTCTTTTATTCTGTTAAATATTATTTCTATAAAAGAAAAGCTTAATAAATGCTTTCCAAACAAGAAAGCCTTCCAGTCATGTGCGCACATAAGCTTCTAGAGTGCACTGCTGACCATACCTTTAGCTACTTCTCTCAGTACATCTTGGGTATATTTTAGGACTCCACCACACCAATAAATTATTCATATGGTGCTTGGAGACTTGGCATGTAAAGCTTTTATGTACTGAATTTAGACTTATGCTATGTAATGTCCATTACAGTATAGGCTTTATCCACTTTGAATGGTTGCCACATTGATAAATATTAAATGATTAAAATATTGAGATTACAATAGTTCATTCAAGTAAAACATCCTTAGGAACTCACCAATGCTGATTTTTTGTACTTCTCTGTGCAAATATATGTCTCTATCTCTTAGCTATTAACCTTTAAGGTTACTTTTGTGGCTATCTACCTCAGGAGAAAAATGGATCTAAAGTGGGCCTCATTTCTCTGAGCCCATCACAGGTAGAGTGGAATCATTTTCTGTGTTACTGAATCAGCAAAAAAGAGAGCAAATTCGGCAACATTAATGCAGTGTGTGATGTGCCTTATCACTACTGAGAAAAGAGGCAGGAAATTACAGGCCAGATAAAATGATGGGCTACTGGGAATTTTATCAAGTCCAGTTCGTCACTTCAATGATGGTTGTAATGTCCTCGTGGTGTCACTGTTCTCATTAGTTGCATATTCTCAACTGAGTACTCAACCTGCAGTACTGTCACTACATAATTACATGGAGACAGAAATGGTTCAGACACTTATTTTCAGTCTCTAACCTGCTCTTAACCTGCTCATCTGGCAATTCACTAAATTTCCACTATAGTCTTGGTGATCGTATCCTTAACATGACCACTTTTAAGCTGTCATTGTTAAGAATGCTAACAATGTTAACTATCCAGTCATCACTACAGTGTGGTATATAACATTCAGCTTTTTACCATCATTGTGCCTAAATAATGACGAAATCTAATCGTAAGTCTCTATGAAATTCTGACTTTTCAAGAAATGATAGTGTGTGTGGCTCAATCAGAAATACCTTGGGTTCATATTTTCCCATTGATAGATTGCCTACTACCAATTTTTGTCAAAGTTTCTAATAGTGGAGATTAATTAGATGCCAGCTTGACAGGATCTATAACCAATGAGGAGATAAGCCTCTAGCCTTGTCTGTAAGAGATTTTGGAGACTGAGCTAATTGAGGTGGTTAAACCCATCCTAAATTTGGGCAGGCAATGCCTGCCATAGGCTGGGCACCTGTACTGAACAAAAAGGTGAGAGCAAGTTAAGGAATAGTCTGTGTTTTCCTATGTCACTTTGTATCTATCTATCTATCTATCTATCTATCTATCTATCTATTAGATCTATCATCTATCTTCTATTTATCTATCTGTCATCTATGTATCCAACCATCTGTAACTCCATCTGTCTCTATCTCTATCAATCTCTCTCTTTCCTTCCTGACTATATATGCAAGGTAACCAGAGACCTCAAATGAGAATTTAGATATTATCAAAGTTAAATCTTATTTATTTTGTTTTATGAAATTACTAAAAGGGATTACATTTTAACAAGATTCTCAGTAGCCTAGGCCTAACACACACTAAGCAATTTTTTCCATCATTGCACTATAAACTCAGATTAAAAATATACATGTTTTGTTGATATTCATGGGAGGTCTGCCTTTTCTGAATAGAAATGAAGCAGGAGTGGATGGGGCTGGGGGACAGAGGGAAGGTGAAGGGAGAGACTGGGAGGAGAGGAAGGAGGGAAATTGTGGTCCCTATGTAAAATAAATAATTACAAAAAGGACACATAGCTTCCTTTAATCATGGAAGCAAGTAACCCTTGATAGCCTATACTTGATACCTTGTACACAAGTGAGACCTGAGTTCAAGACATGTGAATAGTACTCTCTATTTCAATATTTCCGTTTTTTGTTGTTTTTAAGTACTTAAAAGCAGTCCCTTTGGAAAAAATGGAAGACTATAGTCAGGTTTAGTTGTGCTTTAAAGTCTGGGAAAGATAGTTACAGGCACAAGTTTCAATGTCATCATTAACAAAACGTGTATCATGATTGATTCAAAGGGAAATTGTATGAAATCTCATGATTTTTTCCTAACTTGATTCCTCACATAAGAGTTCTTAGTATGATGTCTTATGCATCTGTACATTAGCTCAATTCAGAAAAATATGTAAACATTTATATTTAGATCATAAACTTACCATAAAGACAGGCATAGCCATAAGGATTAAAGAAAATTTAATTTATATTTAATTTTATTTCCTAACCAAAATAAAAAAGGTAAAGATCAAAGCAAGAGTTTTGTCATATAAACATATTTGATTTCCATTAAGTGGAAAATAAATCCTTATGAATATTATACTGCAGAACTAATGAACTCACCATTCATCACCTAATAATAGATTAATTCTAGTTGGTATTTTTCAGTATCTCTTTAAAAGTTGAAAAAAAAATTCCTGTTTCGTGATATGAGAAATTTGAATAGAAAAAAGTCATGGAGTTCTAAGCTTTGCTTATTTCCTGTTTCTCCCTGTCACCTTTGTATAATTCCATTTCTTGGTGATGACATTACAGAATTAACCCTCAATTATCCAAATAGATAATAGCGGGAGGCAAATGATCTGGCATCAATATGATCCATAAATATTGATGCCTAATTTGGTCACTTGTTTAAAGAGATCCAAGTGAGAGTAACCTTGTTTTGCTTAGAAGCAAACAGTTACATTGTGGGAGCTTGTTGCAGCCAATGTAGCTCTATTCTTCCTCAAACGTTTCTCTATTAGAGTTAACATAGCCTATAGTGGTTGCTTTTGCTTGAGTTAAATGTATTTGTCAATGAGAAGAAGACAAATGCACAGGAAAGTCTGTTTATGACAAGAGCGTGACAAGTGGGAAAGCTGGCACATGCCTTTAATCCCAGTGTTCAGAGGCAGAGTTAGGTGGATCTCTGTGATTTTTATGCCAGCCAGTATATATAGAATATTACAGGATTATTTTCCAAAAAAAAGAGAAAAAGAAAAGAAAGAAAACACAATATGCAGCTACTGTGTTTATGCAGATAGAGTTATAGATTTCTTCCTACATTTTGAAATTCAACTGAGATGACTACGATACATTTGCACAAATAAAATTTTATTTGATTGTGCATCTCAAACTAAGTTCTTAAAAATAAGATTGCTGAGCTACAATGAAAACATAGAAGATTTTAGTTTCAAAATATAAATACATTAACATTTCTGATACCGATTTTTATAAGATAAATTGAAGAAAAAAACTGAAATCACAATTTCCATTGATCCCTGGTAAACTGGGTAACAGGACTAACTGCCATCTGAAAGTAGAGTAATGGGTGCTCAGTAGACTCAACCAGAGCAAAAGCTATTGGACCCATTAACTGTCAATCATTATTAAAGGAAAAAGTTGACAAATGATTGTCATTTTCATATCTACTATAATTAAGAAAAGACCCAGGACCTGCAGCTTCAGAAGGCTGCTGTCCAAGCCAACACAGTTGACATCTGAAAAGAAAAGGAAATGGTTTATTCTGGAGCCAGACAAGTGAACATGACCTGGGATCACAGATTTAGTTTTTCCCCAAATATCACATCCAGTGAAGTAGCAATTTCATAAAATTGTTATAGTAACAGTGTAAAGAAAGTCAGAAATCAATACACCTTTCAAATTGGCAGTTGCAGCAAATTGGGAAAAGCTCTGTAATAGACCTCATATTATTTGAGGATACTCTTAGATTTGGGGTTGGTAGAATTTACCTAGTAGTCATATTGATATTAAGTCGTGATACAGGAGCAAGCAATTAATGGCTATTAGAGAGCTAAAGAGAGCTGCAGATAACTTGGCTCTGGACCTAGAATATTTCAACATTTTTACATCATTAAAGTGGTAATGAATCAATCAATCTGCCTATGTACTGAGTCTTTCCCAGGACAGTCTTCCTTTGCTTTTTTTCTTACATGGTCTACATATTTGGTCCTTCTTTAAAAAACCCTATTAAATTTAAAGCAAAAATATCAGAAAATTCCTTTTATAACTTGGAAGAGAAAATGCAGAGTGCTTCTACATTTACAGTACATTCACCTTAGTCATAACTAAGTCCTGCTTTCAGGGAAAATGACTTCCACAGATTTCTCTGAAATTGTGAAGGGGAACATCTCCTACCTGAAGTCTCCCTAACTACTTATTACTTTTCCAAATCAAGGAAAAATAGAGTTAATGAGGGCTAGATATTCTGATCAGTAGATCCAGCATATCTCAACTTTCAGAACTGTGGGAAAATAATCTATGTTGTATAGCTCAGTTATCTATAGTAACAACACCCGATTATGTACTGTTTACAAAAAATTCACTTCACATATGATAATATAGGAAAGTAAAAGACAAAGGGATGTTTTCATTACATAAATTCCACACAGAACAAATTTCAAAAAGGAATATCACCAAAAATGAAAGCTATTATGGAATTAAAAATAATCCAATTCTTCAAAATATATAATTAAGGCAGACTGAATTGGTCCCTGAGGACCCTGGGACCCTGACTCTGCTGAGATATCTGGGCTATTCCGGCCCCATAGAGGGCAGAGAGTGCAGAGGGTCTGCAGACAGGGCGACTGGACCCCTGAGAACCTAGAGTTTGCTGACATCTCTGCACCAGTCCTGCTCTCACCCACCTGGAGAGCAAGTGCCTCAGACCTGCCTGCACTGAACTTGAGACTCATCAGAGTATAAGAGCCAATTGCACACACCTGAAGAGAACACTGGACCCATACACACCAGGAAAGGAAGTGACACCACCTGTACCACTGGAAGAAGAGATGGGAAGTCGACAATATAAGAATACATCCAACAACAGGAAAACCAATATGACACCACCAGAGACTAGGGACTCTACACCAGCAAGACATGAACATCCCAACACAAAAGAAGGAGAAGAGAGTAACCTTAAAAACAACTTTATGCAGATGATAGAGCACCTAAGAGAGGAAATCAGAAAATCCTTCAGAGAAATGGAAGAAAAGACAAACCAAATGATGTAAGAAATCAAGGAAAGCCAAAAAAGCCAAGAAAATACAATTAAACAGCTGAAGGAAACAGTTCAGGACCTGAAAACTGAATTAGAGACGATAAAGAAAACACAAACTGAGGGAATGCTGGAAGTGGAAAAGCTGAGTAAACAATCAGGAACCACAGATGCAAGCATAAACAACAGAATACAAGAGATGGAAGACAGAATCTCAGACGCTGAAGACAAACTAGAGGAAATAAACTCATCAAGCAAAGAAAATCTGAAGTCCAACAAATCCATAACACAACATATCCAGGAAATTTGGGACACCATGAAAAGACCAAACGTAAGGATAATAGGTATAGAACAAGGTGAAGAAAACCAACTCAAAGGCGCAGAAAACATATTCAACAAAATCATAGAAGAAAACTTTCCCAACCAAAAGAAAGACATGCCAATGAAAATACAAGAAGCCTAAAGAAGACCAAATAGAGTGGACTACAAAAGAAAGTCCCCTTGTCACATAATAATGAAAACACCAAACGTACAGAATAAAGAAAAAATATTAAGAGCAGCAAGGGAAAAAGGTCAAGTAACATATAAAGGCAAACCTATCAGAATTACACCAGACTTCTCCATGGAAGCTCTGAAAGCCAGAAGGACCTGGATAGATATTCTACCAACTCTGAAAGAACACAGATGCCAGCCCAGACTACTATACCCAGCAAAGGTTGCAATCACTGTAATGGAGAAAACAAGACATTCTATGACAAAACCAGATTTAAACAATAGGTAACAAGTAATCCATCCCTACAGAAAGTACTGGAAGGAAAACTCCAACCTAAGGAAATTAACTATACTCACATAAACATAGGCACTCTACAAAAACACAAAATAAAAGGCAGTGTAAATCCACATACAATATCAGTACAAACAACAAATCAAAAACAAACAAGAATAAACACTCAATGGACCTTAATTTCCCTCAATCAATATTAATGGTCTTGACTCGCCTATAAAAAGATGCAGGCTAACAGATTGGATATGAAGACAGAATCCATCCTTCTGCTGCATACAAGAAACACACCTCGAATTCAAAGACACATATTACCTCAGAGTAAAGGGTTGGGATAAGATATTCCAATCAAATGGACCCAAGAAATGAGCTGGGGTAGCTATCCTAGTATCTAACAAGTTAGACTTCAAACTAAAATCAATCAAAAGAGATGAAGAAGGTCATTTCATATTCATCACAGGAAAAATACATCAGGAAGAAGTCACAATTCTAAACATCTATGCCCCAAATACAAAGGCACCAACATTCATAAAAGAAACGTTATTAAATCTCAAATCACAAATAAGACCTCACACAGTTATAGAGGGAGACTTCAACACCCCACGCTCACCACTGGACAGGACCACCATACAGAAACTTAACAAAGAGACAAAGGAACTAACAGAAGTTATAACCCAATTGTGATTAACAGACATCTATAGAACTTTCTATCCAAACACAAACAAATGTATCTTCTTTTCAGCATCATATGGAACCTTCTCAAAAATTGACAACATACTCGGCAACATAGCAAACCTCAAAAGGTACAAAGAAATTGGAATAATCCCCTGTGTCTTATCAGACCACTATGGTTTAAATTTAGAAATCAAAAACAAAACAAAGTACAGAAAACATAACAACTCATGGAAATTGAACAACATGCAATTGCACCATTCCTGGGTCAAGAAAGAAATTAAAGACTTCCTAGAATTCATTGAAAATGTAGACACAACCTACACAAACTTGTGGGACACTTTGAAAGCAGTGTCCAATATGAACTAAGAGGAAAGTTCGTAGCTCTAAGTCTTCACATGAAGAAACTAGAGAATAGCCACACCAGAGAGTTGACATCACAGTTGAAAGCTCTAGAATGAATGGAAGCAAATTCACCCCAGAGGAGTAGACGAAAGGAAATAATCAAGCTGAGGGCTGAAATCAATAAAGTCAAAACAAAGAAAACAATTCAAAGAATCAATATAACAAAGAGTTAGTTCTTCGAGGAAATCAACAAGATAGGCAAACCACTATCCAAACTAACCAAAAGGCAGAGAGAGAACATGCAAATTAACAAAATCAGAAATGGAAATGGGGACATAACAACGGACACTGAGGAAATCCAGAGAATCTTCAGGTCATACTTTGAAAACCTGTACTCCACAAAATTTGAAAATTTAAAGGAAATGGACAATTTTCTGGACAGATATCACTTACCAAAATTAAATCAAGAACAGAAAAGCAACTTAAACAGACCTATAAACTCTGAGGAAATAGGAGTAGTCATCAAAAGTCTCCCAACCAAAAAAAGCCCGGGGCCAGATGGATTCACTGCCGAATTCTACCAGAAATTCAAAGAAGAGCTAATATCTATACTCTTCAAATTGTTCCACACAATAGAAGTAGAAAGGACATTGCCAAACTCTTTTTATGAGGCTACAATAACCTTGAAAACTAAGCCACCCAAAGACACAACTAAGAAAGAGTAATACAGACCAATATCCCTCATGACCACTGATGCAAAAATTCTCAATAAACCCAAGGAACAGTTGACCTGAACAAGGGAGAGCACATGGACCCCAGATGCTGTTGGGGAGGCCAGTACAAGACTGATCCAGACCCCTGAACATGGATGTCAATAAGGAAGCCTCTGCACTCCAGGGAGCCTCTGATGGTGGATTAGTATTTTTCCCTGGTGGAAGAAGGGACTTTGAGAGCCCATCCCACGTGAAGGGTTACACTCTGGCCCTGGACACATGGGGAAGAGCCTAGTACCAGCACAGGAAGATTTGGTGGACTTTGCAGAGCCCCCTTTGAGGGCCCTACCCTGCCTGGGGAGTGATGGGTGGATGGGGTGGGGGGTGGGCTGGGGGTGGGGGAGGAGGGTTGGGGGTTAGGGGAGGGAGATGGAGAAGGGACTTGAAACAAGCTTGTTCCCTAACTAGAACTAATAAATAAATGTAAAAAAAAAACTCAATAAAATACTGACAAATCGAATCCAGGAACACATCAGAGAAATCATCCAACATGATCAAGTAGGCTTCATCCCAGGGATGCAAGGATGGTTCAACATATGAAAATCCATCAATGTAATCCGCCATATAAACAGAGTGAGGAAAAAAAAACACATGATCATCTCACTAGATGCCAAAAAGGCCTTTGACAAAATCCAACACATCTTCATGATAAAGGTCTTGGAGAAATCAGGGATAACAGGAACATACCTCAACATAATAAAAGCAATATACAGCAAGCCAATGGCCAACATCAAACTCTATCCAATTCCTCCAAAATTGGGGACAAGACAATGCTGGCCAGTCTCTCCATACCTCTTAAATGTTGTCCTTGAAGTTCTACCTAGAGCAATAACACAACAAAAGGAGATCAAGGGAATACAAATCAGAAAGGAAGAAGTCAAACTCTCACTATTTGCAGATGATATGATAGTCTACATAAGTGACCCGAAAAACTCAACCAGGGAACTCCTACAGCTGATAAACACCTTCAGCAAAGTGGCAGGATACAAGATTAACTCAAAAAAATCTGTAGCCCTACTATATACCGATGACACATTGGTGGAGACAGAAATCACAGAAACATCACCCTTTACAATTGCCACAAACAACATAAAATACCTTGGGGTAACACTAACCAAAAACATGAAAGACTGGTACCATAAGAATTTTGAGCCTCTAAACAAATTAAAGAAGATACCAGAAAATGGAAAGATCTCCCATGTTCTTGGATAGGTAGGACTAACATAGTAAAAATGGCAATCTTGCTAAAAGCAATCTACAGATTCAATGCAATCCCCATCAAAATACCAACACAATTCTTCACATAACTTGAAAGAACAATTCTCAACTTTATATGAAGAAACAAATGACCCAGGATAGCCATAACAACCCTGTACAATAAAGGAACTTCTGGAGGCATCACCATCTCTAACTTCAAGCTCTATTACAGAGATATAGTCCTGAAAACCGCTTGGTATTGGCACAAAAATAGACAGGTAGACCAATGGAATAGAGTTGAAAACACTGATATTAACCCACACACCTATGAACACCTGAATTTTGATTAACTATCCAAATTTATATGCTGGACAAAGAGAACATCTTCAACAAATGCTGATGGCATAACTGGTTGCAGACATGTAAAAAAAGAGTGCAGTTAGACCCAAGCCTATCGCCTTGCACAAACTTAAGTCAAAATGCATCAAAGACCTCAACATAAATCCAGCAACACTGAACCTATTAGAAGACATAGTGGGAAATACACTAAATTAATTGGTACAGGAGACCGCTTCCTAAACATTACACCAGTAGCACAGACACTGAGGTCAACAATTGATAAATAGGACCTCCTGAAACTGAGAAGCAAACTGAGAGGCAAAGGACACAGTCAGCAGACAAATGTCAACCAACAGACTGGGAAAAGATATTCACCAACCCCACATCTGACAGAGGGCTGATTTCCAAAATATACAAAGAACTCAAGAAGCTAGTCTCCAAAACACCAAACAATCCAATTATAAAGTGGGGTACAAAACTAAATAGACAATTCTCAATAGAGGAATCTAAAATGGCTAATAGACACATAAGAAAGTGTTCAACATCCTTAGCCATCAAGGAAATGCAAATCAAAATAACTCTGCGATACCATCTTACTCCTGTCAGAATAGCCAAAATGTAAAACACCAATGTCAGTTCATGCTGGAGAGGATGTGGAGAAAGGGGAACACTCTTCGGCTGCTGGTGGGAGTGCCAACCTGTACAGCCACTTTGGAAATCAGTAAGGTGACTCCTCAGGAAAATGGGAATCAGTCTACCACAAGGTCCACCAATTCCACTCTTAGACATATACCTAAAAGAAGCAGATTCATACAACACAGATATCTGTTCAACGATGTTCATAGTAGCACTATTTGTAATAGCCAGAAACTGGAAGCAGCCTAGATGCCCCTCAACCGAAGAATGGATGGAGAAAATGTGGTAAATTTACACAGTGGAGTACTACTCAGCAGAAAAAAACAATGGAATCTTGAAATTGCAGGAAAATGGATGCAACTAGAAGAAACTATTATGAGCAAGGTAACCCAATCACAAATAAAAACACATGGTATTTACTCACTAACATGCAGATTTTAGACATAGAGTAAAGGATTACCAGCCTACAATCCAAACTGCCAAAGAAGCTCAGAAACAAGGAAGACTCTAAGAGGGACATACGTGGTCCCCTGCAGAAGGGGAAAGGTTCAATATCTCCTGAGCAAATTTGGAGCACAGGAAGAGGGGGGAGGGAGCTAGGAGAATGAGAAGGGTAGAAGAGGAGGGATGCAGAGGACATGAGGGAGCAGAAAGGTTGAGTCAGGGGAAGAATAGATGATAACAAGAATGGAGATACCATAATAGAGGGAGACATTTTTGGTTTACAGAGAAATCAGGCACTAGGGAAATGTCTGGAGATACAAAGATGACAACAGCTAACAATCTAAGCAACAGAGGAGAGGCTACCTTAAATATCCTCCCTTGACAATGAGATTGATGACTCACTTATATGCCATCCGATAGCCTTCATCTAGCAGCTGGTGGAAGTAGAAGCAGACACCCACAAATGATCACCAAATGCAGAGAAGGACGAGTGAAGAGCAAAGGGTTCCAGACCAGGCTGGTGAAACCCACAGAAACAGCTGACCTGAATGTCAGGGAACTCTTGCTCCCCAGTTTGATAGCTGGGATACCAGCATGGGACTAATCCAGACCCCAGGACCATGGGCTTCTGTGAGGAAACCTCGGAAATCTCCAGGACCTCCTGTAGAAGTTCAGTACTTATCCCTAGCATAGGTGTGGACTTTGGGAGCCCATTCCATATAGAGGAATACTCACTGGGAGAAAGAAACTGGGATTGTCATGTAAAACAAACCTGTTTCTAATTCAAATAAAAAAAGAAAATATAATCAAAATATATAAGTATACTTTTTCATGAAGCCATCAAGTAGATGGCAACACATAAAGCAAACACTTACAGAACTTAAGCAAAAATAGTAAAGTCACTATGACAGTATGAGAATTCAAGACACCCTTTTAGTTAGTAAATGACACAGGCAGAAAATCAGTTAGGATATAGTTTATCTGACCAACACAATCAACTTGAACTAATTGACATATGAATATTACATCCCAAAATACCCATCACACATTTTCTCAAACTTTTACCTACACAAATTACATTTTATATAAGAAAAATGCACTAAATTAAAAAATAAAATCACGCAAATATGATTTAAGACAAAAATGGAAGTCAAATGTTTAATGTAAATATTAAAATCCTTATGTCATTGGTAACTATCCATAATAATTATTAAAATTTAACATAATAACAAAGTTATCATAAATAACTTTGATTACCTTAAAAAACTTAGAGAGAAGATGCATTCTTCCTAAAAAACAATAAAAATCTTTTCACAAATCAATACAGATTAGAATGTTGGAGAAAAGCAGCAACCTCAAAGCAATTGGCTCTATATTTAATGAACAAAATCAGTAAAACCCTGGTACATCGAGGAGTAAGTGTGGAGTAGACACAAATGAATCATATAACAATACAAGTAGGGAACTGTCTGTTGATTTCCTGAGCTGTAACATAGTAATTCCATTCCTATTTACCCAAGAAATTGTGGGTGTGAAAATAATGAGGATAATTTGGGTAATTTTTTCTTTACTTTTAGAGACTAAGTCACGTATAAGATGTACATAGAATTTGAAGTGACAGATTTTTAAATTGAAAAGTCAAGTTCTGCCTGTATGAAATGATGACATGACCTTTCCATGGTATGGTAAATTGTAAGGTGTTATTATAGATATGAGGAAGAGAACAGCCAACGGCATCTGGTAGAGTCCAGAGAAGATAGAGAAAGAAGAGGCAGAGTAGAGAGAGAAAGAATGATAGAGAGAGAAAAGAGAGATAGCTAAAATAGTGGGATTATAAGGAGTATGAGTAGCTGTGGGAAGGGAAGCCAATGAACTACAAGAAGTTTAGTTGATCCTGCCTTAACTTGGTATGCTAGACTTTGTTGACTCCCCAAGGAAGGCCTTATCCCCTCTGAGGAGTGGACGATGGGTGGGAAGGCTAGGAGGCATAGGGGGGAGAGGAGTGAGGGGGAAACTAGAGTTGGTATATAAATTGAAAAATAAGTTTTTAAAAATAAGTTTAAGAGGTGATAAGAACTAGTATTCTAGCATGGACTTTGAAATATGTAACAAATGCTTATGATACTGAGAGATCCTAGAGGCCAGCTTGCACTTTGGTATCTAATAGGTTCCACAAATAGCCATTTGTTTCTTCTGCCAGGTATGTGGGAAATGACTCCTTTGGTAGAACGGGAATAGCTTCATAAGTTCCTGAGGTATGCTGGTTTTTGTCTAATTGTGACAAATGGCATTTCCTTTGGACCTGACATTGATAACAGAACCAAATATTTCAATTTCAAGTTCAAGTTTTCTCATTTACCTAGTAGGAAGCACAACTGCAAGGAAAATAACAGTTTACTAAAATAATTAAAAATTAAATTTATCCAAGCATAAATATTTTATCTATTTTATTCATTAAACTTTACTTCCATAAATGTATCTTATAAAATGAAAAAATATTTTAATGGATTGCTACCATTTCAGATATTTTGTGACTCATGATTTGGGTTTAACAATTTATTCAAATATAACTGGGATGAGCTATCAAGAGGTAAATGTTCCCATCATCTTTGAAAATGAGTGAATTATATTTACATAAAAAACAAACAAAAAAAGCTGGGTGGTGGTGGCACATGCCTTTAATCCCAGGACTTAGGAGGCAGAGGAAGGTGGATCTCTATGAGTTCAAGGCCAGCCTGGTCTACAGAGTGAGTTCCTGGACAGCCAGAACTATTACACACAGAAACCCTGTCTCAAAAAAACATAAACAAAAAAGCAAACAAAAAACAAAATAAATAAATAAATAAATAAATAAATAAATAAATGTCACAGAAACCTGACGTGACATGAGTATACAAACAATTTATTATCTAATATTTGGAATCTAAAGCAGTATTTCTTAAAATATGCAAGTATACCTTCTATGCAAAAACATCATCTTAACTTGCTAGATGATTATTCATATATGAACAAAAATGACTTGGTGCAAAGTAATGAATTAAAATTCTAAATGATGGTGTTACTATCTTTTGTAGAAGTGAATAATTAGTGAATAAAATGAGTAGTATGCATATTGATCAAAGGGTTGGTTTGGGTACAGGAAAAACCATCCCAGGAGGCATGGGATATATGTTGCCTTGGAACTGGAAGATGTGAGTTATGAAAGAATGTCAGTGGACATGATGTGTAGCTATGGCCAGGGCATACACTGTGGGCAACAGTATAGAGAAAGCTCTCCTTCCCAGGCACAGGCACATAGATCCTGAATAAATACATGACCATACAAAAAGCGGAAAGTCATATTTCTGAGGGTGGATCTCCCACTCTGGTACCAAGGCCAGACAAGAAGTATCACCACTGAAAAATAATGAGCATAAGAGTCTCAGAGGCACAGACTAAGTCTGTTGAAGCATGAGAATAAAGAACTGAGAGACTAATTAGGACAGGCATAAAAGAATATCACAAGGATAATTGTAGGCACTAAATGTGACTAGAATCATATGGAAGTTTCCTTTTAAATATACATAATTTTGTGTATGTGTGTGCTTGTATGAGTATATGCTATTTTTTGTACCCTTACAAAAACTGATGGTGAAATATGTTTAATTTGAAATTTAAATATTAATCTTCACAGTATTTTACTTGCACTATCTGATATTAACTAAACTTAAAATTTCCAAATGCTCTAAGAAGCTCAAAATTCTGATTTCACTGGGATTCATATGCTTCAATTTTGCCACCAGGACCAGTGAATTACACACTGAACAGTGAGGATGTAATCTTCTCTTCATTTGGTGCAATGTCATCCATAGATGCATGATAGAATTAACCTCTGAAGGCAAATTAACCTGCAATTATGTTCATGGGAATTTATCAAACAAAAATATATTTTGCCTCCTACCTCAATTTGTAGGGTTTGCTAGTTTTTCTCTGATTTTAAATAATAACTTTGTGCTTCTGAGAGCATCTAAAATTTTTGGAAGGAAATTGAGTCCATTTATTTCACAGTTAGCTGTGTTTAGTCTTTCTTGGTAATAGAGAGATAGCTCAACATTTTAGCGAACCCCTGCTGTTTTAGAGAAACCCAGTTCAGCTTCCAGAAACAGGATGGGTAGCTCATCACAACATGTAGCTCCAACTCCAGGCCCTCTGACATGTTCTGGCTCTCATAGGCATCTGCACACATATGGCATACCCTCATGCAGTCTCTCTCCTCTCTCTCTCTCTCTCTCTCTCTCTCTCTCTCTCTCTCTCTCTCTCTCTCTCTCTCATACATATTTTCTTAAAGCTTTAGTTACATCTAGCTTCTGTAATTATTCTTGAGATATCCTATTAACCATTCTGCTGCCATTCATATATAGCCTCAGAGTTCTTTGTCCTTATATTTTAATAGATGCCATCTCTCTGTGCCTTTGAGAGAGTCTTTCTGTGTTAATGACCCAAATTAGATAAAATGGCATTGAAAATGACTTGTAAAGGTAGGCCAATCTACATCACATCATTTTAAAGTTGGAATAGTCAAGATCTTTTGACATAGTCAAAAATATAGAAAAAAAAGGAAAGAGAAAAATATTTAGAAGAAATTTGCAAAAGCAAAAGCAAAATGCAGTTCATGTCTTAAAAGTTTATCAAAGAATTTCAAAGGTGAAAAATAATTTGTTTAATAACTGATATAGAAGGTGCAGGCCATGCCAGTAAGAATAACAGATAAGCCACCCACTTGCCTGCAGAATGCTCACAGTCCATTGGTTCAGGTCTTAAAGATGCAACAGGCTTCCACCCCTTCCCAGGTTACCACCTACCCACACAGTTGTGCCCCTACCTCTGACTCCAGTTGACTTCCACTGCTCATGGAGAAGAACAACCACCAACTCAGGTGGAGACTCTCTACTGGATCAGAGGCTTCTCTGGATGTCAGAACTCTAGGCCACAGACATCAGAAGACCAAAGAGGAAAGAGAAACCAATGACAGAACACCTATCCAACAAAGACAAAGTCAGAAATTGGCACCTAGTCTTACGATCACTCTAAACTCAGATGCCTAGAATCCAGTGTAAGAACACAATCAGCAAGCAAAACCGAAAAAGGGAAACACACGTGCACACACACACACACACACACACACACACACACACACACACACACACACACTACCAATACCAACACCACCACAACCATCACCACCACAACTACCACTACTACTACCACCAAAATACTACTAGCAACAAAATAGCAGGATCATTATTGGTCATTAATATCTATCAGTATCAAGGGACTTATTTCTTTATTCAAAAGACACGGGATAACAGAATATAATGAAAACAGGATCTATCCTTCTGCTACATATGAGCAACACATGTCAACATCAAAGATAGACATTACCTCAGAATAAGGGTTGGAAAAAGATTTTTCAAGGGAAAGTAGCTAAGAAACAAGTGATATGTAGCTATTCTAATATCTAACAAAATATACTTTAAACCAAAATTAATCAAAAGAAATGGGGAAGGACACTTTATACCCATCAATGGGAAAATCTGCCATGATGTTGTTACAATCCTTAATAACTATGCCTCAATTACAAGGGCACCACATCTGTAAAAGAATTATTAATAAAGACTAAATAACACATCAACCCTCACATTAATAGTGGGAGACTTCATTACCTCACTCTGACTAATTGACAGGTCATCCAAACAAAAACTAAGCCAGAAAATACTGAAGCTGACAGATATTATGCACCAAATGGACCTAACAGAACATTGGACCCAAGAACAAAAGCATATACCTTCTTCTCAGCACCTCATGGAACTTTCTCCAAAATTGACCAAATACTAAGTCTCAAAAGATACAAGAAAAGTGAAATAAACCCCATGCATCCTATCTCACTACCACAGATTATAGCTGGATTTCAACAACAGAAAGAGCTGAAAGCCTACAAAAAATGGAACTGAACAGCTCTCTACTGAATGACTATTGGGTCAAAGCAGAAATAAAGAAATTAAAGACTTTCTAGAATTCATTGAAAATGAATGTACCACATACTCAAACTTATTATACACAATAAAAGCTTTGCTAAGAGAAAAGTTCATTGCACTGTCAATATAAATAAATTGGAAAAACCTCATCCTAGCAACTTTTTCCCAGTTTTTTTAATTTTAGAAACAATCTTATTTTACATAGCAATAACAGTTCCCTCTTCCTCTCATCCTCCCATTACCCTGCCGCCCCCACAACCCACCCCCACCCACTCTCCAATGATAGTGAGACCTTCCACAGGGGACCATCAAAAGTCTATCACATCCTTTGGGGGAGGGCCTAGGCCCTCTTTCATGTATCTCAGCTGCAATAGGGAATGGGCTCCCAAAGTCCATTTGTGCACTAGGGATAAACACTGGCTCCACTGTTAGAGGTCCCATTGACTGCCCAGTCCTCCGATCTGGCACACACATTCAGAGGGCTTGGTCCATCCAATGCTGCTTCCTCAGCTTTACAACTGGGGTCTCTGTGCTCTCACTAGGTCAGGTCAACTGTTTCTGTCAGTTTCTCCAGCAATGTCTTTGCTTCATTGCTCAACCCTCCTCCCTCTCTATAACTGGATTCCAGTGTTTAGCTGTGGGTGCCTGCTTCTTCTTTGATCAGCTACTGGATGATGGCTTTAAAATGCCAACCAAGGCAGTCATCAATCTTATTATAAGGGAAGGGTATCAAAACCAGCCTCTCTGATACTGCCTGGATTCTTAGTTGGGGTCATCCCTTTGGATCCCTGAACATTTTTCTAGTGCCAGACCTCACTCTAAACCTATATTAGACCCTGCCATCAAGGTATCTCCTTTCTTGCTCTCCTCTATTCCTCACCTGTCTCAATCTTCCTGATCCCACTTGCTCTTTTCCCCCCCTCCTCTTCCCCCTTTCCCTTTTCTTACCTCCTCTTTTCTCCTGCTGTGCTCCCAATTTGCTCAGCAGGTCTTTTCTCTTTCCCCTTCTTCAGGGAAACATGTGTTTATCTTTTGGAGTCCTCCTTGTTTCCTAGTTTCTCTGGTGGTGTGGATTGTAGATTGGTAGTCTTTTGATCTAAGTCTAAGATCCATATATGAGTGAGTATACAGCATGATTGTCTTTCTGTTATTGTGTTACCTCACTCAGGATGTTATCTTCCAGTTCCATCCATTTGCCTGCAAATTTCAAGATTCCATTTTTTTCCGAGTAATGCTCCATTGTGTAAATGTACTACATTTTCTCCATCCATTCTTTGGTTGAGGGGCACTTAGGTTGCTCCCTTTTTCTGGCTATTGCAAAGAATGCTGCTATGAGCATAGTTGAACAGGCGTCCTTGTTGTATGAATGTGCCTTCTTTGCGTATATGCCCCAAAGTGGAATTTTTGGGTCTTGAGGTAGACTGATTCCCATTTTCCTGAGAAACTGCCATACTGATTTCCAAAGTGGCTGTACAAGTTGACATTCCCACCAGCAATAGAGCAGTGTTCCTTTTTCTCTACATGTTCTCCAGCATAGACTATCAGTGGTGTTTTTGATTTTAACCATTCTAACAGGAGTAAGAGGGTATCTCAGAGTTGTTTTGATTTGCATTTCCCTGATGGCTAAGGATGTTGAGCAATTTCTCAAGTGTCTTTCAGCCATTTTAGATTACTCTATTGAGAATTCTCTATTTAGTTCTGTACCCACTTTTTAATTGGATTGTTTGGCATTTTGGTGGCTAGCTTCTTGAGTTCTTTGTATATTTTGGAAATCAGCCCTCTTTCAGATGTGGGTTTGGTGAAGAACTTTTCCCATTCAGTGGGCTGCTGTTTTGACCTTGTTGACTGTTTCTTTTGCCTTATAAAGGCTTCACAGTTTCAGGAAGTCCCATTTATTAAATTTTAATCTCAGTGTCTCCGCTACTGGTGTGGTGTTCATGAAGTGGTCTCCTGTACCAATTCATTTAAGAATATCTCCCATTTTCTCTTCTAAGAGTTTCAGTGTGGCTGGATTTATGCTCAGGTCTTTGATCCATTTGGACTTAAGTTTTGTGCATGACAATAGATATGGATCTATCGAAAATATTCTATAATTCAGCATCCAGTTATGCCAGCACCATTTTTTGAAGATGTATAACTTTAACTTTTTGCCATAACTTTTTGTGTGGGTTGATATCAGGGTTTTCAATTTGATTCCATTGGTCTACCTGACTGTTTTTGTGCCAATACCAAGCTGTTTTCAGGACTATAGCTCTATAATAGAACTTGAAGTCAGGGATGGTGATGCTTCCAGAAATTTCTTTATTGTACAAGGTTGTTTTGGCTATCCTAGGTTTTATGTTTTTTCATATAAATTTGAGAATTTTTCTTTCAAGTTCTGTGAACAATTGTGTTGCCATTTTGATGGAGATTGCATTCAATCTGTAGATTATTTTTGGCAAGATTGCCATTTTAACTATATTGATCCTACCTATCCAAGAGCATGGGAGAGTTTTACATTTTCTGGTATCTTCTTTAATTTATTTCTTTAAAGACTTGAAGTTCTTGCTATTCATGTCTTTCACTTGTTTTCATCCTAGCAACTTAACAGCACACCTGAAAGCTAGAAAAAAACACTCTAGAACAAAAAGAAATTAACATACCCAAGAGGAATAGATATCACAAACATAATCAAACTGAGGGCTAAAATCAATAAAATACAAACAAAGAGAACATTAAAAAGAATCAATAAAACAGAGAGTTGGTTCTTTGAGAAAAATAAACAAGAAAGACAAACTCTTATCAAAACTAAAAGATACAGAGAGAATATTCAAATTAACAAAATCAGAAAAGTAAAGGAGGACAGAACAGCAGACCCCTAGGAAGTCCAAAGAATTATTAGGCCATACTTTTAAAGCCTATACTCCACAAATTTCTTATATATATATATATATATATATATATATATATATATATATATATGAAAACATCTTCAAGAAATGGTGCTGTTTTAGATAGATGTTTATATGTAGAAGAATGTAAATAGATTCATATCTATCACCTTGAACAAAACTCAAGTGTCCAGTGTGGACTTCTAATAATGGTGGATAAAGAGTCTGAACTAGCCATCTTTTGTAACTAGGCAAAACTGACCTCTTGAAACAAAAACCTAGCCATACAATCTTTCACCTATAATTTGTCTATCTGCAAGATGTACTGGGGTAAGAATGGACTAGAACTTGTGGGAGTGACCAACCAATGACTGCTCCAAATTGAGGCCCAAGATACAAGAGTGAGACCATGACTGATATTGACTGGATGATCAGGAACCATAGGCTTGATAGCCCAGAGATGCAGAATAAAAATAGATGTGACCAGAAAAAAAGCCAATGAATTCTAATGATGTTGTTTAATACACACTGGACCCTAGCTTAATCAATATCAGATAGGTTTCTTCTAGCACCTAAGGGGAGGAGATGCAGAGACCCATAGCCAAACAATAGACAAAGCTCAGGAACCTGGCAAAAGAAGGGGAGGAAGAATTGTAGTAGCCAGAGTAATAGAGGATACCACAAGAACATGACCAATACAATCAACTAAGCATGGATTATAGGGGCTCAGAGAGAACAAACTGAAAATCACAGACCTGGTATTGGTCTGACCTAATTCTCTGCATATTTGTTAAGCTTGTGTAGGTTGGTGTTCTTGTGGGACTCCTAACCATTGGAGTGGTAAGTTGTCTATGGATTTTTGATGGCTCTGGGGACCCTTTTGCACCTACTAGGTTGTCTTGTCCAACCTTGATAGGAAGGAATGTACCTAGTCTTTTTTGTTTTTGTGTTTTGAGACAGGGTTTCTCTGTATAGCTTTGAAGCCTATCCTGGCACTTGTTCTGTAGATCAGGCTGGCTTTGAACTCACAGAGATCTGCCTGCCTCTGCCTCCCGAGTGCTGGGATTAAAGGCATGCAACACCAACACCTGGCGTAATGTACCTAGTCTTACTGTAACTTGCTATGTTGTGTTTGGATGATATCCCTGAGAGGTGTCCTTGTTTTTGAAGGGAAATGGAGAAAGAGTGGATCTGGGGGAGAGATTAGTTGAGGGGCTGGGGCTGGGAGTTGTAGAGGGAGGTGAAACTGTGGTGGGGACATGATATATGAGATAATAATTACTAAACACATAAATAACTGACATAGAATAGCTGAATTTTCAGAGGCTAAAATAAATTTTGACTCTTCCCTAAGTATTGGCATAATCATATGATAAACCATAAAACTAAATATAAAAGTGAACAAACATAATAAGAACCTATATCATTAAATTGGAATAGGGAGAAATTTGTTAAGATATAATATACAGTATAGAGAAAAGAAAAATTAATAAATTACACTTTATAATATTTAATAATCTACTGGAGAAACATTCATAGCAGCTTATTTCTTACCCTACATTTCTCCTTGTCCAAGCTTTCATTCACTCTAGGTTCCTGAATTCTATTTGCCTGTAGCCAAAGAAAACCACAGAATGAGTAATAAGGCACCCTTATACAAAGAAGTGACTGGACATGGATGCCTCTTCTGTCAGACACTAGATGAATTTCCTTCATTTGACCAAGCTTCCCTAACTGCTTAACATGCCTTACAAAAACAATGCCCTTTGCTGTTGGATTGAAATCCTTGAAAGTGCTCAAGATCAGTGTTTTCACTACTGCAAGAGTCTTTCATCTGAATAAAGTCCCTCCATTATTTGATGCTACTCTCTTAAATGTACCTATATGGAAATGAAAAATAACTCATAACCTGGGTGAAATATTTCCAGAACATAACGTGATAGATAAAAATCAGGAAAATTGATGGTTGTTTTGTAACCCAGTATAAAAGAAGAAAAGTCCAGGAGACATGAACAAAACCTCTATTAAGTGACTTAGTGCATTTAATATTTTATATTTCTATAGTTAGAGATCCTGATACTATGTCACTGATATCAAAACTGAGTTTTAACTGAGGTGCATTGCTTTCATTAGGACCCAGGGAAAAATATATTTTTATTATTTCATTTTCCCCCATCCCCCTTTTATTTCATTCTCTGGTTGTATATGTGATGTGGGAATTGAATCTATGGCCTTCTGCATGACAGACAAGCACTCTCCCACTCAGCTATATCACTGTCCTTTTTAATTTATAATTTAGAGTGCTGGACATATTTATTTCTTTATGGTTTAGGATTAAGTATACCAACCCTTTGCTGGATATGGAATGAAAGCTATCCTCAGCTTCTAGAAGCTTCTTACATTGCTTGTCCCTTCCTCTGTACTCAATTTACAAACACTGGGTCAAATGTCTCTCAGGCTTCTCAAATGCCCTTTCTCAGCAGGCATTGTCTTGCTTCTTAGTCATCAGAAGAAGTTGAAGAGTTTGAAGTGCATTTCAATGTGTTTTAGATTTCATTGTCAATTTTAAAGATAAACAAATTTTAGGCAAGATATGTTAAAGAAAAACACACCAAAATATGGTTGTCTTTCATGCTAAATGGAAAGTCTGGACTGTGTTATAAATTGAGGACATGCTTAAGCATCATAAAACATCAATTAAAATAATAAGTATTATCTCTGTAAAAATATTAAACAAATGTATTAAACATAAATGCAAATAATATTATTGCTGCTTAAATTAATCATGTGATTATTAATACAAAGCAATGGTATAAAATAGAGGAGTATATGCATATACATACATATATATTAATTTTAATGACAATGTAGATTAGAGTTTGAACAAAAATTTTACTTGCTTTTTAAAAATCTGTGTTAAGTCTGTAGTTTTTTGAAAACTACAAATTCAGTAGTGTATTAAAAAGGATGATGCCCTTTTATATTACTTTGGAAGACACAAAACAAATACATATATCCTGTATTTCAAACTAGAGAAAACAAAGTAACAAAAAAGAAACATAAAAACCTTACTGAGACTGTAAAACAAAGTGACAGAATTAAGGCACAGAACATAACACTAGTGTGAGTAAAGGAAATTACTTTGAACTCTTGGTGATTCAGAAGGAAGTATTCTGAATAAATTATAAAAACTAAACCAAGCTTTAAAACATCTAAAATCACAGAGCCACATTTAAAATAAACGCGTAAGTGAAGGCTTATCATGCATAGACACACAGAAAGCAAGTGAACATGAGGCTGTTAATGGAAAACAACAGAAATGTTAAGGCAAAACCAGATGGGCCCTGTTAAATCTTTGTTTCTGACAGTGTCAATCAAAAATTATTAAAATCCCATGCTTTCAGTGATGTAATATTAAATCATAGAATAAAAAAGTTAGATGTGGAATAACACATTAGTTACAGGCCACATAAATAAGCATACAGGTATTTTAAAAGATAATAACATCAAAATTTAATTTCATATTTATAAATCAAAGCTTTTGCAGAAGTTATTGCTTATTAATATTCATGAGTTATTTGTGGAAAGCTTACTCTTACTTGGTGAAAAATATCTACTATTTCTAAAATGAAAGAATTATACCATTCACTTCCTTCAGTACAAAAATGGAGAGATATTTAATATTACACTAATTTTGAAATGTCTTAGCAAATATATTTAAATGTAAAGTACATATTAACTATAAAATTTAATCATTGAATCCAATTAAACATATACAAGATAAAACCAGTGTCTTTGCTTTTCTCTTACCCCAATTTCATGGTTTTGTTCTCTATTATCAAAAGTCTCTTGGTAAACACATATCTATGTGAGGTATTGTGGTGCTCTTGATCAAAGTCAATCCAAGCAAGGGACATCACAGTAGCAAACCAGGAAATGATTATCAATTCCAAACATCTGTGAACTGCTATTAGAGCTGTATGAGTTTGTCAAGTTGTCCTATTTTCCAAATGAAATGGGGGAAGAACTAAATAAAGAGTTGGTCTTGAGGGAAGAGAGTAAAGGAACATCAGAGGACAGAGGTCAGAAAACAAGCAACAGTCCTGCCATGGACTGGCTACATACACCTTGCAACCATCAGTCCTTCGATGCCCAATAAAGCTTCAGCTAAATGATTCTTGTCACTTGTGCCCAGTTGACCATGTGCCAGTGGAAGGCCACCCACTCAATAAATTGGTAAAACAAATTGGTCTTGATTAGCTGCAAAAATAAAAGACACTAACTGAAATGGATATGAAAAGGGGTAGGTATGGGAAGATTTGAGGGACAAGAGTGAATGTTATCAAAACAAGTTGCACAAAATTATCAGACAATTAATGAACATATTAAAACAACAAAATATGAAAATATGTCCAATGTGTACAGGGAATATAATATAATAATCAAAATATATTCTGAATGGTATAGAAATAGTGAGGTAAATAAGCAACACACAAATGTTCAAAAGATGAAAATGTTCAATAAAAAGTAGGACATCCTTTCTCATACATACATATACAATATGCCTACACATATAGGCACAGGCTTTGAAATAGAAACCAAAGACATGATTTGTATTAGAGATCAGTGAGCTGAAATTAACAAAAGATTTGGCTTAGAGTAACTCAACAAAAATGTGTCATATTTCTCATTGAAATTTTGAGATTTGGGGATGAAATGATGGCTCAGGAGCAAAAGGCATTTGCTACCATAACTGAAGGCTTGAGTTCCAGCTATGGTGGAAGTTGTCACATGATATCCACATGCACACAAACACATAGAGAGAAAACAAGTAAATGAAAAAAATTAATAAAAGCTATTAAGTATATAATGAGTGATGTGGTTATAGGTAACAAAAATGCCTGGAGCCTTTTCCTCAGCCTGACATTTACTGATGAGTCAACTGATCTAGGTATGGTAAGACATGCTATAACTCTAAGTATTGACCACAGGCACTGCAGTAAGATGTGACCTCAAAAAAGGGAAGGGTTGGGGATGTAGCTCAGTGGTAGAATGCTTGGTCAGCATATACAAGATCCTGAGTTCGATTATCTACACCAGAAAAAAACAAACAAATAAAGAAATGAATAAAGTGAGGAAGCAAGCAAAGAGGCTGGAAAAAATCAAGCAAAAGGCACAATTTAAATAAAAACAGAAATTACAAGATGATTTGACAATTTGGTCAAGAAATACAATTTGTGGACTCATCCCAAATTCTTTGCAGAATGACAATAAAAATACTCACAAGAAAGAAATATTTTCACAAATTAAAGAAATTTGTTATTTGGTTGAATCAAGCAACTCACATATCTCTAATAAGAATAGAGGCATACAATCTTCCTGATCCCTCATGTCCTCCTGCCCCTCCTCTTCTCCCCTTCTCTATCTCCTAACTACCTCTCCCTTCCTACTGTGCTCCCAATTTTCTCAGGAGATCTTGTCCCTTTCCCCTTCTCCAGGGGACCCTGTATGTCTCTCTTAGGGTCTTCCTTGTTTCCTGGCGTCTCTGGAGCTGTGGATTATAGACTGGTAATCCTTTGCTCTGTACCTAATATCCATATATGAGTGAGCAAATATATATTTAGAATAGAGGGACACAGGATACCTTTAGATGTCTAGGAAATAATATATTTCTGGATGACAGTAAAGGAAACTAATTACCTGAAAACCAATTAATAGAACAAACACAAAAATAACCATGTTTGTCTTTTTGTGACTGGGTTACCTCACTCAGGATGGTTTCTTCTAGTACCATCCATTTGCTGTGAATTTCTGGATTCCGTTGTCCAATTAACCATCTTTAAAGCTAGACAACTGAGCATATCCTAGAGCAGAAATGTTAGCTTTCCAGAAGGACCAGAGATACAAAGATGCATTGAAAAACTGTTTTCAGGCTCTGTGGAGGCTTCATGAGCAACAGTAACATTATGAACTGAAACTTGGTAACCAATAAACCAACATTCAGAGATCAAGAATGTAGCTGCTCTTGCTTAAACATGGAATTTGGCCAGAGCACAGGTCTAGGGATGCTAGTTGCTTCATGGGAATTGCAGATGCAGAATTCCAGCACAAATTGCAGAATAAAATTATTATGCATCATTTTTAATAACTGATTGGACATCGATCATTTCAGCTTCAAATACAGGGCCATTAAAAAATGAAAAAGAAAAAAATAGAGGTACAAAGGATACCTTTAGATATCTAGGAAATATATTTCTGGATGTCAGCAAAGGAAACATTTTTACCTGCAAACCAAGGAATAGAACAAACACAAAAATATGCAAATCTTGTTAAAAGAAATGAGAAAATCTCTTAATAAAAGGGTGTCCACCATCTGGTTCCTCATTAGCATTTTCTCCACAACCAGGAGGTTTTCAGAATTCTTACCTTTACCATAAGGCTCCATGCATTTTCCTAATTCACATTTGGGCTCCTTCAGCATTCTTTATTTTTTTCTATTCCTTTCTAATTTAAATTAGAAACACGCTTGTTTTACATGTCAATCTGACTTCCCTCTCCCTCCCCTGGCTCCCTACTGACTCCCTATCCCACCTCCTTTTTGCTCCCCAGGGAGGCCTTCAATAGGGGATCTTCAAAGTCTGTCATATCAATTGGAGCAGGGCCTAGACCCTCCCACCATGTGACTAGGCTGAGAGAGTATCCCTCTATGTGGAGCGGGCTCTTGAAGTTCATTTGTGTACTAGGGCTAAATACTGATCCACTACCAGAGGCCCAATAGATTGACCTCCAAATTGGCATCCACTTTCAGGGTGTGGGAAACAGTCCTATGCTGGTTTCCCAGCTATCAGTCTGGGGTCCATGAGCTCCCTCTTGTTCAGGTCAACTATTTCTGTGGGTTGTCACCAACCTTGTCCTTACCTCATTGCTCATCACTCCTTCTCTGCAACTGGATAGTTCACCTCAGTATTTAGCTGTGGGTGTCTGCTTCTGCTTCCATTAGCTACTGGATGAAGGCTCTAGGATGGCATATAAGTTAGTCATCAATCTCATTATCAGAGAAGGGCATTCACTCTTGCTTAGATTGCTACTTGAGGTCATCCTTGTAGTGATGAGGTAAGAGACTGGCAAGCCTTTTACAGATTATATAGTCACTTGTAATAGTCAAAACTTATAATTAGGTTAGTTAGGTATTCTAAATATACAAAGATGTGTTTCAGATGGATAGATATTTTTCAAACCATTCAAACACCTACAGAATATATGGCATTTAAATGGTTTAGGGTTTTTCTTGACAGTGAGACACAACTGCTCCTGGCATACCAATTACATCAGAAAGGAGGATGGGCATTGAAGAAACTTGTTATGGAGTTTGTCTTCAACATGGCAAGATTAGCCATTTGGGCAAGAAACTGCTCTTGCCTGGACTGTTTGTTGCTGTATAAACTGGACATGCAGGACCCACAAAAAAGTAGTTGCTGAATGTACAAAACAAAAAGAATAGTCCTGAAGGATTCCTGCTGAAATGGAGAAGTGAGCCAGACACACTGTGGCCTATGAGATGAAGATGGATGCCCCAAGATTACAGAGGAATTTTGGGTGACTGTCCAGGTAGCATGATGTCTCTGTCAATTCTAGAGTTTATATATTATCCTTCCGTGGTCTTTGATGGAGTTGAAGACAGATAGTTATGGCTATAGTTTTCTTCAGTTATTATACAAGATAAGTTACCCTTCTTTTTATTTAGACATAAAAGTGGAGATAAAGGGGAATGTCCTTCTGTGTATGATCATGTTATTGATTGTTGAATAAAGCACTGTTTGGCCAATAAGGCAGCAAGTTAGGCAGGACTAGGATTATGGTAAATGTAGTAAAAAGAAGTCTTGTGATACAGGCAGGAAGTGACATAGAAGGCAGGCTCATATATAAGCAAGGACAAGAAGGAAGTAATTCTCTTTCTCTTGCTCTTCTTCTTACTCCTGCTCTCTTCTCTACAGAGCTGCCATGTGAGCCCAGCAAGAGAAAATGTCATCTGCTGGCATCTGTTAAGATAAGTCTTATAAAATATATGGATTTATGATAATTAAGACTGAGATAGCATATAAGAGATCCTAGTCAGTTGGCCAGCAGCATTGTAAACTAATATAAGAACCAGAACCTCAGGTAGGAAGAGCCTTCCCCAGGAGACCACGAAGACCGCAGGAACCTAAATGTTTCAGCTGTGATAGAATGGGACATATTAAGAGAAATTGTAGACAAAGTAATTTTAACAATGCCTCATATGGAAGGCCATTCCCTTCTGGATTGTGTAGAAGATGTGGTAAGGGTAGACACTGGACCAATGAATGTAGATCGACCAGGGACATGCAAGGAAATCCGTTAAAGGCTGGAAACCCCGAGGGGGGTCTCAAGAAGTCCCCCACATCGAGTAAGGTCAGGTTGTTCCCAGTAGCATTGGAAGACAGTCTCTCACAGGACGAATATATAGTTCTTTGCCTATTGTGAAAAATAATACTGCTCTAGATAGTAGTTTGGCTTGTGATTAAGAATCAAATGTGACTGGAAAAGATGAACAACATATTTTGGCAGACCTCCATCAAT
This sequence comes from Cricetulus griseus, assembly GCF_003668045.3. Lineage (NCBI taxonomy): Eukaryota > Metazoa > Chordata > Mammalia > Rodentia > Cricetidae > Cricetulus > Cricetulus griseus. The sequence continues at coordinate 105,456,060 of NC_048596.1, read as the reverse complement.
GATAAAAATCCCCATTTGAAGGTAAGGATTAATAATAAGGTTATTAACGGGATTCTGGACACAGGAACTGACGTGATTACTATTACACAAAAGTCCTGGCCTCAGAGAAGGCCTCTTAGAGAGGTGAATGAACAATTTTTAGGAATTGGAACTCTGTCTAGAGTTCAACATAGTGTTCACTCAGTGGTCTGCATTGGACTGGAAGGACAGAAAGGGAGACTGAAACCATACATGCCATATATAGTTATAAATCTCTGGGGTTTTGAACTTTCACAGCAATGGAATACTCAGATTAATATTCCTCCAGTGTCAGATACAAATTATGTACAATCTTTAGATAGTAGAAAAGATCTGGTAAGACGCTATGGAAACCTGTTACCAACCATTCAGGCTATACAGAAACTAGGTACAAATGATGAACCTTCAGAGGAGCCAAAGCCCTGCCATTAAAGTGGCTTGCAGATAAATCTGTTTGGATAGGACAATGGCCTATGACCTCTGAGAAGCTAGAGGCATTAGAAAGACTAGTTCAGGAACAGCTGGACATATGGAGGAATCTATCAGCCCTTGGAATACTCCTGTATTTGTTATCAAAAAGAAGTCAGGTAAGTGGAGAATGCTAACAGACCTGAGAGCGGTAAATAAGGTAATTTAATCAATGGGCTCTCTGCAACCTGGAATCCGACGTTGCCTTCTTTGATACCTAAAGGATGGCCGATCATAGTCATTGATCTGAAAGACTGTTTTTTCACAATACCACTACAGGAAAATGATAGAGAAAAATTTGCATTTACTGTACCAACTGTTAATAATTCACAGCCTGTTAGGAGATATCAGTGGAGGGTTTTGCCACAAGGAATGCTAAATAGTCTTACTTTATGTCAGCACTTTGTACAACCACCTTTGGAAATAATTTGTAATAAATTTTCACAATCTCTTGTTTATCATTATATGGATGATATTCTTTTATCATATTCCAATAAGGAAAATTTGGATCGTATGTTTGAAATGGTGAAGGAAGTTCTACCTTGTTGGGGGTTACAGATTGTGCCAGAAAAGATACAAAGCAGAGATTCTATTAGCTATTTAGATTACAAGATAGACTTACAAAGAATCAGGCCACAAAAGGTACAAATTAGGAGAGATCATTATCAAGCTCTTAATTCTCTTCAGAAATTATTAGGGAAAATTTCTTAACTACAGACGATTATTGGTGTGGAAGGACATTACTTAAAGCATTTAAAAATGGCCCTTAAAGGTGAAAAGGACCTAAACAGTCTGCAAATATTATCCGCTGAGTTGGAAAAAGAATTACAATGGGTAGAAAACAGAATATTGGATGTGCATGTAGATCAGATAAACCTTAATTCAGACTGTATTCTGGTTATCTTGCCACCCAGAGAATACCCTTCTGGGATTTTGATGCAGAGGGAAGACACTATATTGGAGTGGATATTTCTGCCACATAAACAGAATAAAAAGTTAAAGACATATATAGAAAAGCTTTCTGATTTGATTTTAAAGGGCAAATTAAGACTCCACATATTGACTGAAAAAGATCCAGCAGAAATTATGGTACCTTTAACTGATGAGGAAATTTTCTCCTTGTGGAAGGATAATGAATATTGGCAAATAGCTCTTATTGAATTTTTGGGAACGATGAAGAACAATTATCCCAAAACTGACAGAATTAAATTCATAAAAAAGACAGTCTGGATTCTTCCATGTATTGTAAGACAAACTCCCATTTCTGGAGTTCTTACCTTCTACACTGATGGCAAGTAATCAGGTAAGTCAGGTTATAAAGCAGGTGAAATAAGTAAAGTAATTCAAAGTCCATATACATCTGTACAGAAGGCAGAATTATATGCAATTCTCATGGTACTGATGGATTTTACAGAACCTCTTAATATAGTTACTGATTCTCAACATGCAAAAAGAGTCATGTTACACATTGAAACTGCAGAATTTGTTCCTGATAATACAGAATTAACTTTACTGTTTATACAATTACAGGAAACAATCAGAAACAGAAGTAATCCTATATACATTACACATATCAGATCCCATACGGGTCTGTCAGGCCCACTAGCACAAGGCAATTAGGAGATTGATTGTTTATTAATTAAAATTGTGCTAGAAGCCTCAGAATTTCATAAGAAACATCATGTAAATAGCAAAGGTTTGAAAAAGGACTTTTCCACCACTTAGCAACAAGCCAAGGAAATAGTGAGAAACTGTCCTATTTGATCCTTTTATAATCAAACTCCATTGCCAGCAGGTTGTAATCATAAGGGCATTCAGCAAAATGAGGTTTGGCAGATGGATGTCTTTCACTTTGCAGAATTTGGAAATTTGAAATATGTGCATCATTCTATAGACATATTCTCAGGGTTCCAATGGGCTACTGCTCTTAACTCTGAAAAAGCTGATTCTGTTATTACACACCTGCTAGAGGTGATGGCAGTTATGGGTATAACTGCACAAATAAAAACCAACAATGTTCCATCATACGTCTCCACAAAATTGCAACAATTTTTCAGATATTATAACATAAAGCATGTCACCAGTATACCACACAATCCTATGGGACAAGCAGTGGTTGAGAGATCTAATAGAACACTTAAGGAGATGCTCCATCGAAAGGCTGGAAAGACTAAACCCCCAAAACATAGGTTGTATAATACCTTATTAACACTAAACTTTCTTAATGCCAATGAGAAAAGACAAACGACTACAGAAGACACTGGACTATGGAAAAAAAATTGCTGAATTGAATCAGCTGGTATACTTCAAATATGTACTAATCTCTGTATGAAAACAAGGACATGTGCTTCGATGGCGTAGGGGTTTTGCTTTGGTTTCCACAGTAGAAGAAAAACTTTGGATACTATCAAAGTTGATCAAGATTTGAGTTGAAAAGGAAAAACCTTTTGACGAGGACAAATGACAGGTATTCTACCAAAGGAAAGTGAAGTGTTTTGCTTTTATCCTCACAGGAAAACTCATCTACACAAGTCAAAGTACACTACATGGGTATATACTTAAGAATAGAAGGTAGCTATAACCATCAAACAAAAGGAATGTGTCATATGGTTAACTTTACAGGTGTCTCTCAGAAAACTCTATTTCTCTTTATTTCCTAATCCTTATTTGATTAAACCAATGCTAGCTTTAGAGGTGGATTTGGCTTTCCTCCTCTAAAATCTAAGCACATTGTTTAAACTTTAGAGTTTCTGTATTGTATCAAGAAGCCAATTGATGTAATACAGAATAAGAGAAGAATTTGGGGACTGTCTTCGTCTTTTCTTGGCTCTTTCTTTCAAGGTGTACACCCACTCATAATTGTTATTGTCCCATGCTTGCCTTTTTTAGTATGCATACTTACACAAGCAAACATTTCTCTACTAACATTTATGTTTGAGTCCCACACAGCTAATGAAGACCTGACTGACAGCAATCCCTGGACACCCAGGAAAGAAAATAGGCCACACCTCCTCCACTGCACTGGATCCAACTTGCTCCATTTCAACTGACACTCAGGCCAAAGCTTCGGGTACTGACTTCAATCAAGTTGAGGATTTCAAGCGAGATCTTCAATCAAGTGAATCCCATCTAACATGGACTGGATACAATCCATTCAAGACTTTCACTATACTAACATTTTCTTCCTACAGAACCCCACAAGGCTATTGCCATTCCATTTCAGCAGGAAGTAACTTGGAGAATGCTAAGCCCCCTTTCCCCCATTGTTGTCATTTAGATTAGTGTATACCTAGTTAGGGATAGCTTTCTATTTTTTATGGTTGGGATTGGAAGGAGGTGTTCAGGCTTGCACACCTCTTTCAGATGGCTTTAGGGTTTAATTAAAATAGACATAGTTTGGATGTGACATAAGCAGATTGTTGTATCTTATATTTCACCTTTATGATTGTTAATTTTGGATATTCTACACTGTAAAGTTTTAATCCTCTTTAAGACTAAAGGGGGAATTGTAGGGGAAATTGTAGGCATGCCTTTGAGGGGCTGGCTACAGGTGTTCCTGACCATGCCTTTTCAGAAAGTAGGAAAGGTTTAAGAGTGAGGGACACTCATGTGGAGGCGCTTCTTCCATTTCATCTTCGGCTTGCTGTACTTATTGCTGTCCCACTGGCTGGATAGGTCAGTAAGTAAGGCTTTTTCCTAATAAATTCCCTTGTATTTTTACCTGGTAATTCCCACAATACCTCCCCAATCCTCTTAGCCCTTCCTGTTTTTCATACTTCCCTTCCATTCCCCCCATGCTTTTGTCTTTTCCACTTCCCTGGGGGACAATGTATATATCTCTTACAATCCTCCTTGTTTCCTTGTTTTATTTTTTTTCTGGAGGTGTGGATTGTAGGCTGGTAATCCTTTGCTCTATGTCTAATATCCATATATGAGTGAGTACATACCATGTTTGTCGTTCTGTGCCTGGGTTACCTCACTTAGGATGTTTTCTTCTAGTTCCTTCCATTTGTCTGCAAATTTCAATATTCCATTGTTTTTTTCAGCTGAATAGTTCTCCATTGTGTAAATGTACCACATTTTCTATATGCATTCTTCGATTAAGGGGCATCTATCTTGCTTCCAAGTTCTGGCTATTATAAATAATGCTGCTATGACCATAGTTGAGGATAGCCAAAACAAACCTGAACAATAAAGGAACTTAAGGAGGTATCACCATCCCTGAATTCAAGCTTTACTATAAAGCTATAGTAATGAAAACAGCTTCTTAATGACCCCAAAACAGACTGGTAGATCAATGGAATTGAATTGAAGACCCTGATATTAACCCACACACCTATGAATACCTGATCTTTGACAAAGAAGCTAAAACTATACAATGGGAAAAAGAAAGCATCTTCAACAAATAGTGATGGAATAACTGGATGTGGACATGTAGACATGTAGAAGATTGCAGATAGATCCATATCTTTCTCCATACACAAAACTTAACTCCAAATGGATCAAAGACCTCAATATAAATCCAGCCACACTGAACTTCTAATAGTAAAAGTGGGAGGTACCCTTGAATGAATTGATACAGGATTGCTTCCTAAACATACCACCAGTAGAACAGACACTGAGATCAACAAGTAATAAATGGGACCTCCTGAAACTGAGAAGCTTCTGTAAGGCAAAAGACACAGTCAGCATCCCAGAGAATGGGAAAAGATCTTCACCAACCCCACATCAGACTGAGGGCTGATCTCCAAATAGACAATAAACTCAAGAAGCTAGTCACCCAAACACCACATAGTTCAATTAAAAAGTGAGGATACAGAACTGAACAGAATTCTCAATAGAGGAATCTAAAGTGGCTGAAAGACACTTAAGAAATTGCTCAACATCCTTAGCCATCAGGGAAATGCAAATCAAAAAAACTCTCAGATGGTAATCTTACACTGGTTAGAATGGCTGAAATAAAAAACAATGATGACAGTTTATGCTGGAGAGGAAGAGGAGAAAGGGGAACACTTCCCCATTGCTGCTGGGAGTACAAATTTGTACAGCCACTTGAGAAATTTGTCCAGTGGTTTTTCAGGAAAAACGGGAACCAGTCTACCTCAAGATCCAGCAATTCCACACTTTGTCATATACTCAAAGCATGGACATTCATACAAAAAACATCTATTCTTTTCACACAGTGATGAAAAGAAATACAAGTAACAGTCAATTTTCTTACAGAAATTTAAGTACTGTTTTTTTTTTTACAACTTATTTAATATATTGTGATACTAACTGGTTTCTGCCAAATGCTGATGAGGTCAATTTGCAAGTGCAGACTCCATGGCCAACAGTCTGCTAGTTATTTCTATGTAGCACTCAAAGTGTTGCTTACATATATTTAAGTGAAATTCACCATCTTTCTCACAACAATTCTGTAACTTGAAATGCTAGTTTTTCATATGTTTGAAGCATTCTCGAGTAACTGATGTTTCCACATCTTTCTCAATGTGCGGGTCTCATCCCATATATTTATATTATGAAGGCAATTAGAGATGGGAATTGGTTCCATATCAGAAGGTCAATGATACATACTTAGTAATTGATATTTTTATATGCACACATAAAATGAGGGAAACTGTTGAGTTCTTTCAGATCAATATTCTTCCATTTTTACTTTTTTCGTTAGTGTTGAGTAAATCTGAGTCTGACTCCATACAATTTCTGGCTTTTGTTTTTTTTCTTTTTTTCTAATATTTTATACAAATCTTTCTTCAAATTTGAAAATGTATTTTGTAATTTTAAGATATACTTGTGTGTGCTGCCTCTGGGATTTTTAGACATATTGATATATAGTACTTACAGAAGCACATGGAGATTTTATCACAGTGCTCTTTCTTGTTTATTAGATGCCATAGCCCTTGCTTTCAAGGGAAAGATAGTTATTGTTTAGTATGGGAAAATAATTTTCAATATTTTTATTCCTCAAGTGAATGTCATAATCTTCTTCATAGACTTGTAAGATGCATATCATGGGTAGAGAAATGGAGATTTTTTTCATCACATTGGGCAGCAAGAATTAGTTCATATGTCTTTAGGTCCAATTCCACTATACTCATAAAAAGTCTCTTTTGCATACAGATCAGGTTATTATTACAAAGGTCAGAGATGGAGTTATAAATTCCACACAGTATTTAAGTAATTCCTTGGAGGAAACTGTATTGAAATAGAAGCAGTTGTGCAGAAATAACACTCTCAGCATCGTGTGAACGAGTGAATTTATACCCTTTCTCTAAAGCTTTAGTTTTAAAAAATGAGATAAAAGAAAGAGCTGGATATCTGTCAAAAATGATGAATTGGAGTACTTGAAAATAAGAGTGTAAGAAAAGAAACTTGACAATTTCAAGCAAAATTTAGCACCCTATTGAGTCCTTTAGAGTATCATCACAATGGATGTATCTAGTTTGTCTGGATTCTTGTGATTTGGAAAAAATAGAGATTTCTTGCCACTAGACCTGAGAGAGCTATCTACATGTGACTCCTGTTTGGGAATGATTTTTGGTGATGTGCTTTGAACATATGAATTCATAAGATCAATGTGCTGCCAAAAGCAGCAAAAGCAGTCTCTCATTTCTTTCTCAGGTTTCATTTTCACTTCCCTATATAATTTTTCTGGCATCTAGATGGGAGACTTGCCCTACAAATGCAGAGTACAGGAATTCTGTTCAATAACAGAAGCCATATGCAATCTTAGAGCATTCCAGATGCTGTATATTAAGGACAATTTCTTTTCTGAACAAAGACCTAGCAGTAGACAACTCTAACCATAATCATATATCTACAGTGTACCAATGTCTGTATTTCTCCACTAGAACTCAATCAATGAATATTAGTTCTCTCCACCCTTAAAATCTTGATTTTCTTTTTCTTGGTCTCTCTCTTTCCCCTTGTCTGTGTGTGTGCCTGTGTGGGTGTGTTCACGCATGTGCACATGCAAGATTTTTCCAATATTCAGGAATACCTCAGGTCATATTTGTCTGGTCAGAGTCTCATCAACTTTCTTACATTCTAGTTCTCTATTTATTCATTCTGATAGGTGACTTATATAATATTGGTCATATATGCAGAAATCTCACTATTCTCTCCTCTGCAGAGGATTCCCTGGGTATACAAATAAACCCAAAATATGTTACAGGGGTCTTTGTAATCTGATGGTAGCCAGAGTGTCTGACATGAATGCTAACATTTGCCCATTTATAATTTACAAATATTCTTTATTGTAATTTTATGTATATTGTACAATGACATTAAAACCTTTTCTCTACATTATCCTTTTCTAGAATATTCTCCATCTTTGTCTTTAATCTTTCTCATGTACTTCATGATTCGCTGATATCTGTAAATTCTTTTTCATCTGAGTTCCTACTAGGTTTTCTCACAAACACTATAGGTACTACAATCTATCATTTTCTGATTTTGTGAAAAAATGATCTTATAATGAGGAATCTTTCCTTTATCACCATGTGTGTACTCAGTTGTCAGCCTATTTAGTGGCAAGTTAAATATTTAATAATTATTTATACAATTTAATAAGTGTCCCTAGTATTAAAGGAAAAAGAAAAATGCATAACTATTTATCAACCACTTGAGCCTGCTGCTCTAGAGGAATGAAATGACAGGCTTGGATTTGAAGTTCTTTATGACATTAATATATAATTATTCAACTTAAGTAAAATGTCTCCTATGTAGAAACATTTTTGAAAGTTTCAGTGAGCGACAGAATAATGGATTATACATGCAACTTAGAAAGAGAAGGATTATCTCCCTAAATATTTTCATCTTCATAGATGGTTAAGAGTTTTAGTTGTAATTCCTGTCAACTACGCAGGAAAATGTGTGAAAAACTCTTTCAAAAATTCATTTAATGAGTCTTCAAAAATATGAATAAAATAGTAGAGACTGTGAATCTTGGTTAATTTCTTACTTATAAATTAAAGGTGGGTGCTGAGCCACAAGCTCATTTAACCTCAATCCAGAAATCATGACTTGTCCTTTAAACCTTGGTTTAGTAAGCCACACATTGAACATGTTTCTTGAACTCCAGAGAAAAGTATTTATTCATAAATTAAAGTTGAGTAATTGGTTGGATAAAGAGAGTGAAAATATCAGCATGGCATACCAGTAAGGAGGTAATATAGACATCTACCTGACATGTATTTGAGTGAATTTTAGTTAAAAGCATCATCAAGATAGTAGATGATTTTATTAAGATTATTTTGTAAGAGCTTGATTACATTTTGACTGCCCAAATTTTCTTTATCCTATATGTAATCTGTTCAAGGTTTCTTTTTATTCACATATTACTGAGTGTTTATTGAAAAGGCTTCAAATTCAAAATACTCCATTTAAATTAGTTATGATGGAACAATTTAAAATAATTTCTTGTCAGCCAAATGGACAATACACTCTCAATATATTTGAGGGAATAGCTTTATATATCCAAAATTATCTCCAAGAGCATAATCAGGAAGAATCAATTTTCAAACCCTGCAGATTTTATTCATCAATGCATAGACCAGAACTATATTCAGTTGATTTTAAGACCACTAAATAAGGCAATTTTATTATGCTGGAACTTTTGAAGACTATAAGATTTCCCTAGCCATGCAAATCTAAGGAGTAGCTATGAAGTGCATTAAACTTATGTAGAAAAACCCTTAGTAAGTTGTAGAGCATAGTAAAGTCATTCAGAAATGTTGGCCTCAATTGTATTTAGGGCAAAGTGAAGGGACTTGACTATGAATTCTTTACTTGATTAGGTATTCCCTGGACTTCTACTTATACTTGTTTGATCCTGCAGAGATTCTAGGGTGTGTGTGTGTGTGTGTGTGTGTGTGTGTGTGTGTGTGCACAGACACATAGAATGAGAATAGAGACCTTCAAGATACATTTTTAATATTTTAACATTTCAAGATATATTTTTAATTTAAATATAGCTACTATTTTTCTACTTTCAAATAAGCAGGTTTTTTATGTTTATCATCTTAAACATCTATCACACTTATTTATTTATATATGTGCATGTCTGTGCCACAGTGTATCTGTGGATAACAAAGGATAACTTGAAACATTAGTTTTACCTTTCACCATGTTGGTTCTGTGAATTTTACATCAGTTCCCAGGCTTGTTGGCATGAGGCCTTAACCATTGGTCCTTGTTAATAGTTTTTAAATCTCAAGTATGTGTACTTTATAACTTGTTATGAACTTGTGTTATTCCTGTTGTTTTCATATTTAAAATAATGTTATAAGAACTACTATTATTGAGCAATAAGAATAGAATATATGACAGTACATTAGAAGCAAATGGGTAACTCCAGCACTAGGAATATATTACTTATTTTGGAGTTATTGGCCAGTGATGTTTCAAAGATCATTGAATGTCACAAACTATTGTCATTCAAATTGATTACTATCTAGTGGGTCACTACCCTTTTGGGGGTCACATATGGAACTATATTAAAGGGTCAAAGCATTAGAAAGGTTGATAGTCACTGCTCTAGAACTTATAGTAAGACACTACTGCTGAAGATACCACATCCATGAATCATAGAATTTGAAGCAAAATGCTGGTATTACCTGGAATCTTCATCCCTACTAGCTAGATCTCGGAGGTGTTATGAAAATTTCCAGAAGAGAATGGTGTGCTGCAATAATAATTTGATCAACAAGACATGCCCAATGGTGCAATAATGATATAGATGTCCCAGGAGTAATCAACAACTTTCTGATTGAATTTGAGTCTTGTTTCAAATGATAAAGCCTATTGTGACCCACCAGTGATGATTGATGAGGATTTGAAGTTGAATTTGAGATTCAACAGAACCAGGAAATGCTATGTAATGATGCTCCAGTAGGTCTTTACTGGCAATCTTTGTAGCTTTTATTCCAGATAGCTGAGTGTGAGTTCAATACAAAGACAGTATAGTTGGGAGCTTTTATGCCTTTCTTCTGGTCTTGCAGCAGCTTATGAAATAACACTATGAGACTTAATGTTAATTATAATTACTTTCTGATGGCTCAGGCACATTACTGACTAGTTCTCACAACTAAATTAACCCATTTTACTTATCTGTGTATCACCACAGGGCTGTGGCTTACCAGTATTATTCCTCTACAGTGGCTACATGGCATCTACTAACTCTGCCTTCTTTTTTTCCATAACTCTATTTGGATTTCCCACCCAGCTATATTCTGCCTGTCCATTGGCCAATTATTTATAAACATTAAAAGCAGCACATATTTGAAGAATACAGAAGAACATCCAACTTTAGGGTAGAGAAATGATGAAAAAAAACCTACAGAGTATTTCCCATCACTATCACTAGATGTTCACAGGATACAGATGATATCATGTCTGAATGAGGACTGTTTTCTAATGCCCTTGAGCAAGCTAAGATGCAGTGCTGAGGATGTAGGGGAAGGAACATGTTGCCCAAAGAATTCATTGGGCAGGTGGAAGAATCACACAGCAGGATATTGTATAAAACTTTTTTATGCAGGCTATAAAAGTACTTGGCACCATTAATGAACTAAGTCCATATGGCTAGAAACATTGTAGACTCTAGGAAAGAATTACTACTATTATTCTGCTAACTGTACATAATAGTAAACCACCTTTTAATGACCTGTCACACTATACCCAAAGAAAAGTGCATGTCTGAACTCCCATCAAAGAAGCTTTTCTTTTCAGTAGATGTAGATCAACATAAAAAGACATAACTGGCTGGTGCTGAAAATAAGATACTGTAGAATGCACATCTCTAAATTGAATATATATATATATTTCAGCCCTCTCCTCCAAAGGCTCAGGAGGATGGGGCAGAAAGATCATAAGAGCCAAAGTGGGTAGATAATGACGAGACCTTACAGCATCTTCTGGATATATCAAGAAAGTTGCACATATGTACTCACAGCACCTGTGCCACCATGCACAAGACCTGGTATGCCTAAGTCACACTGGATTGCGGCACTAAGAGTGGAATTTGGGATGAAGATCCACCCCTGTCCAAGGATCCATTGATTATTCTTAGTTGCTCCAAAAGGGTCAGTTTTCTCCCAACATATAGGCTCTAATAAGTCCACTGCATTTCAGTAGTATGCCACGCTTCTAATGATGGCCTTGATGGGGAAAATTGTTGAGATGGAAAGGAAGTTGCTTCTGGGAAGAGTTGAGGGAATGGGGAGTAAGTATGATCATAACGTATATGAAATTCTTAAAAAAATATGAAGAATAGCCGGGTGTTGGTGGTGCACGCCTTTAATCCCAGCACTCGGGAGGCAGAAGCAGGCAGATCTCTGTGAGTTCAAGGCCAGCCTGGTCTCCAGAGCAAGTGCCAGGATAGGCTCCAAAGCTACACAGAGAAACCCTGTCTCGAAAAACCAAAAAAAAAAAAAAAGCAAAAAAAAAAAAAAAAAAACTATGAAGAATCTAAGACAACTTGGAATTTTGCCCTACAGTTCATTTTCTGAGACTGATAATATACCTTATGTAAACTATGAAAACATAAAGTATGAACATAAATCAAGTACTTCATAACAACTTAGCATCATATTCTGCAGTGAATTTTAAATGCTTCCCCTCCAGACTGGGGAAAAGGTCAGAAGTTTTTCTTTTATCCTTACTGGTCCAACATCATGCTGCAAATCCTGTGAGTAAAAAGCTTAAGTCAAGAAAAAATTAAATAGAATGCTTATTGATGGAAGGGAAGAAGCTCTTACTGTTTATGAAAGCCATGATTGTGCATATATGAGATTACAGTACCCAATGGTGAGCCCTGAAAACATACATAGGAGTGAATTTATTCATTATAAGAAGGTTATAATTAGGAATATATATGAATATACATATATACATGCAACAGCTTTTTAAAGGTCATAGACTTGAAAGAGAGCAAGGAGGAGTATATTGGGGTTTGGGGGAGGAAAAAGAAGGGGGTGTTATAACAATAATATAATCTCAAACATTTATATAAATGTTAATAGAAGACTCGGGAAGTAATGTTTATTACAAGACTCCAGGACAACTGCAAGTTAATTGTTCTTTCAGATACTTTGCCACAGAGTAAATCGTGGGTCCCAGGATGAAATTTAATTCATTAAAAGTGAATATAATTGGGTTACAAATATATAAACAATCTCACAAGTTCGGGGAGAGGGAGATAGAAAGGGAAAAGGAGAGGGAAGGAGAAACCTATAAAGTTCACATGGTTTGAAACCCAAAAGGATGAGTTGACAGGGTCCTGTAAGTATGGTGGGTGATGGCAGAAGTAACAATACAGTCAAAATGTTTAAAAATTGGCATTATCAGGTATTTAAGGAGTAGTTTTGCAGTATAGTGAGCTAACAGGCTAAGGAACTCACTTCCCTATAACTTAGGACACTTGCTACCTTGGCCTGCTCCCTGTTCATGCTTCTGCAGTGATGATACTGGAATCTTTTTCTATGTTAATGCTGGGCCAGGCTTTCAGGTCTGTGGTGTATTGTGATTCTTCTTACTTGTTGATGTGTTCCTTCTCTTGGTAGTACACAAGATCACCAGCTACTCAGTGTTTTGAAAGGCTTTTTATAGACCCACCTTGTGCTTATGATGCACAGAGTCTGTCTTAAATTCATGATAAACATTTGTCTGGAACTTACTGTCTTCAGAGTTTATATTCTTAGTCCAAGGGTATTGCTACATTTGGGAGCTAAAAAACCCTCGCTGATGTCTCTCACATCCCTATACTTTATCCTGTAGGGTTCACTATAGAGGGAAGCTCAGTTGCACAGTCGTACTTTACAATGAACAACAAAAATCAAATAAAAATGTCAGAAACAAAAACATTAGACGGAAAGAAAAGCAAAAACAGAAAGAAATATTTTTAAACTTAAACAAACAAGCAAGGGGAGATTTGAATTCTAGAACTGATTATTGTTACACATTTAAGAACAGGGAGTTTTGCTTTCTACTAGAGCTTAAAGTACTTCCTTAAGGTATGTCATTAGTCTCTTTTGTGGCATAATTATACCCTCGGAGTTGGTTGGAAGACTCTGGTCACTGAGGCAATGGTATTTTTTTTAATTTGTTATATCTTCTCTTAGCAGCAACTGGGTTTGACAGTATCTACTGGAATTGTGGACTCTGACAAAGCAGTACCCATGCTTAATGCTTCCTTAAGTTACCTGCAGGCTGCCTACTTCTGAGCATTTGCCTAAATAGAAACAAGCCTAACCTGTATGAAAGGCCCTTAGGAATGATCCTGTGCTATGCTGGCAAGGCAGAGAAGTGGGCTAGGTTTGCTTCTCTGGCCATAATTGTGCAGTTTAAACAATATTCTGAAAATATCTTAGACTTTAACGTAAAGCAACATCCTCTGTGTTTATTCAAATATCTAGCATCCTCTTTTAGGCACTATAGTGACTCATCTAAGTCACCAGAAGAATTGTATTTTTGTTACTGTTCTTATAATCTGAAATAATTCATTAAGGTTAGCTTCTCCAAATATTTAATGGACTTTCAACATTTACAAAGCAATAATGAGTATTATTAAGTAATTTGTCCCATGGATTAAGTTAACTTTTTTGCTTTACCATAGGGGAAACTTTGGCAGTAAAGTCTGTCCAGCACTGTGTAAAACCTTCATTGAAAATTGAACTGAAAGCATAAAATGAGATCAGCTCTTTCAAAGTAGCTGTCCAACAAATTATGCCAGCTTACATTGCCAAAGAAAAACATATCTGATAGACATGGCTCTAAATACTTTTTGCATTATCTGTTTCCCAGTTCCAGGATTTCTCTCTGTCCCTGGCTGGTTTCCTTATGGTGGTATCATTGAGTTCTTTGAATCTTTGGTTAAGGTCCCCTAAATACATGTTTGCCCTATTGTGACTCAAGTCACTTTTAGTGTTGAGGACTTGACAGTGTATGATCACTAAGCATGTAATGTTATTCATTTGAGTTTTACCAGCACTGGCTGCATTCTGAATTCTGTGTGGTTGATGTGAGTTATTGATACAACCATTCTAATTATGTATCTATTCATTTAAACTTCCATTGTAGTTCACAAATATTTGTTGCTTAACATTATTGAACTATTGTCCTGGATACTAAAGAATAAGTTAGCAAAGTACACTCTTGAAAAAAAAACAGAATAAAGACAAGTATGTACAACATGCTAGTTATAAGCTGGGAATATGTGGCATCTAATTCCTCAGAGGATGATGAAGGATTTAGGTGAGATTATTATCCTATGTCCAGAAGCAAATGATGGTATAGAGCATTTGGTGGAAAGGAAAACCCTAAGAAATAAGTCTAGAACTCATTACATATCCTTGATATGTAATGAAATGCGAATCACCTTCAGTGTTAAAATTAATATTTCCTAAGAAATAAACTCAAAAGTTATGGAAAGAAAATACAAATTATTGTAATGTCATTCCAATGTAAGAACTATCAACAAAAACTACCTTTTCAATAATTTTAAATTTTATTTTATTTATTACTATAATGTATTTATTTGTGTAATGTTTATAAGTGTGCAAGCACATACATCCTGAGTGTAGTTTTTTTAATTCTCTCTTATTCTTTTTAAAATAAAGACTTGGGAGTCAGATGTTGAGGGTGAAAACCTACTAGCTCAGAGAGGCCAGATGCAACTAGCTGACTGATGATTTTGCCAGAGACCCAGCAAAAGAGTATCTCTTCAGCCATCCCCAAAACAAAAAAGCCTTCAAACTCCATGTCTCTCCCTACTCCTTCATGTTGTTTTCTCTATCCACATTCTTGATTCCCCTATATTCAAAATAGCTAATTCAGTTAACTAGTTTCTGGCTCCCCATTGATTGAAGCTTGATTTTTATTAACAGTCTCTGGTTTCACAGCATGACCAAATATCCTGCAACATGCATGTGCATTTATGCATAAGATATGATATGTTTATGTGTGGCATTTAGAGGAAAACTTTCAGTAGTCAGTTCTGTACTGATGCCAGGGGTTGCACAGATATCACTCAGTTTACTAGGTTTGCATAGCAAATTCTGTGAGCTACTCAACTGTATTACATACTCACCAGTTGACCCTGTATGGAATTTCCATTGTTAATTGATATACAGATTGACTATAGATTTCCAAAAACATTGTCTCCATATGTTTTCTTCCTGGTATAAAAATAATAAAATGAAATGTCTTTTTGTACTCATCCTACCCATAGCATTTATCATGCAAACTGACCTCTGAATTGTAAACATTTGTTTAGTTCCATGAGTTCTTTCAAAAAGGTTTTCACTTCAGATTTGTCTGATGCCTCTGGGATTGTCAGCTTCTATTCTATATTTACAAATCTCACTTTCTGTTTATGACTCTTGAAAGTATTTGCTCAGAGATAATTCACAAGTATTTGCCTGTTAGGTACAACTGCTTAGAGATTCCAGGGAGTCCCTGACATCTGTAAGATTGAGACATCAAAAAAACAAAATTTGAAACAAAGCAAACAAAAAAAGACATTTCTTTTTGAAAGAATATACTTGGGATATTTTAGTACTATTTCTAGTTTAGTAAAGGCAAACTATTAATAAGAGCTAAAGGGAAACCTGAATATATGTAACATTGTTTCTAATTTAGAAAAAATATTCTGAAAAAAAGAAAGAAATATAGCCCTAAATTCATTTGTCTGTGATCAAAACAAGAAAAAATGTGGGTCAACTCCCCAGAAGATGTTAATGAAATGAGAACAATGAGCAGCAAATGAGCAATTTACACATTGTGTATTGGTGCCTGCTTTCTGCTAAGAATTATCACCAATGGCTGCTGTAAATTGGGTACAGGATCCAAATATGTACTGCCTAAAGAACCAGGCAAATCTCCAACAAATATATTATATTAAAATGGCCCCAATCATACAACATCTGTTGGCAACCAAAGCTAGCAGTGTAGATCCTCTCAGGGAAGATACATGAAAGTTTCAGATGCTCACAAAGTAGCATCTTTCAAATGCCTGGCAATGTAAAATGAAGCTACTCATTGTGTTCATGAGGAAATGAAGCACAGCATGTGGGAGAAAACAGAAACCAGAAAATTTTGGATTGTCAAATATTTAAGCTACAGAACTCAACAAATACAATATAAAATCACCATATATAAATAACAAAATTAAAAATGTGATTAAAAACTAAATACTTGTCCAAGTTCAGTGTATAATGATTGTAATTATTTATTTGTATATACCTTAAGGTTCCTTGTTTCTTTTTTCAGAGAAAGGGTTTCCGTAGCTGAGCCATACATAGTTTTAAGACAGTGAAGCTAATATGTATGGATTTATATTGCATGTGTTTCCCAATTCCATTGAAATTGACACTAAAAAGAATTAGCTATTTGATTTTATAAGATTATTTAGCAAGTTGTGTAATACAAAGTATTACATAAGACTCTAAATGTATGGTAGGCTTATATTTAGCATCTCACAGAAAGTCTCTTGTTTGGGGGAAATGACAATGAACCAAGTAACTTGGACAATGCATCGGATCACAAAACTAAAAGCTAGAAGAACTGTTTGTGTCACTCTATTGGATTTAATAGAGTTGTTCTTATGGGGTTATGGATTGACTATTTTCACAACTCTCCTCATTTATGCTAGAATTGAACAAGTATATAAAATCAACAACAGCAGTCAGAATTTTGACAGACGGCATAGGAGATCTCTAATAAACACATGAATAGTACATAATGATCTGTAATTAGCTACACTTAGATGTAGAAATAGAAATTGGAGATATATATATATATATATATATATATATATATATATATATATCATGTATATTTCCTGATGTTAGTTTTGAAGACCCAGAAACAATGGCCTTCTGAGAATCCTTGATGACAAACAATGAAGATAATTTCAGTCGAATTTAGGTAGGAAAAAATTGCTTGGATTAATAGCTGATTTTTCAACTGGGGCAGGGAGTTACAAGATGAGCCTAAACATCCTGCAATGCAATAACTAACAATAATGAGAAAGTGTGGGTCTGGGAGCTAGCTTACCTAGTAATAACTAGTCACACAAGCACAGTGACCTGAGTTCAGTCCCCAGAACCCATGTAAAAATCTAAGAATCATGGCACCTGCAGTCTTAGTGCTGTGGTGGGATGGCCTAGAGGACCTCCTAGAGCTTTCTATCCAGCTTGTCTAACAATTGATGAAATTCAAACTTGCTGAGAGACCTTGTGTCTTAAAATAATGTGAAGAATGATTAAGAAAGACACTAAACTTCAATATCTGGCCTCTGTATATGTCTGCATGTATACATAACTGTACTCATAAACACATGCATACACACAACCATATACACATGTATTAAAAAGAAAATTGAATAAATAAAATATTCTGATAAAGTGGACATTAAAGACAGGAAACAGGTGTCAACTCAGTTTCCCAAGGCCCAAGCTCGAAAAGTTTCAGTAAAATATTAAGTGAAGCAACACTCAATTATAAATCAATGTCTGAAAAAAATATGTAGAGTGTACAGAAATATCCTGGGGGGAGGGGCAGGAAGAATCCTGTCTGATTATGGATGAGCAGAGTCTGTTCTATAAGAATATCAATAGGAGTCATTTTACTGCTATGCTCCTTTCATGAGCTTGCTTAGTAAGAATATGTTGTATGTAGAAACTTCCTCTGAATTTAATGAGAATCTTATAAGAAGTAAAGGTTAACTAGTAGATCAAATTTTTACCTAGGAGAAAAGTCACACCTCATTATTAAAAGGAATAATTAGCTAACATTGTAGACAGAGACTGCTACAAGAGCATCTAAATTTCTGAGTAGAAAACAAGAAAAAATGACTTTGTAAAATAAAACTATGAAGCTGGGCAAGCAATAAGGCTCAGACAATAAAAGCATTGTTGCCAAGCCTGAAAACAAGAGTGTAGTAACTGAATCTCACTTGATGGAAGGTGAACACTGACTCATAAGTTTTCATTCTGCCCCAACTTGTGCAAAGTGGCACATGCATGCCCCCATAAATCAATAAATATAAAAGAAAAAATTAGATAAACCATTAAACTAATATAGTCTCAGTAAGCAACACCATCCAAGGTAGTATAAAAGAGGAAAGTGAGAGATATATATCCTTCATGAATAAGTTTCTAAACAGACTCAGACAAAGAATATCCAGCTAAAACTGGTGATGCATAAAATAGATGACAACTCATGAGCCAGATGAGGTTACTGTGGCAACAAAGGAGGCTTTAATGTTAAAAAAATCTCTTGATAAGATCTACTCCATCAACTTTAAAAGTGACGATTTTCATAGATTCTGAGAAAAGCATTTTCTGATGTCAAAACTTCATTTAAGTTTCTTTCTAGAGTAAGTAGAAAGACTTCCTCATTCTCATAAGGATTGTCTACCCTCAGCCTACAGCAAAAGGGGCTTCTGAGACAGGTGAAGAGTGAACTCTGAACTGAACCCTTCCTGAACTCTGCTTCCACTTAACATTATATCTGAAATTCTTACCAGTGAAGTCATTGCAGGGGACAAAACAAACAAGCAAACACTCCAATTAAATGCACAGAGGACATGGAGCAAGAAAGAAAATGTTATTTGCTGATAAATTCATCTAAAATAAGAAGCTCTCCAAAGACTTCAAATGATTATAATTAACAGAAAAGTTTACTAAGGTGACTTGGTATGTAAAACACAGTGAAAATTTTATATGGTAGCTATGTACACAAAATTCAACTTGCAGTAATGCAATTCACACAGTAGCAACCAATATAAAAGTAAAATAGGGAAATCTAACTCATTTAAGTACAAGATTTTACTGCAAATTCAAATAACAGAGAACATGGGATGCTTTAAAAACTCAAAATAGGTGAAGAAAAACACTTGCTTTTATTTTTAAAAATAAATTATTTGGGCATGCTTTTTTCTTTAGATTTAGGAATTTTACTACATTTAAAATGCTGTTAAAACTGCATAGCTTCTATATTTAAAACACTTGAAATAATGAGTTAAGAAGGGATAAATTACTTATGAAGAAACGAGGAACAGAGAAAAGGACATAATCCATATGGTACCAACAAACACATATGGGGCCTTCTAGAACTATTGAAGCTAAAATACTGAAGAATTCATAAGTTATTAGTTTGTGGTGGAAAATATGAACAAAAATGAACATGAGAGAACATAGGAATGGCTTCACATGAATTCGTTATGTAAAAAAAATGAGTCTTTTCAAAACACACTGGAGAAATACAACCTTGAAATTTAGGAATAACTCCACAAATTAATTATTTCTTTACATGGTACACAATGTTCAATTAGTTTTGTAACAATTTCTTACTTGTATATAATTCCCCTCCCCCACCACTTTCTTCCCAGTAGTTTCCATCCTACTTCATGTCTCTTTTCTTGTAAATGTCATGTGCAGGTTGTCTCTGCTGATGTGTGTTCATGATTGCAATGACCATGCCATATCCAGGAGACATCATTTTCTAGTACTTCTTCCTATCATAGCTCTTGAAAGTGAATGTTCATGTTGACAGAAGAGAAGGTTAAAGGAGATAAAATGACAAATACTCTTTTCTGTTGTTTTTCTTAGATTTATTGTTTTTCTTCATTGTTTATTTTGTTTGCTTTTGTTTTTTGAGATAGGGTTTCTCTGTGTATTACTGGCTTTCCTGGAACTCTGTAGAGTATGCTGGCCTTGAATTCAAAGTTCTCCTGCCTCTGCCACCAGAGTGCAAGGATTAAAGGCAGGTGCTACCACTGACCTGTGTACAATATCAGATAATCTTATGACATCTAGCTACTGAAGATTTCTCATCAAAGTTCTCCAATATGTAAACAATCAAAAGAGGCAGTACTATAAAATTATGCTTATTATGCCAATAGTATTCCTTTAAGTACTTTGGATCTTGGGCAGGGGACAAATCAGTGAAAACAACATAAAAAATTCTATCTCTTGCATAATATATCTTATTCATATATTTCACTATAATACTCATAGGATAATAACTACATCTATGCAATATTGGCTTTTGTTTTGTGTGCCTGAGTGTTTTGGCTACATGTATATAAGTGCAAGGCATGGTGTGCATACCCAGTGCCCAAGGAAGCCAGCTCTGTAGTCAGAAAATGGGTGCTAGAAACTAAACCTAGAACTTCTGCAAGCTTATAGAGGATGTATAACGCCAAGGAGCTATCAAACCCCACACAGCTTCCTTGTATATGTATGAAAACTACAGATGGAAGCATTACCAAGAGAATACAAGAAAATCTCAGGTGCTGAAGATAAAATGGAGGAATCAGAGTCATTGGCCAAAGAAAATCTGAAGTCCATCAAATCCTTAACAAAAAAAAAATATCCAGGAAATATGGGATATCATGAAAAGACCAAATCAAAGAAAGTAGGTATAGAAGAAGGCAATGAAGACAAGTGCAAAGGTGCAGAAAACATATTCAACAAAATCATAGAAGAAAATTTTCTGAACATGAAGGGCATGCCTATGAAAGTACAAGAAGCTTACCAAACACCAAATATACTGAACCAAAAAAAGTCCATTTGCCACATAATAATCAACACCAAACATGCAGAATAAAGAAAGAATATTGAGAGCAGTGAAGGAAAAAAGGCCAAGTAACATATAAAGGAAGACCTATCAAAATTATACATGGCTTCTCAAAGGAAACTCTGAAAGCCAGAAGGTCCTGGATAGATGTTTTACAAACACTAAGAGACCACAGATGCCAGCCCAGAGTACTACACCCAACAAAACTCTCAATTACTATACATGGAGAAAACAAGGTATTCCATGACAAAACCAGATTTATACAATACATATCCACAAATCAAGCCCTACAGAAAGTACTGGAGGGAAAGTACATCCAACGCAAAGAAGTTAACTACCCTCACAAAAACATAGGCAATAGATAATCCGACTTTACCAACAGCCAACAGAAAGACAGGAGGGATATCCACGTACAAAACAACCAACAAACTAACAAAAAACTAAAACAAACAAGAATTAGCAATCAATGCTATTAATATCCCTCAATATCAATAGTATTAACTCACCTATGAAAAGACACAGGCTAACAGAATGGATAAGAAGATAGAATCCATCCTTCTGCTGCATACAATAAATACACCTCAACTTCAAAGACAGACATTACCTCAGAGTAAAGCAGTGGAAAAGATTTTCCAATCAAATGTCCATAAGAAGAAAGCTGGTGTGGCTATTCTAATATCTAACAAGTTGGATTTCCACCTGAAATTAATCAAAGAGATGAAGAAGGTCATTTCATAATCATCACAGGAAAAATCCATCAGGATGAAATCTCAATTCTGAACATCTATTCCCCAAATACAAAGGCACCCCCATTCATAATATAAACATTACTAAAACCTAAATCACACATTAAACCCCACATACTTATAGTGGGAGACTTCAACAGCCTACTCTCACCACTGGACAGGACTAACAGACAGAAAGTTAACAAAGATACAAAGTAACTAACAGAAGTCATTACCCAATTGTGTTTAACAGACATCTATAGAACATTCCACCCAATATACCTTCTTCTCAGCACCACATGGAACCTTCTGTAAAATCGACCACATACTCGGCAATGTAGCAAACCTACACAGATACAAAAAAATTGGAATAACCCCCTGTATATTCTCAGAATGCCCTGGCTTAAAATTAGAATTCAGCAAGAACACAAATTGCAAAAACCCTACAAACTACATGGAAATTGAACAATGAACAACTGCATCACTCCTGGATAAAGGAAGAAATAATTAAAGCAATCAAAGACTTCTGGAATTCAATGAAAATGAAGGCAAAACCAAACCAGACCCTCTTAACCAAACCTATGGGACACTCAAAAAGCAGTATTAAGAGGAAAGTGCATAGCACTAATTATTCAAATGAAGAAACTAGAGAATAGCCACACTAGAGAATTAACAGTGCAACTGAAATCTCCAGAACAAAAATAAGTAAAGTCACCCAGGAGGAATAGATTCCAAGAAATACTCAAATTGTGAACTGAAATCAATAAAGTAGAAACAAAGAAAACAATACAAAGAATCAATGAAACAAAGAGTTGGTTCTTTGAGAAAATCAACAAGATCGACAAACATTTATCCAACTTAACCCAAAGGCAGAGAGAAAACATGCAAATTAACAAAATCAGAAATGAAAAGGAGGACATAACAGCAGATACTGAGGAAATCCAGAGAAATATTAGGTCACACTTTGAAAACCTGTACTCCACAAAATTGGAAAATTCAAAGGAAATGGACAATTTTCTGGATAGATATTACTTACCAAAATTAAATCAAGAATAGATAAGCAATTTAAATAGAGGTATAACCCCTAATGAAATAGAAGCAGTCATCAAAATTCTCCCAATTGAAAAAAGCCCAGGGCCGGTGACTTCAGTGCAGAATTCTACCATAAATTCAAAAAAGAGCTAATACCAACACTCCTCAAATTGTTCTAAACAATAGAAGCAGAATGATCATCACCAAACTCTTTTTAGGAGGCTACAATTACATTGGTACCCAAAACACACAAAGACACAGCTAAGATAGAGAAACATAGACCAATCTCTCTCATGAATATTGATGCAAAAATACTCAATTAATTACTGGCAAACTGATTCCAAGAACATAACAGAAAAATTATTTACCATGATCAAGTAGGCTTCATTTATAATCTACTCAGCAGGAAAACAACAAACAAACAGTGGCATCTTGAAATTCTCAGGCAAGTGGATAGAACTAAAGAAACCATTCTAGGAGAGGTCACCCAGTCAGAGAAAGACAAATATGGTATGTACTCACTCATATACAGATATTAGACATAGAGTTAAGGTTTACCAGACTACAATCCACACCCCCAGAGAAGCTTGGAAACAAGGAGGATTGTAAGCGAGACATACAGGTTCCCCCAGTGAAGTGGAAAGGGACAAGAGCCCTGAACAAATTGGGAGCATGGGGAAGGGGTCAGGGAGTTAGGAGAAAGAGTTAGGGGAGAAGAGGACAGGGGAGGAGAGCATGAGGATCAGGATGAATGAGTCCAGAGATAAATAGAGAAGAGCAAGAAAAGAGAGACGCAATAATAAAGGGAGGCATTAGAGGTTTAAAGTGAAGTCTGGCACTAGGGAATTGTACAGAGATCCACAATGATTACCCCAACTAGAAATCTAATAGTAGAGAGGCTACCTTAAATGCCCTTCCCCTATAATGACATTTATGACCACCTTATATGCCATCCTAGAGCCTTTGTCCAGTAGCTGATGGAAGCAAAAGCAGAGGTCCACAGTTAAGCACTGAGCCCAACTCCTGGAAACCAGTTGTAGAGAGGGAGGAGTGATGAACAAAGGGGTCAAGACCATGCTGGGAAAACCTGCAGAAACAGCTCACTTGAGCAAGTGGGAACCTACGGACACCAGTCTGACAACTGGGCAACCAGAGTAGGACCAAACCAGACCCTCTTAATGTGGGTGTCAGGTAGGAGGGCTGGGCAGTCTATGGGGCCTCTGGCAATGGAAACAGGATGTATTCCTAGTACACAAAGGGACTTTGGGAGCACATTTCCCATTGGAAGATAGTCTCTTAGCCTAGATACACAGGGGAAGGCCTAGGCCCTGCCCCAAATGACTTGACAGATTTTGATGATCCCTCATGGAAGGCCTTACTCTCCCAGGATAGTGGATGGGGTATGAGATGGGGTAGTTCGTGGGGGATGTGGGAGGATGGGAGGGAGAGGGAACTTAGATTGATATGTAAAATAAGATTGTTTCTAGTTTCAATAAAATTTATTAAAAATAAAATATTACATTTTTCACAAATAGTGAGTATGCAAATATAATTAAATTGTGAGAAACATTTCAGAATGTTGATTGCTTGTGAGAATATAGAAGTCTCAATTTGTTGTGGGTGAGAGTAAATTTTGTCTCACAATGAAAAGTAGGCAACAATATGCCTACTGTGCTTTTAAAAACTAAACACAACAGATTTCATGTCAGGAGTTCTTATTAAAATACCAATATGAATATGATGTATGAGATTGCTACTTCTGAAATGTTTTTTTTTATTTTTGTGTGTATTATGGACCTACATGTCAACACAAATAGGTGACCAATATCACTTCGTGAGGTAGAGAACTTTGGTGAAAGCTAATGTTTGGCAATAGATCTGTTTGCTAGAACAGAGAATTAAGTAGTTTTACTATCTCACGTAGATGGCAAAATAATGGTGACCTAGCAAACTGTAATAATTTAAATCTCAGTGAAACATGACAAATACCTCTGGCTGTGGGTGTCTCTGCTACCAATCTTGAAAAGATTCTGGCATCTTTGGGAAGACACAGATTTATTGCTGCCATAAAGAACCATTTGTAATGCATATTCTGATGTCATGGGGCCAATAAAAGCACATCCAATGGGCAATGATTTGTCTCAGGATTGCCATAGCATCTAAAGGGCTGTGTAAATTACACAAGCAGTGCAAAGTCTCAGCACTTTGGTTTGCCTGTGACATAAGGAAAGTCAGTGTTTTCAAATGACAGTGTGAAAACTACATCAAGCAGAACAGGAGCAGGTAGTGAGATTATTATTAGCATACCGTCTATAATGTCCACTGTAAATCAACTAAAACAATGTCAAAATATCTGCTCCATGCTAGCATGTAGCAAAGAAAAGAGAAAAAAGATTACCTTCCATAACTAGAAAGCTTGTGGCACAGAAAGAGATGAAAAATTAAAATATAGCTACAAACATGGATATACACAAATGTAGAAGTATACATATATTTATATTTCATTTATTTTTGCATAAATAACAATGTGGGATATTATCTGAATTAGGACAGGATGGAAGAATATTGAAATAAACAAAGTATGGAAGATTATTTAGAAAACAGAGAAATATGAATATGTGCTAGGATTTCCAGAATATGCTGGTGGATCTCAGTTTTATAACATATTACTTGGTGCTATGTTTTCCTCCAAATTGTATCCTATCTGTCACAAACACCATAAAACCTTTATTATGTGTACAATGATATGATAAAATCAGAGAAAGCTTAAGCAAGTTTTATTATTATTGAAGCAAATGAATGTAAGACAGAGCAACTGGTTGTTGGCAATGTCTTTGATATTAAATTGTTGCTTATCAGATTGCTGATAAATCATAACATTCCAGTATTTTTGCCATTTAAAGCCCTTTTAATGTTCATGGATATGTTCAATTACACTCTGCCCTCCACTTAAATATTTTCCAGTATCATGTTACATTTCATTAAAATGAATTTAATTGTGTTAGTTTTCATTTCATAAATTAATAATATCACTATTTACAATTGTATGTGTTATTTGCTAGTCTTTCATACCACAAACCTGGGAACAATTGTAGATAATCTACCTTTTCTTATCTTTCTAAATATATTGCTTTTATCATGCTCACATAACTATATATACTTTTCATTTTTTCCAACTACCCCATCTTGACATAGTTTCCATATTTTACAAAGGATAAGAGGTATTGGCTCATATAATAATGCACCTACCATAGTCCAAGCACTGTATGAATTCCACTTTAACTTGGAGTGACACTGTGTTCACTCTTTCACCATTAAGTATATTTATTCATTTACTTGTTTGTTTACAAAGACTTAACTCTTATCCAGTCATGTACCCTATACAGGCACAGACTCATTGATTTATTTGTTTGTTTGTTTTCAATCTCAACCCCTCACTCCTCACCTCTCAGTTACCCCCACCTCACTTCTGCCCCATTCCGATGCACATGTCCTCTGTTTCTAATCAGAAAGAGCAGGCCTCCCATAGATATCAACAAAACATGGCTTATCAAGTTGAAGACTAAGCACTTCCCCTCATAATAAAGCTGGACAAGGCAACCTAATATGAGGAATAGGTCCCCAAAGCCAGCAAAATAGACAGAGCCCCTCCTCCCACTGTTAGGAGTCCTACAAGAAGGCCAAGCAACACAACTGTAACATATGCAGAGATTCTAGGTAAGTCCCATGCAGGCCTCTTGATTGTTAGTTCATTCTCTGTGAGCCCCTTTGAGCCCAGGATAGTAGATTCTGTGAGTTTCTTGTTATGTTCTTGATCCCTCTGGCTCCTTCAGTCCTTACTCCCATCCTTCAGCAATATTCCTGAGCTTTGTCTAATGTTTTACAGCCACAATCTTTATTCCATCAACATTTTTGAACTGCTTTTCTGGTTCACTATAAGTTGCAGGACAAATGGCATGGTGTGTGAAGCTAAATCCTTCACTATCCAGGATCCATTTTTCTGCCTTTGTTTTTATATTTAACAAGTTATAATCTGGCCTTCCTCATAACCATTGATGACTTCTTAGCTGTATTTAATTCTACCTATCTTCCCAGACTATCTACCTGTACTTTAAACTTCTTTAATCACTTGTAGTGTTTTTCTCATTATTTACTCATCTTATTCATCCTTTAAGAGCCAGGTAAGTATGCTCCCTGTGTATGGAAGATTGTCCACACAAAATTTTCCTGAGCTAGTCCCAAGACCTCATAGAATATAACAATGAATTAGAGAAAAGAATAAAATTCAAAGAACAAAGAAAATATCAGAGATTTCAACACACACCCGAAGGTGTAATGTGAAAAGTCAGGGACCAGTAGAAGCAAAGTAATTTGCAACACAACCCTCTGAAAAGCCAGAAGCAACAGATTCATGTACTGAAACTGTATGTGTGCTGCCATCATTTAGAAGGAAGAAAACAAAGAGGACAAATCTCATTAGGGAAAAATATTCACAGAGAGACTGAGAAGTATTAATGAACAGAATCTCTAATAAAATGTGTTTCAATAAGACTAGTTATATGCATAAACCAATAGTCCAGTAATAAAAAGCAACTGACACAATAAAACATTTAAATTGTTTAAGTTCTTTTATTTTTTTCTCTTCCTTGCATACAAACCTAAGCTATAATAGCATAATTCAAATTGCTGTATGGTATTGATATAGAGGATGGCAAAAAGTTATACAAATTTGCAAAAAGAGGTCTCATGTCTACAAATAAACAAAGGATTATGATATAAGCCTGCTAAGGTTAGATACATAAATTAGAGGAGCAGGCACTAGAAGTATGTTACCTATGTTAGAGGAAGGTCCTCAGCTCAAAAGAATTATCTTTAATCTTTGATTTTATTCTTTTTACCTATGTGTAGGTATAAGTGTATTTGTACACATGTGCATATGAGCATCTGAATGCATATGCTTGCTGAGGCCAGGATCTACAAATCCCTCTGGAGCTGGAGTTAAAAAAAAACTGTGAAAATCATTGGCAACCTACATAATGAACTCAAGATTTCTGGAAATAGCATTAATGGGGGATTGTTGGTTCTTATGAGCTATTTCAAAGAACTTGAAAATGAATTACATAGTGTAAAAATGACAAATATTAAAATATATATATTATTAGTTGAGATGAATAAAAAGGCAAAAGCTAAACATATTTGTCAAATTATTTCATGAGTACAGTTTAGACATTGTGTACTAGAATTGTGGTTAATTGCACATTTAGAAAAACAGATAGAAGAGGTGTTCGCTGAGAGCTCTCAATATGTAAAGAAGCAGGGGATAATAGTGTTTGCAGATTTTAGAACAAAGAAGTCAGTAGCATGGTAAAGGGATGAAACATTTTAAAGCCTTTAGGAAACAACTTTAAAGTAAGAAAGCTAATTCAGAAACTGTGCTGAGAACCAAGCTAGATTGGTTTTAATGGAGAAGTTAAAATAGCACCTCATTTCACAGGCTGGCCATTGCAAAGTCAGTTCCTTTATTTGTTCACATAGTACTTTAAATATATGCTAAATTTTGCAGCACTCACCACTTCAAATGTTGCTTGGCTAGCCATATATCTGTCACCCTCTCTACCTTTATACTCTCCACTCTGAAGTAGCATATCATAGTACCTAGGACAAAATGATACCCAACCCAGTACATTTTTTCTTAAAGCAAGCTATAGTCTACACTCTCCACTCTGGCCTCTCTTTGTAGCCACCCTCTTGCTTTGACACATTTTATTTTAATGATTTATCCCTATTTTAATGTGCTTTGAGAAAGATAACGCAAACTCTGTGAGCTAATTAGATTAAATTCCCAAGGACAAGAGTATATTCTGTTTTGATCCATCCTCACATCTTAGTCTAAAAATCCACTTGGTAAAATCATTTTGGCATATGCTGTCAACACTCATTTATATAGAATATTGACCATTTTTCTAACCAGAATATATTGATTATATTTCACATGCTGAATCCTAGTCAATAAAGGTTAAGTTTGTGTTTTGACTAATTGCATTCTTTAGGGAATGCCATGAAGAATCCACTGCATTATTATCCACACAGTGATCAATTGGGTATCAGCAGTTGTTATTGGATACCACAATAATCAGAGGATAAGAGTTTGAAAGTAAAGGAGTAATGAGAAGGATTTGAAGGAAGAAAGTGAGGGGTAAATTATGAAATTACAATATACTATCAACAAATAAAAATATTACAAAAGTAATTACAATTGGGTAAATAGTATTTGAATTGTATATTGAAAACATTTCCAAAATCACTCTTATTTTAAAAATATACATGATTCCCTCATGGCTAAATGACGGTCAGAGTAAATCTCCAGTACTGAATTCCCTGATATGTGTTAAAATATGTGTATCTATTAAATGCTACAGGATGAAACATAGCCAATGAGTTTTAATTAATTTGGTCTGAAGCAAACTAACATCTATTGTTTTAGCTTTAGGCTGCTTCATGGAAAATAGCAAATACTTATTTGAAAGAAACCCTGAAAGGCATTTCCTTTTCCCCCTGAAGACCAAGTGGTTGACTTGACAGGGGCTCTGAAACAGATTTATCAGAATCACCAAGAATGACTTGAAACTTTCCTAGAAATATTTTTATACTCAATCTTCACAGCAATATTAAAGTTAGAGATGGAGATTTTATCCTATATATACTAGAAACAGATCTTTGCAGTTGTGAACTGTGTGAACAGGAAAGAGAATGAAAGAATTAATCAAATGGTCCATTAGAAAGAAGCCATGGGGGAGCTATTTCAATGTAAGAATGATGCAAAGAAGGTAGTATGGAGGGGGAAATAGGAAATGGAGCAGAAGGAGTTAAGTGGGTTCAGTGGGGAGGCAGGGTAGAGAAGGGTCTCTAGAGTAGGATAACCAACAGTAATGACCTTCAAAAATACCTCATGGAAACCCACTAGTGTATACCTTTCCTAAAATATTTACAGGTAGATGGAGCTTAAATAGGGTTACCCTATGATGGTACAATGCCCCTCCAGATACCACAGGTTATCAAATAAATAAACCCAAAGTCAGGTATTGATTATGTGTTTTTAAGTTGCTGGTCAGTGGAATTCCATAGGCAGCATCTCTTAAATATTACAGGATGTGGTTATTGGTTTAGATTACCCCCAGTATTTGACTGTAATAATCTATTTCTGAAGGCACAATATATTTGAGTAATAAGACATGGAGAATTCAAACTGGTACTGATCTAGAAGCTTCACCTCTAATGGTTACCATTCACAATGCCACAAGGTTCTATTTATACCACCAGGGAACAGTAAGTATTCAACAATCTTCCCCAGGTGTGAACAATGAGAGTTAAAATAATGACTTTCCAGCCAAAAAAATGCTCACTGGTTCAGCTGTAGTATAAATGTTATGGGAGTTTCTAACTACTTTCAATTTGGATTTTAAAACTTCTCCATAAGAGGGAATTCATGCCTGATACTATCACTCTTAGGAAGAACTCATCTATTTTCTCTCTATCAAACAGAGTCATAAAGTGCCAGCTAAACTTCTATCTTTATACCTTATATTAGCACATCTCTCATCCTCATCATAGAGGCTTTCTTTCTTTCTTTCTTTCTTTCTTTCTTTCTTTCTTTCTTTCTTTCTTTCTCTCTCTCCTTCCTTCCTTCCTTCCTTCCTTCCTTCCTTCCTTTTTTCTTTCTTTCTTTTTTCCTCTTATTCGCTCTTCCTCCCCCTCCTTCTTCTATTTCTTTTTCTTGTAAGTGGTGATTAATATGAAGACCCAGAACTTGTCAGCTTGAAGAGAATAAGGGAGCATGGAGTTCTTAGCTCTAGACTAGACATATATAAAACACCTCCTTCCCCAAAGCTCAGAGATCATCAAGGAAGAGAGAACAAAAACACCTAAGAGCCAGAGGTAATGGGTAACTGCATTTTATAACACTACTTGCTGGAGGTGAAAGAGCTGTTGTACATATAAATTTACAGCAGCTGTGATGGTATAAGACCTGCAGAAAATCAAGCCAACCAAACTCCCATCATGAGTGGAGGAGATGCTTATGAAATCCAATCCCTGGTTTAGGTGTTATTGGCAACTGATGCTTGGCAGAGGAGGGAGAGTAAGTTTCCACAGGGAAGCAGCCCTAGAAAGGCTACCAATGCACAACCAGATGGTCCTATAACCTATGCACATTACAGTCAGGACTAAATGGACCCAGCAGGTTAAATACATTAATAAAAGATCACGTGAAATTGAGAGGGAAATGTTTTGAAGATATAGGGGTTGGATTGGATGGTGAGAACAGGATAGATTTGATGAATATACATTATATGCATGTATAAAATTTTCAATTAAAAGTTTAACAAAATAAAACAAAACTACCTTCATAGTGAAGTAGCATAGATGACCCTTGGAATGAATTTGCTCTCTGTGCATCAAGAATATACATAAATTGTGTGTCAATACCTTGACAGTAACTACAGAGGATAACAGTGGTTATTCCTTCCACATGATATATTTTCTTAGACTGAAAACAGTAAAATTAACTTTAATTAAGTTTGAACTTGCCATCATTAGAATCAATTTGTTATGTGGGCAATTTTTACTGTTACAATATTTCTGTGAGTATACAAATATGTAGAAAATAGAAAAGTTGATCTCTAATCCTCTATTTGGATCATGGGATTTTATATAACAAAATAATTTGCATGATAAAGGGAGATGGTGTTATTTCCATGAAGTCTGGTTTTGAAGCCCAGAGATTATTTTCTAGCACATTGATATCTCAGTTGCTTCATGCATAAGATAAAAAGAAAGGGATGCACATTCCTCAGGCTTTTGCTCAGCTTGAAAACTCAAATATTTGTTTGTAGCTGGAGATGACACACAAAGAATCACAGTGCAGTTAGTCAGCTCAATCCAGGCTCTACTTTTTAAGCTGTTTAACTGTCAAATTTTGGTGATACTTATACTCACAGTCCCTGCATTAACACTCATTTAATTAATTTTTGCCATTGTAATAAAATATCATGATCATAAGGAACTTATGGAAGCAGTATCTTAGTTTGGCTTACAATTTCACATGAAGAGTCAATTATGGCAGGGGGAGTTGGAGAGGTATGGCAGCAGGTAAGCAGAGCAGAAAGCCAAATGATTATATTGTCAACCACACACAGGAAACATAGACAGATGAGAAATCGGGGCCAGGCTATAAACCCTGCAAGTTCTGCTCCCTTGAAGCACTTTCTCCAGCAAGTCAACATCTACCAAAAATTCCACAAGTTTCCCAAACAGTTCCACCAACTGAGACTCAATTTTCAGGTACATGAAACCATGGGGAAATGTCCTATTCAAACCATTGCACTGTGACATTTCTAACACTTTTTTAGATGCATGAATTTAGGGAGCTGATCTAATGTGTTTATCTTGTTACCCACAAAATGATAATAATTATAAAACCTAAAGTCCTATAAAACTGTGGCTAAGTAGAACCCTCCCATAATTCTGTTAGAAGGAATAATGAGTTGATACAGGGTGTGAAGTGATTATAAGAATGTTTTCCAGAACTGATGGTGCAGATCAGTGACAGGGTGTTTGCCTATTACTCTTGAGGGCCTGAATTCAGCCATCTGTACTACAATAGGCCCAAAACTGTCTCATATATGCATATTTCTTTAAACATTTCTACTTATGAAAATCTCCTGTGTTTTGTGCTGTGCTTTGTATTTAACCTAGGATGTCATGTATGCTGGGCAAGCACTCTAACAATAATATACCTCCAGCTGAATCCTTTTTTGGCTACTTGATTGTGTGATATGTTATATTAAAAATGACAAAATTAAAAGTAGAAGTTTGTGGGTCTGTTGTTTTGGGGGGTTAATTGTTTTTCATTTTATTTTTATTTGACTGATACTGTCTCTGATTTTCTTCGTCTTCCTCTTTTTTCTTACAAAATATCCAGGTAAATACTAGATAAACAATGATTGCTAAGT
This sequence comes from Cricetulus griseus, assembly GCF_003668045.3. Taxonomy (NCBI): domain Eukaryota; kingdom Metazoa; phylum Chordata; class Mammalia; order Rodentia; family Cricetidae; genus Cricetulus; species Cricetulus griseus. Next base: position 105,423,221 of record NC_048596.1, on the reverse strand, counting down.
GAAAAAGTATGATTAACATGCATATCTGTCTGATATTGGAGCCTACCAAAGAGTGACAAGGATTCTATACTGCAAAGCATGACATTTGCAGCTCTATAAATTTTACATATTAACAGGTTCTTCATTTTTCTCCTTTAGTTAAACAATTCTCATAGAATGTTCAATAACTATTTCCAATGTTCCAGAAATTGTTACTTTTGTTGAAGTTTGTAGTTTTAATTAATGTAGATTTTTCTGTATTTGCTAGAACTAAAAAGCTTCTGAGTACCATTCCAGTGTAATTCCTGCAACAGTATATTACCAGAGTGAGCTGAATATTAACAGAACATATTACGATGAGTAACAAGCATTACTGTGCAATGCCAGCCATCTCTGTGAGTCAAGATCTTGAAATAACACAGGATAAACTATAGACATGGAGCATCATGAGAGCCAAAGATATTCACAACCATTTCTCTTGTTGTTAAGCCATTGTTAATAAAACAATAGTCACTCTCACTACCTATCTGATTCTCACTAGTAAGAAACCTTATTCACATGCTTGTAAAGAGCGTTATTTCTAAAATAAAGTTTTCCTAGTATGTACTCAATACTCTTTCTAGTGGTTGGATTTTACAAAGACTGAATAAATACTTAATGCTTATGGTATTTGTTGAAAGTATCTGACTGGACATTTTAGATAGTCTTTCCAGTCATTCTTTGTGACAGCCCTAGGAGTTCAGTCTTATTATTTGGTTCTATGCCACTCAACTTTGTACAAATAGCAATATATTATTTGGTTGGATATGAATTCATGTGCACACATACCTTATAAAAGATGCATGCTTTCTAAATATAATGCTCTAATTAACTTTAACAAAATTAGAGGGAAATTGGATTAAAAACACAAAAATAATACAGTTCAATTAAATTCAGAATACATTTTCTGTCACTCAGAAAGATTATGGTTCCCGTATTCTTAATTACTTGGTGCCATGTGTCTAGCATTCATTATACAAATTAGCATTTATATTTTTCTATATTTTTACATCATAGCACTAAATACACACAACAAAATAGATTTGAAAAACTAAATATTTGAACAAATTGAATGCATGAAATGTGACAAAATTTATTTAAAATTTTAAATATCTGCAAACAGGTAAATAAAAAACACACTTTAAATTTGATTGTTGTAGAGGAAATAGCAATTGCCCACTAAGAGTATTATTTTTACTAAATTTTAAAATATAGCACAAACAACAAATTATTAATTTCCTTATTATGGTTGAAGAAATTTCCTGAGATATGCAAATAACTTCTCCTTGATTTATTTATTAAATAAATGCTGGTGTTAATATCAGAGGACCAGATTCTTTTCTCAGAGTCTGTAGTGTCAATCTCTACAATATTGTTCATTCTAAATCAAGGACTGTATATTAGGCACAGACTACAGACAATAGTAGATAAGTAGAAAATGAACAGAGATTGTTGGTGAAGAATGCACCTATCAACAGTTCTCAATGATGTATGTCCAATATCTTCATCCCAGTAGATATTTGACTCCAACAAATGTATGTTTGAAAATTTACACGAGATGCATATTGAGTATCTTGTTTTATAAAACACTTCCAACTACCCTATTAAGTACTTATAGTTGCTAAGGAAATCTGCAGAGTAGTTTCAGTCTGGACAGTCTCATGTCCTTAACCAAGAAGCTACACTGCCAATGACATATCTTCTACCAAATGTGGTGCTTCAGAATAGTGTTTTAATCTACAGTTGAGTGTAGACATTTAACACAGCTCATCTCCTCTATGGAGATGATGAAAATATAAATATTCAAAATTTTCTGAGAGGAAATTCTGTTAATTGATGGTATTCCTTAGCACTCATATACATGAATAGATTTTAGGACAAAAAACTAAATATTTATAAATCACCACAAACAAACCTCATATACATTACAAAATGTTTATATGCTTGTACACAAAACAATAAATAAAACCATTTATAGTATCTGAATTCCCAGATATTTAGCAGACCAAGGCAAAATGATTTCTTGAGTCCATTAATTCAAGGTCAGCTTTTGAAAGATTCAAAGCTTGAAGTGTTAAGATGGCATACCCAGAAATATAACACATAATAGTAAAATACACACTAATGGTTATATAAAGTTGAGCTCATCATATCATTTTCTTGTCACAATGACAGTGAAAATATATGAAAGGTAAAATTAGCCAAGTTATACTATATTTGATGACTTTCAAGAATATACAAATCGGCCAGATGTGCCATTTGCTTTCAAGTACACGTCAAAATGCAGTTGATGTTGGGTAGTAAATATCTGTATCAAGATTTGATGTGTCATATATACACTGAAATATATTGGCTTCTGACAAATTCTACTCAGACAACTGGTACCTGGGCAGGAAATCTAGGACTTTCTTTGGTCTCACCTGGTTGGTCTATCTCTTCTGGACTGGTTGATAAATTTTAAATTAACTGGACAGCTAGGTGGGGACTAGAAAATCAAGAATGGCCTCACTTGGACCTGACACTCAGAAGCTCAGTTAGATATCAGGCTCCTTGGATCCTTTGTGTTTCAGATGTCACCTGACTAGCAAGCCTTTTTCACATGTGTCAGTGGCAGCAATAGCACATCCTATGTATGCATGTTTTGCAAGTCATTTGCTAATGTCTCCATCTATTCTCACTAAAATAAACACTCAACATACTTCAAAGGATTTATTGAGATATTTTCCATATAATTGAAATTAAAGCATCAAAAGTCAATTTAGAGTTTAATATTAAGTTTTGACATTGAGAATGGAGGCTTAGAGAGGTCTTCAATGACCCTTGGAAAGGTCTCTTAACACTGAAATCGGGCTGGCCTTGTTCTTCAGAGTATTTAACTTCTTTTTAACATATATTTGAATATATATATATATATATATATATATATATATATATATATCTTGTCACTCATGAGATATAATTTCAATTCCTTTTTTGCCAGATTTGTGCCTTTTGTTAGGCAGACCCTTGCGCTTTCTTTCAAGCATTTATGTTCATATTTGCCCAGTATCAGTTTGGTGCCTCTCCTTTCCAATCTTAAGAGTGATGATAAACATCTAGAAATACATTAAAAGAAGAGGCTTTGCTTCCTGTATATTGTGCAGAGCTGAAGATTGCTGTGTGTTTCTAATAAGAGAAACCCCTAGGCTTATGGTATCTACCTCTCTGCTCATTGAGTCTGGTTTCTTATGCGAATGGAATTCACTCTTCTGCTGTGAGCACTGTGGCTGATTTTGTCAAAATGTGACACACCAGCTCATTTCCAGCAATTTATTCAGCCCAATCAGAGATCTGTTCAGTGTCTTGTGAACTGCTGTTGTTAAAAATGCAAAGCTTGGTGGGGCTGCCTGGAAAGGATGGCTCTCAGCTTAATTTCTATTGACAGAAGGCAGCACAGACAAAGGCATAAATAAAACGTTACAGTGATTGAGGAAAAACTCTAGGCTTCCAGTTAGACCTCATTATTCTGAACAGTCTGACTGGGAAAGGGCAGCAGGAAAGACAGAAATGTCTTCCTGCTGCAAGTCACCCTAATGCAGCAAGCCTGGGAGTCATTAGCAGCTTTCTACAAAATCAGATTGGACAGCGGACCTGCCACAGGCAGGGGGAAGTTTCTACTCAATGTCATGCCACAATTCACGGCCCAAAAATTCAGGGGAATAGGAGCCACAGGAATGAATAAGTTTCAATTTACTGAGTTTCCTCCCTGTCTTCAGTATTCTCCAATCAAAAAAATAAGAGCTTCGAAATGAAATCAACTATAGACTATCTTTCAACTCTGGAATAATTAAGTCTAATTGTACTTTCTACATAAACAGAAGTGGAAAACCTCATTCTTAAAAGGAGAGGAATGTTACCAGGTTCACTTCGAGGAACTGGAACATTAATAGACATTATCAAATTCAATCCCCAAATCAACTAAGAATAGCAACAATTTAGAAGTTGTCTCTTCTTGAAAATTAATGATTGGTTGAAGCTCAAAGAGATAAGCAGCTTTACTTCAAACCAGATAGTCTTTAAATTTTATCTATTTATTATCTGTTTTGGAAATGATGTTTATTTACTTAGAAATGTTTTTCTGATGAGAAAGTTGGGGTGCAAAGTTAGTAAGTAATTTGCTTCAAATCACACAGGTGGAATGATACAGACCAGAATGTGACCCTTTTTCTACTTGAGCTCAAAGGCAAAGCTCATTACCTCTGACTGGGCCAGCTCTAGGTACAGTTACCTGTAGTCACAAGTAGAGACCTTGCTGTTCTTCAGTGTTTCAAAAATTAATCAATTCAATTAAATTAGGAAGAAGAGGGGCAGGTCGAAAAGTTTGTTAATGTTCAGGGGTCATGGAAGTTAACATTGGAAAGGCCAGAGGTTGAAGGACTAGGAGAGAAGGTGTGATGGATAGGTGAGTGATGGAAATGGGAAATACATGCTGATGTAAAGATGTAAATCTAGCCTATGCCAGTTTCCTTTTGTATAGAGTGGGAGATAGTGAAGTTTATTTTAAGAGTTTAGTGTAAGTCTAGTGTATAAATTTGTATAAATATCAAACTATCATCACACTCAATATAAAATATATTTCAACACTGCCAAAATTTTTTGAGAATAATTTGGCTGTGTAGGTGTGTAGGTGAATGTCAACTTCTGAACTGTGCTTAGGGAAAACTAAGTGTTTTCACACCCAGTCAATTATGCCTTTAAAATTAGTATTAGTAAATTCTCAAAATATAGCATTAGTTCTCACTAACATTTGTTTAGGATCCTCTATAATTTCTGTATTTACACATAATTTTATAATCATGTATAAATTTTATAATAACATAAATTTTACAATCCAAACATGACTATAATTTTGAGTATTCTTTGAACCTGGATCAATCGGAGGTGAATTAACACAGCAATATTGAGTCTTTAAGAAATATGGTCTGTATCTCCTGTAGTAATACTTTATGGATTTCAGGGCAATTTTAAAATATTTTCAATGTATTTATTTATAATCTTTCCATATTTCACTATAAGTCATGTTGTAAATATCAGCTTCTGATGAATTGATTCAACTACAGTGAACCTGTAATATTACTCATATATCTGGCAAGCTTATGAGCATTTTAGAACTCCTAAATTGTGCAAATAATACTTGATATTCCATGGTGATCATAGTGACATATGTAAATTGAAACAATACTTTCCTCCTATTTTTAAGTTTGCATGCCACTCATTTATAATATTATAGTGATGACAACTAATAGTAAACCATTTATGAGATGTTTTGAAAGAGGGTGTCTTGTTATGTCCTTGTGTAAAAGCATTCATGTTTTCTCCATCATGACATCAGTTATTAGGTCTTGAATTTGCCAATTGGGGTACCCCACTCTACCTGATTATTAATTTCTAGTTAGGTAGGAGTTTTATAGAAATAAATGTGAAGTCTGAATTTTGCCAATTTTTTTCTGGATTTATACTGATTACATATGTTCCTCATGAACATTAATATTATAAATTAAATTATTTGATTTCAATTGTTAAATTATCCCAAAATTCCTGGGAAACCCCATCTTGTTTTCCTGTTATGATATTTTGTCATACCCAGTTGTAGTGAATTTTATGAGATTTTGTACAGAATATATGTTTTCTTCTTATAAAATGTAGTGGTATTGATGGAATAATGTGTTGGAGAATTTGGACATCTTAGACAAGATTTTGTTTCTTTCAAGTCTTCTCCAAGAATTTATATACATTTACTGTAATTTGCTAGGGAAATTTTCTGGGCTTATAACTTCAGATTATTTTTATTGTAAGTTTGATTGACATTTAATACTGTATCTCTCAAGGAATTTGTACATATCACAAATTATTTGTTATACTCAATCAATGCTATGTACCTATATATTTGCAGTGATTTTCAAATTCCTTCTTGACCCTAATAATTTATCTTACCTCTAATTTTTTTTTAATTTTAAATTTAAATTAGAAACAAGGTTCTTTTACATGTCAATCCCAGTTCCCTCTCCCTCGCTGCCCTGCTGCTCCCAACTGACCCCTGTCCCAAACCCTTTCTGCTCCCCAGGGAGGGGAGGCCTTCCATGGGGGATCTTCAAAGCCTTCATATCATTTGGAGCAGGGCCTAGACCCTCCCCAGTGTGTCTAGGCTGAGAGAGTATACCTCTATGTGGAGAGGGCTCCCAAAATCCCTTGCAACTAGTTTTAATGCTGTCTATATAGCTAAGTTTAAGCAACTCTATCTCTTCAATGGGAAAACCTGATTTTATTAATATCCATTAATTGCAATTATTTTAATTTCATTATATTCAAATATGTTTTTAATAATATGACCTATTATAAGATTAATGAGAATTATTTTTTGGACATTTTCATTTATGCATATTTTCTTTATAAATAACCTTTTACTATAAAAACTTAGTGGTAAATAAAAATACCATACAACCCAAGTTGTAGAGAATCAAAATCTATATAACTTAATGAACAAATATAGTTTGAATTGGTGTTTGAAATAGAAGCTGGGAAACATCAAATTAAATTTTATGTCTTAAGTATGAAGATAAGTGAATTTTATTCACTTAACGATGATCCAACCTAAAAAATCCTTGACAGATTCAAAATTAGAAAGGCAATGTAGACTTATATCCCCATTAATAACTTGGAGTCAGTCCTTACTTGATTCCCTATATTCATCTTTATTTGTCCTTTTTTCTTTATGTGTATCTTTTTTACATGTACTTTTCTTTGCATATATTACTAGATAATTTTCTTTTTGAAGCTGTGTAGTATTTCATTGCACACACACACATGATATACAATATTATATACTTTAAAATGCTCAATATTGTTTCATTTGTGCAATAAAGAATGTACTCTTGGAAAATTATTCATTTTGTGTTCTGAAGTTCTATTAATATCAGTTATGCCACATTCAATGAAAAAGTTCTTTTAAAAAACATCTTTACTGAAGTTTTTGTTCCTAGAGGGAAGGATATGTAAATGCTTCTCCATGAGTGTGGATTTTTTCTCTAGTCCTTTACAATTCTATTCTTCTTCATGCTCTTTGCAACTTGGATGCTCAGGAAAATCAAGTTGAATATATTGACATATTTATTGCTATAATAATTATTAAAGTAACCATTTCTGAGAGTTTATTATGAAAACTATAGCTTCTCAAACACTACATTAAGTTGAATTTATACTGCTTTGCATAAAATATTTCAATAGTATTCTTTGCATTTGCAAACCTTGTCCTTCATTATAGTCATACATTATACTTTTTATGTGGTAAAAACTCATACTGACTTTTACATCTCATTTAATCATCAAAGATTTAACTAAGAAATACTTATTACCAGCTCACCTATGCAGGTGCCATTAGCAGAATATGTTGGAATTTGTTTTTTTCATATTTCTCAGAAGAATCATTATCTTTCTGCCCAAAAGCCTGGTTAGGATATTTTTAACAATGAATCTATAGTAGTGATAACTTATTTTACTTTATACATAACTAAAAATAACTTCATTAAGTTTTCAACTTGAAACCTTAGTGTTGGTAAGTATATAATTCTACGATTACTACTTGCATTTTTCTTTTTTTCCCTTCTGTGGTACTTTATAAATGTGTTCTTCCACATTGCTTGTGGTGAAAACATATTGTCACCCTTATATTGGTACTTTCACACTTAATCAACTCTCCGATTTTTCTATCTGCTTTGATAATGTATTTTTGACTTGAAAAATTTATTCATGATGTAACTGGTGTTGAATTTTCTTTTCCATTTATAAAATTGCACTGTTTAATTATTCTCTGTGTGTGCAAAAATGTGTGTGTGTGTGTGTGTGTGTGTGTGTGTGTGTGTGTGTGTGTGTGTGCATGTGTTTGCATAAGGCCCCTAGCACATATGTGGAGGTCATGACAACTTCCATGAGTAGGTTTTCTCCTTCTGGTATATGGGGCTGACTCATGCTATAATGCTTGGTGACAGATGCCCTTACCAATGAGCCATCTGGCCAGCCTGTGACCATTTTTCTTTATGCTTCTCAAGTACAGAATTTCACTGATATTTGCATATGTCTATGTTTACAATTTTGGGCCACATTATGCTGAACTACTTCTTGATACAGTCTTCAAATACACTACTTACAAATAAATTTGACTACTTCGTGTTCCCTCACAATTAATAATATCCTATCATTTGCTTTCACGTGTCTTTTCTGCTCTCATATACTGAATAGGTTTTATTTACTAAATCTTCAAGTCCATAAACCTTATTCTTTGGTAATATTTAATCTGTCATTACCTCTGTCCATGATATTTTCCATCTTGGACATTATAGTTTTCATTACTAGGGGCCCAGTTTTAAGGGCTTTAGAGATGGCTCCGTGGTAAAGAGCAATTGCTCTTTTTGCGGATGACAACAAGTTTTCACCCATGTGTGGTAGCTCAGGACCCCAAATTTACCTACAATGGATCTGTCACCTTCTCATGGACTCCATGTACACACACTCAGGAGAGAGAGACAGAGACACACAGAGAGAGACAGAGAAAGGGGGCAGATAAACAGAGAGAGTGAGACAGAGAAAGAAACAGAGACAGAAATGTAGTGAGAAGAAAATAAAAATAAAATTCTTAAACTATTCTGTTTTATTTGATTCTTTCATGCTTCTTAACTTTTAAACATGTGTGATATAATTTTGAAACTTTGACTGCTCTTGTCTCTGAATTCTAATAACTTTGTCCATTCTGATTGATCTAATTACATACATAGGATTTTATTTTCCATCCTCCTTACATGACTGATTATTTTTTAATTGAATGTCAAACATTTGAATGTCACATAAATATTACTTAGCTTTGTCCTACAATGGAGTTTGACACTGTAAATAATCATACCCCAGTATAGAAACTGTATAGAATAATGAAGTTTTTATGGATATGTATTCCCTAACACTGAGCCAACTGCTTTTTGTATTCTCCCTGGATCTGTGAATCTTACACTTTCTGATTTTTACTAGTGGGATTTGACACTACTCCTTGCTCTCTGTCAGATTTCTTCTCTTTATTTATTGGGTGGTTACAGCCCTGTTTCCTGAAGTTTTCATAAATCCATGTCTTAGTCAGTATTCAGGTGGAACGTTCTCAAACATTTACCTTTTTTAACACCTGATTGTCTCTATGCTCAGCTTCCTTTTCTTCCATACCCTGGCCTGGAGCTGACATTTCATTCCCATCCCCTCATTTCAACTGACCTGTTGTGAAACATAAAAACTGTCCCAAAGCTTTGAAATGCATCATCTCATTTGTTTTTGGCTTTTCTGATTTGGTATGTTTTCTTTTATATGCTTAATGTCTTGAGAATTTAAGAAGAGATATAAATCTAGTTTTGTTGCTCCATCTTGATTGGAGATAGAAATTTCTCCAAGTCATTTTTACATAAAGGAAGAGAAAAGGAAAAACAAGATCCTTTGTAATTAGTTAAATTTGTTCTTTGATAAATCCATATATGTATATTTAACAAATGATTCATTATTCATCCTCCATTCTTTTTGTTTTCCTCCCACTCATACCCCCTATTTCTCACAATTCATGGCTTTTTGTTTTGTTTTATGATATACCAAGACTGAGTTTAACCAGAGCCATCTGTACAGCCACAATTTTTGACTTATCCTTTGGAACATGGTGGATTCTCTGGTAGGCACAGAATTGAAGATAAAAACTCCCAGTCTCCTAGGATCTACTATCATTCAATATCTCAGTAGGAGGTGCTAGAGCATCATTAGTAACTTCACAAACCATAACAGTCTCATCAAAGCCTACTAGCAATGACTGCTCCTCCTGTGAACTCATCATTGTGATGGCTGGATAATGCTTAGGAGTTGGCATTTTGCTGCCCATCTCACTATGTGTTGCTTTTTATGTTGTTTTGTTTGCCACTTCCTCTTCCACAGTATTTTCTAAACCTGAGAGGTATATATATATATATATTATATATATATATATATATATATATTAGAACTGAGCCATCAGTGTCTTTGGCATCCTCTTTTATTTGTTTGTTTTGATTTCGTTTGGTTTTGATTTTTTGTTCTGCTTTTTAAAAAGAAATATTTTGCAGCACTCTTGTGCCTGTGCTATAATCTCTTTCGCTATTGGAGTCAAGGATAGGGTTCACCTTTTTGAGTCCCCAGGAATCTAGATTTTAGGGTGAGGAGGCTTGTGAGGTTTTTGAGGGGTGAATGGGTGGAGAAAAGCCAAAAGGAGATGCTTTCTTTTAGGGTCTCTTGAGCCAACTGTATTAAGTGAGTTGTGTGGTTCTGAAGAAAAAGTAATTTCTGTCTTTATGTAAATGGTTGATACAATATAGAAAGAAAAATATCATTAATCAGGCCTTCTACTTTAGCCTAATAAAATGTTATTCATAAACATATTCATGTTTTCTGATATTAATTAAATTTATAGTCATTTTATAATAGGCTCGATTCTTGTTTTTACTTGCATGTATTTGAGGGATATGATACTTGGGGTTCAGCATCCTGAATATGTGACTATAGAGGTCATTTGTTCTCTGCTACAAAACCTGTTTTCATTAACAATGAAATATTGATATTAGCACCTTCTCTGCTCACCTTTCTAGGATGCTATAAAAATAGATTGAGGTAACAAGTAGAACTAACATTTTAATTGTGAAGTAATATATCAATATATGAATTATTATTAAAATCATGTCAATCACTTTAAAGAAATTTAAATTGAGAAGAATCAGAAGTTATTGCACACTATTTCATTCTTGTGTGTAGTTTCTTCCCATATCAACTCAACCCCAGAGAGAATCCCTTAACTCAAAAGTACAGTGCTTTCCTTTTGAGGCAGACCAATGAGCCCTATAGACTACTGGGCTCTAAGTTGTGTAATGGTGCCTACATCTAGACTTTCCTCTTGTGTGCTTTTAAATGAACCTCAGTACTACTCAATTTCCTTAAAGTTTTAAAACAAGAATTTATATGAGTACTTTAAATTTAAAAATGCATGAACTTTTCAAAAAACTAGTAATCTCAGCTTTGTTTGTCTGTCTTAAGGAAGAAAATAAATATGATAAAGTATGTGAATGACAGTGTATTCCAGGTACTAGGTAGTAGTAATTCTAAAACATGAAAACAACTCACTAAAATACCTGTGTGGACAGTTTGAATACCAAGGACTATATTCTTCTCTGTGTGGAGCTCAACATTCAGACATTCAAATCTCAGTCAGTTTTTTATTCCTTCCTAATCCCAAAGATTCATATGCAGTCAGTCAACCAAATATCATTACTCTTTTTCCAGGCTCCTGTCATGCCTATTCACCTACACTCATGACACAATTCATCCCAATTTTTTTCCCTGAATTTTCTACAGTAACCCAAATGTTACATTTGGCCTTAACTAAGAGGCTATTCTTCCTTTCCAGGACATATCTCTCCTGGGAAATATTAAATGTTCCTTTAAAAAATAGCAAAAAATCTGTTCTTTTCCCTAACAGACTCCTTCTGAACAGGTCAGTGTGTTTCTTTTTATATATCTCCTCTCACATGCTCCAGTAAACACTGTTGTCTGATCACTCTGGTGACCAAACATAAACCTTGCTGTTGGTGTACAAACTACACCTTTCTGGAATTTTCTCACTATTGTATGTATTGAGTATATTTTTATTAGCCTAATCAACTGATAGGTACTATTTACACAAGATTCTTCATGTATCAGTCATGGCTCTAAGAACAGTGCTTCATTGTATCTTTTCCTCTCCATGAAGACAGTAAGAGAGGATGCCACCCATATAATTTTTAGACAAAGAAATCTAAGAACACTAAAACACATCTCAAACCATAATTTTTAGTATTATAGACCATGCATTATTCTTAGTTTAATCAGTTTTTTTCTCAAGAACAATGCCTCTGCCAAGTCCCTGTCCTTTCACTTATGAATTGATTTGTAATGAAAAGAGTTACTTTTTGGCTCAATTCCTTCATCTGGAGGATAAAATTATTAAAAATATTCACCACTGTTATATTTTAAAGTTTTAAAATATATACATAAAACACCAATAAATTGCCAGACATATAGTAAGATGGAGGGTATTTAACTGATATTAAACATCATAATCATAATCATCTTCAATTACACTAATACCTGTTTATTTCTGCATGCTTGAAAGCTTTATTTCTCCCTCTATAAGCTCTCTGTATAATAGTGCTACATGGAAGCAGAGTGATTGATCTAAACATTAGGGGGCTGAAATTAGCCCTGACATCTTTGACCTTACCAATGTTCATCCAGATGTTGGATTTCATTCCCATAGTGGTGATTTACAATAGATGGCACATTTATGAATAGCCCTGAAGAAAGAAACTTCCTCTGATGAGAAGCAAATGATGCTCTTTTAGAAATACAAATGACTGTGCTAAGATTAATGTTCTTCCTAGAAATGTCAAAGTAATTAATAACAATTAGAAAGTTAATACAAAATGATTCCAACCACTTGGGAACAATAGATAAATTGCATGGGTATGTGGCTACCTGTCCTTTAGAAGTGTAATTTCATTGCAAAATGGACATATATGTGTGTAATACATATGTATGTATTTGTGCAAATATTTAATAAATAAAAATAACAACCAAGGGCTTAAGAATGTATAGGATTATTAATAAGATCACTAGTACTTACAGAGGCTCAGAAGCACATGGAATCAAGCCATCTCTGTGGTCCCTCTGAGCAGTGAGCACAAATAATTAGGGAATATGAATGTAGGACACAGGTTGAGTTCCCATGCTTGGTTATTCCATCTACTGGTATTGGCGGTACTGGGAAACTATGTTGAATATGTCTTAGTTAATTTGTAGACTGGTGAATGGTATACAGGAAAAAAAACAAGCATTGCAATCATGTCCAGGTGGATCAAATCAATTTCAGAACTTGGATTAGAATATAGATCAAAATTTTGATATGTTTGTTCCACATGTTCTTGTGTACTCGAAGAGTAAGGGACTCTAGAGATTATGGTTAGGACTGATGCACTAGGAAAATACAAAATACTTCCCACTTTCTCTTCTTTCAGGTTTAGTGTAGCTGGAGTTATGTTGAGGTCTTTGATCCATTTGGATTTGAGTTTTGTGTCTGGGATAGATATGGATCCAGTTATGGTAGTACTATTTGTTGAAGATGCTTTCTGTTTTCCATTGTACAATTTTGGCTTCTTTGTCTAAAAAACCAGGTGCTCATAGGTGTGTGGATTAATAACAGGGTCTTCAATTCAATTCCATTGATTCAAGTGTCTATTTTTATGTCAACACCAAGCTGTTTTTATAACTGTAGCTGTACAGTAGAACTTGAAGTCAGGGTTGATGAAGGCTCCAGAAATTCCTTTATTGTACAGGATTATTTTGGTTATCCTGGGTTTTTTATGTTTCCTCTTCAATATTTTTTCAGTATTTTTTTTTAATTTTTACAAAATTATAATTTCACATGTCAATCCCTTCTCCCTTTCCCCCTTCCAATAGCCCCCCACCAGCCTCCTCCCCCTTCCACTCTCTGCTCCCCATAGAGGGTAGGGCCCTCTACAGGGGCTCCCCAAATTCCACAACATCATCCTGGACCGGGCCTAGGCCCTCCCCCATGTGTCTAGGGCAAGAGAGCTTACCTTCACGTGGGATGGGCTCTCAAAGTCCCTTCTTACACCATATCCTGGGCTTTTTGTTTGTTTTTATATATGAAGTTGAGTATTCAAGGTCTGTGAAGAATTTTGTTTAGATTTTGATGTGATTGCATTGAATCTGTAGATTGCTTTTGGTAAAATTGGCATTTTTACTGTGTTGATCCTACCTATCTGAGACCAGAGTAGATCTTCCCATTTTCTGATATCTTCTTCATTTTTCTTCAAATACTTTAAGTTCTTGTCATACAGGTCTTTCACTTGTTTGGTAAGAGTTACTCCAATATATTTTATGTTATTTGCGGTCATTATAAAAGGAGATGTGTCTCTGAATTCTTTCTCATTCCAATTTATCAATTGTATATAGGAGGGCTACTGATTATTTTTTTTAGTTAGTCTTGTATCCTGCAACTTTGCTGAAGTTGTTTTTCAGCTGTAGGTATTATCTGATAATATTTTTGAGGTCACTTGTATATACTATGATATCATCTGCAAATAGTGAAAGTTTGACTTCTTCTCTTCTAATTTTTATCCCCTTGATCATTTATTGTCTTATTGTTCTAGCTAGAACTTCAAGTACTATATTGAATAGATAGGGAGAGAGTGAACAGCATTGTTTTGCTCCTGATTTTAGTGGGATCATTTTGATTTTCTCCACATTTAGTTTGATGTTGCCTGTTGGCTTGCTTATATTGCTTTTATTATGTTTAGGTATGTTCCTTTCATCCATGATCACTCCAAGACCTTTATCATGAATGGGTACTGGATTTTGTCAAAGACTTTTTAGCATCTAATGAGACAGGGAGTTAACTAGGCCCTCTGAATGTGGATGACAGTTATATGGCTTGATCTGTTTGAGTGGGGGCTGGAAATGGGACCATGACCTCTCCCAGGTGCATAAATTGGCTTTGTTGAACCAATTTCTATGGTGGCACACCTTTATCAGTTTGATTTGTGGTGGGGGGCTTGTTCCTGCCTCAATTTGGTATGACTCCCTAAAGAAGGCCTTAACCCTTCTGAGGAGTAGACAGGGGTAGGAATCAGGGAGGAGGGGACCTGGAGAGGAATTGGGAGAGGAATTGGGTTTAGTATGTAAAATGACAAAAATTAAATAAAAATAAAAACAACAACAAAAGCATAACAAAATACTAGTGAGGGATGTACCATGAATGAGGTGATGGTTGAGGCCTACTGTACAAAGGCTATCATGAGCCATGGAAATAAGAAAACTAACCTTTCCCTCCTGTACTTTTTAAAAAATATTTTTCCATCTGGGTGATAGTGGCATATAACTTTAATACCAGCACTCTGGAGGCAGATCTCTGAGAGTTTGAGGCTAGCCTGGCCTTCAGAGTGAGGTCCCGGACAACCAGAGCTATGACACAGAAAACTCTGTTTCGAATAAAATCCCAAGTGTGTGTGTGTGTGTGTGTGTGTGTGTGTGTGTGTGTGTGTGTGTGTCCATAAAAGACTTTCTAAATATATCAAATGCAAACTTCTTAGTCTAACAATATCTACATTAAATCTCTGTGACTGCTTACATGTGAACAAATCTTCCTGATAAACCCCAATGCAACAATAAATGTTAGAAAAATACTCCAAATTTCAAGTAAACAAGAGGTCTTCTACAGACATATCAATACCACTCTTGGGTATATAGCCAAAGGATGCACAATCATACCACAAGGACAATTATTCAACTATGAGCACAGTGGTTTTTTGTCTAATAGCCAGGACCTAGAAACTCTCAATGAAGGAATGGATAAAGAAAATGTGGTACGTTTACACAATGGAGTATGACTCAACTGTTAAAAACAATGACATCATGAAATTTTCAGGCAAATGGATGCAACTAAAAAAAGTCATCCTGAGGGAGATAACCAGAAAAGCAAACATACTCACTCATAAGTGGATATTGTCTGTAAAATAAAAAATAACTAGGTTACTATACACAGACCCAGAGAGATTAGGTAACAAGGAGGACTTAAAGGGGGATCCCTGAATCTTCTTTGGAAGGGGAGATAGAAGAGTGGACTGAGGGCAGATGAGGATGGGAATGAAAATAATCATCAAGTTGTTGGGGGTGGGTGGAAGGGTGAGTACTAAAAGAGACTATTGGAAAAGGGGGGAGGTATTTCAGGGTCAGCTAAAATCCCCATGAAAGGGAATCTCTCAGGAATCTACAAGGATGAAACCCTACAAAATGCCTAGCTACAGCAGATACATAGCCTGAGTTGGCAATCTCCTGTGACTAGGCAATATTTATATTGGAGGGCATAAATACCAACCCAGCCATTATAACTTTTGACCTACTGTATGTTCTGCCTATAGGATGCACTGGGTTGAGACTGGTCTAGAAATTGAAGGAGTGGCCAACCAATGACTGACTGATCTAGCCTATGCCATGAGAGTAAGCCCAACCCCGACACTGCCTTGAGCACCAGGACCCAAAGGCTGAATGACCCAGAGACCTAGGATAGAACCAAACATGACTGGAGGAAAAATGCCAATGTAATGATGCTTTACAATATTCTGCTGTACTCATAGATTGATGTCTAGCCCAATTGTCATCAGAGATGCTGAACTCAGCAATTGATAGGAACAGATGCATAACCACAGCCAAACACTAGGTAGAGCCCAGCAAAGCCTGCAGAAAAGGGGGTTAAAAGACTGTAGGAGCCAGCAGGGCCAAAGATATCATAAGAAAACCCATAGAATCAACTAACCCGGGCTCATAGTTGCTCACAGAGACTGAACCCACAAAGAGAGAACCCACATGGGACTGAATAGTCACTGCATATATGTTGCAGTTTTGTAGCTTCTTGTGGGATTCCTAACAGTGGAAACATGGGCCATCTCTGACTCTGTTAGTGGCTTTTGGTAACCTACTACTCACACTGGGTCATGTTGCCCATCCTTAATACATGGGGGTAACTTAGTCTTACTGCAGCTTGATATGAAATGTTTTGTTGATATCCACAGGAAACCTGCCCTTTCCTGAATAGGTATGGAGGAAGAGTGGACTTGGAGGTGAGAACAGAGGGACTGGTAAAGGGACTAAGAGGATAGGAAGGAGGGGGAACTGTGGCAGGAATGCGAAATAAATAAATTAAAAATACTAAAGTTGAAATAAACAAGTGGTCTTCTAAAGGTAGAAGGTACTTGATATTCTCATTTCCTTGGTAAGATATTTTAGCATAAATTCCCAATATAAGATATATGCATGGTGCACACACACACACACACACACACACACACACACACACACACACACACACACACAGAGAGAGAGAGAGAGAGAGAGACAGAGACAGAGACAGAGACAGAGAGAGACAGAGACAGACAGAGACAGAGATAGAGACAGAGAGAGGCAGAGACAGAGAGCAAGAAAGAGAAAGACACACACAGAGAGAGATGTTTAGTATCTAGGAAATCAGCATTTCACTTTCTTCACACAATGATTTCCTATCCCCTTATACACAGAGACATGTTTCTTTTTTATGAAATTCTTAGGTATACTACTTATTAAGTGATAATTTATTAAGCATACTGAGTAAATATGAAATGAATCATTTGAACTTTAAACATCATTGAATTATGCAAATATAACCCTGTTAAAATACAAAAACAGAAAGCTGGGGTTGGAGATAGGGCTCAGAAGTTAAGAGAACTTATTGTTCTTGCAGAGAACCCTTGTTCAGTTCCCAGCACCCACATGGCAGGCTATAAGTGTCTGTAGCTGCACTGACAAGGGATCTAATGCCTCTTTTGACCTCCATGGGTTCCTGTAATCAGGTGACATACCTATGTATGCTGGGATATATACAGTTACTACATGTATTTATAATGTCCTTTTAAGGTAGTTTTTATTTCTAGATAAAAATCTGAGTGTTCTTTAATGTTGCAATTATAGACTAATTGTAGTTAATAAACAATAATTCCTCCACTACAGACCAGACAATCATATACCTTAAGAAAACAAATCACATAGAATGCTGAAACACACAGGAACAATGATAACCAACGTGTAATCAACAAAGATAACATAACTACCTTGTGAACATATGTAGAGGAGAGAGAAAAGTTACTTCCTGTGAGCAGAAGAACATGAACTAAATGAATCCCATTATTGAGTAGAAGTGTGATATGACATCAGCTAGTAATGAACTCACTGATGTGTATTAACACCCTTTAGAAAACACTTGGTCAAAGGGAAGCTCTGGGGGTAAATTACCCAAAGGACTTGTGCTCAGGAATTTTCCAGTTCATAGCATTTCCTGTAGAGAAGCTAGAAAGAGCCCTGTACCTTGCTCTATTTTTTCATTGGGTTACCATACATGGTGCACATTCTATTTTGTTATTTTCTACATGAATCTATGTGTGGGTCTTGTAAGCAGAGCAGTTACACTACTGAATAAGATAATGTATTCAATTTTGTAAATGATATTGAGCTGCTTCCCAGCTTCATCAGGTTTCCAGCTTCTAAAAATAAGAGATCAGCCAGCACTATGTGCCACAGTGTCCTGCCCTGAGGATGTATTGAGCCTAAGATGATTAAATTGTCAGTAGTGATGGATCTGAATCTTGATTTAATTTGGTCACCAATATCAATAAAATAAACGGAGCAGTTGACTTCAAGGAAAATTCTCAGGGTGAAGTTTGGATGGAAATCTGTAGTAGCCCTTGCTATTTTCTGATTCTAAGTTCTCAACTAGTTAACAGTATGACTACATGATGTAGAATTCTAAATCACCCCCAGTATTATTACTTTGTGATCTAAATCTGACAATCATAAAGGCACTGGAGTGCCACTTACATGGTACTTTTAGCTAACTTATCATTCCCAAGTGATGAAAATAATTTTCAGTGTTGCTTTAAAGCACCTAGTATTCATCTAGTATTATCCAACACGTTTTCTTTTTTAGATCAATTATTTATTAACTTTACATGTTTTATTTGAGGTCTTACCTTGTTTTCTTTGATTATTAACAGATACTTAATCTCATCACATTTTTGAAAATGTATGTGTACATTTTTATTGTTATTGTCTTTTTTCTTTTATTATTTTTCTTTCTACACAGAGCCATGAAGGATTAGGTAGATGATTTTCTTTTTTTTTTTTTTTTAGAAATTAATACTGATAGTTTTTCTTTTCTTTAAAGGTTTCTAAAAACTTCCCTCTATGTCTTAGCAATATACACTTTTTATTTTCTATTTTATGATTTTATGAAAGTATTTAGTTCTTAAATTCATTGGGAATTTACTGTTTTATGTTTTGATGTTATATTTTATGTTATTTATGTATCTGTGGTTTTTACTAAGATAATGGTTAATTAACAGACACAAATTGTTTTACTATGCAATCATCATTTCAAATCTCCAGTGAATTTAAATCATTCTTGACTCTTAGAACATGCTGGATATTTCCTTGGGAACCAAATAAGAGATATCTCATTTATATAAGTAATCTATGCCTTAATCTATCTTAAAATACTTGCCCTGCCAATCCTATTGTGCTATACTATGTTGATTTCTCATGAGAGCCCTTACTGGCAAGGAGCAGTGGACTGGGGGGGGTGGGCTGTGAGGAAGGCAAAGAGGGTTTGGAGGAGTCAAAGGGGGCAGAAGGAGGTATGGGAGGGAGAACTGTGGTTGGAATGTAAAATGAAATTTAAAAATTAAAAAATTAAAAAGAAGAATTTCATTGGATTTTCAAAACTAATTCATAAGATAGTTTTCTCATTGGATTACCAAATATTTTCAGATTCAGTATCTCTTTATATTGCTAGACTGAAATACCACTTAAAAATGCTATTTCATAGCCTAATGAAATTAATAATGGAATAATTAAAAACAAATATAGACCTTAACCAAAGTTTGTTATCCTGATGTTATTGTGAGAGCTTGGGTGACTCTCCAGGTAGCCGAATGTTTCTGTCATTTCTTACAACTTCAGGAAGTCACCTGCTTGCATTTTACATACCCTAGTAATGTTATTTTTCTTCTCAGGCCTTTGATAAGGTTGAAGACTAGATAGTCACAGCTAATATCCTCTATTATCCTAACTAGATCATATTAGGTACAAGACTTAGGCTTTCTAGAATAGGACATCTATTGGAGTAATCTCTGTTATATGCCATTACCCTTGGCCTGGACATTTAGTGTGATTTATTTATTTATTTATTTATTTATTTATTTATTTATTTGCTTATGTTGCTCTTGTTGGTTGTGGGTCTAAATTTGTACATGTTTTTACCTTTCTTTTCCCTAAACTATCTTGATATTTGTTATCATTGTATATAGTTTTTTTTGTATCAGGTTTAAAACCCTCTTATTTAGACAGAAAGAGGAAATGAAATGGCATATTTTTTCTGCCAGTAGACTTGGGGTGGTAGCCACACTTTAGGGCATAGCTTCAGGTGTGTGGATGAGACCCCTTATAAGGAAGAGTAGTTGCTGGCTCAAGCTCTCTTGGGTTGTGGTTGGAGCATCATGAAGGGCAGAAGCTGCAACTCCAGGAGCAGAAGAATATGGCAGTTATTTATCATCACTGTATGAGTGCTCACGAAATGAATACCTGTTGATTCTTTATCTGGATACCTGTGGACTTCCTTTAACCTGCCATCACAAATGCTGGAGAACACATTCACTTTTCTTTAAGAATGAAGTATATACTTGAAAGATTAAATTTGTTCTGTGAAATCAGTAAAAAATGCCACCTATGTTGGCAGGTAATTATGCCTGTGTCACTATGACATGACAAGTCAATTAATAAACTCATCTGTCTGATGTGTTGCATATGAGTTACTATGTGGAGAGAACATCCCTTGGCTATGAACACAAGAAAACAACCACTGGTCCTTCCAGTTCTCTCTGTGTTCTAATGGTTGAGAAATACATTCAGGACCCATGAGTCAGAGAATGAAATCTATACCACACCTTTTATTTTTCTGACTAAGGTATGATTCATGTTGTACCCTGAAATGTTCCTGCATGTAACTCTTACTGTTTTGCAAATTAGTGATAGAAACTTTTGTTCAAGATATGCATAGGTGGGTAATTAAGGTCCAAAGTTATTTCTAAGATACACTGAACCCAGAGGTTCTTCAACAACATATTGCTCACATTTTCTGAATGTTCACCTAAAGAAGTCTTGCTTTTCAAACGTAGCTTTTATTTACTCTTTTAAGTCCAACTATTCATTTTTAGCAGTTTATCATTTCATAACCATCATGGTTGACAGGGGTTGACACACATGATGCTGTCAGAATACACAAGAACAATGGACAAAGAGTTACAAAAAACTTAAATTCATGATTCTTAATCTCAACCCCCAAAACATGTTATGCATATCAAAACTGTTCATTGCATTGAAAAGGGGTGCATAAAGATGAACTCAATGAGGACTAAGGCCTTGGTTGATAACAGGTAGTTTTTTAAGTAATAGTACTCACATAAGTCTACTCAGTCAGGTGGCAGAGAGTGAGAAAAGGGGGCTGCATGCGTGCCTCTAAACTACTTAAACCTTTCCATGTCACGCTGACCATTGGGCATGGTCAGTGACACCTGTGACCAGCCCCAACTGGATGTGGTTAGTGTTACCTGTGGCCAGCCCCAAGCAGTCATGGTCAGCGGTACCTCTAGACAGGATTTCCCCCTGCATGAGCACACATCATAATTTAAAGAGGCACAACAAGAACGTCTGAGAGCTCATGTTAAACAGTTTATAAAGCTGGTGGTGAAGGAGCAAATTGTTGCTATGTCAGTTTCCATTAGCTGAAGGAATGGGTAAGATGGTCACCTTCATTTTTGCATACACAAGTTGTAGTGCTTAACATATCACTAGCATCTTGTTTTAAATAGCTGTATTGGGTAATTCTGTGTTGGGTAATTCTACTTTCTACACTGCTCAGTTATGGTCACCTGGATTTTCCATAGATCCACTGACATAAATACAATGCCTCATTCAGAACAGACTTCTTTGCATGATTCAAAAAGGGACTGCCCTGTGGCTCAAAGCAACCATCAGTCCATAAAATGACCATGATTTTTTTTCTGAAACTGCTTCCCAGGGGACAGGATGGTACATATGAGTAGCAATGCTGCCAGGATAGATGGGTTTAGCACTAAATATAGTGACTTTGGCCAGGGACCTCATGGGTCTTCAGTTGTCTTCTCCTGCTTCTTCATGTTATTGGTTGCTTGTCTGGAGTTGCTTGTCTTGCAAAAAGTGCATGACGAGAATGGAGTCCTTATAGATAACCTCCTTTATGTGTCCAGCTTATGTATGATACCATCAAAAGCTTGTTTGTGTAAGAGGCAGGCCTCATCTGGTGCATTCTGGCTCTCATAGTATCGCACAGAAAAATTGAAGGCAAGGCCATGCTGGATAGGGTGTGTTGGCTGCATGTGCTCTTTGCTGATTTAGAAGGCTCCCTAGTATGTGGCCTGAGAAGCCTCAACCATGCTGTTTTTCTTCTCCCCAGAAGTCATCACAGTCAAGTAACACAGTAATTGTCCTTAATTTTCAGGTAGAACACTTTGCTCTCATACAGAAAATCATTGCAGTTCTTGATGAGGAACTTGATGAGGAAACAGAGTCTAGGCATCATTGCAAACTGTCTCCAGCTCTTCTCTCGGCAAGCTTTAACGTTCTGCAACTTCTTTTAATTTCCAGATGCCATGGTTTTCTGCTTTGTGCTACTAAGGGCCCTGCAAGAAGATCATCTGGCACTAACTTCATTCTTGTAGGCCACAGAGAGGAGGGGATTTTCATCTTTATTAGAGACAGGTGCATTCAGGTGTCACCATGAAATGGCAGAGGCCATTGCATCTTGGTATTGCCAGCTCTACTAGGCACATTGTTGCTGCAGATGCTCCTTGACCCCCATGTCACTCTCCACTTGGCTTCTCTTCAGCATGCCCTCCAGCCACCCTCTACCCATAGCATCACAAGGACATATGTCAGAACTTACTTGTCCAAAAATAATGGACTTGAAAATCTCTTCCAAATGAATATCAGACAAGACTATGAGTCTGACACCAATGTGGATACTCTGTCTGATTGAACACCTCCATCATCTAATTATGGTCAGTATGTAGACAAAAGAGAAAAAAGAGTGTGGTAATGGAATGTGATTGTTGGCCTACAGAGAAAGCAGGACTATATCCTGCTATATCCCCATCCTCAGTTCTCACCCCTACATACAACCTTGTGGTTTTTTTAATATATATGTAGAACATTGATGGTGGCTCAATTTAAATAGGATTCTAATTCCAGTATAGCTGGACCAGCCATGGCATTCATACAATGGCTGATGGGACACTCCTGTGGTATATACATATGCCCTACTTATATAAAATAATGAGTGGATGGAACTATAAATGGATCTGATTCTTCAGAATTATTATTTGCCATCCTAAAGACTGCTTTGTTTGCTTCAGTTTGGAAGCAACAAAATGATAAAAATCAGAAGTTGTGAGAAGACGTGCTGAGACAATCGTCTGGCATCAGAAGGTAGTAAATTCACAGGGAAAGCCGCTGCATTTCTCTACCTGTGACTTCATTTCCCAAGGCCAAGGCTTCCAGAAGTATGGCTGCCTTTCTTTGTCCATCTGTTCATATAGTTGGATACCAAGGGTTTTATACAGAAGTTCCTGTCTATTTTTATTGCAACTCCTTGTTAATTTCTCTACATGTCTTCACAAATAGTTCTATTTTTTTTCTTTTCAGTTTTCTAAAAATGTCAAAATAAAAGACATAGCTTGGCATGCCAGGTTACATCTGTAATCCCAGTACTTGACAGGCAGAAAAAGGGGAAATGCCTCAAGTCAAATGGTACTATAGGCTACATAGTTGGTTCTTGGCCAGCCTAGGCTACAGAATCAGACTTTCTCTCAAAAGACACAGGTATAGAGAAACCTGAGAACTATAGCATCATTTTGTTTATTTAAGCTAATAAATGACAATCATGACCAAACTGAAGTAGAGTGTTTCTAAGAGGCATTTCTTCATTCATATCTTAGAACTCATTAGTACATTTTCATATTACAAAAATTCATGGTTCCCCTAGTTTTTTTGTTCCCTTTCAAAATGCTGAGGCTTTAAATTTTTGCGAAAGAGCCAAGAAGCAAGATGGGGTTATTAGATTTAGCACCATATATTTTCCCAAGTGGAATACACAGCACTTGTTTAATATGTATGCAGCCCGTTTTAGACTGTAATCTCTTTTCAGTTATTTATACCACTGACGGGCTTTAGATTCTTATTTCTGACACTATAATTTAATGGCCTGACACAAGGCTCAGATTTACAACTTCACTTCTGGCCCTAGAGTCCCACTCAAATTCTCTCCAATGCAGTGATTTGGCAAAGTCTCAGAAGGGGATTTCCTCAAAGTTTTTTTTTCAATAATAAATTTTTGCAGATTCATTGTGGCCTCCCAACCACTTTGCAGAGATATCCTTACTTTATATATTTTTTGGTGCATTTTGTAGCCCTTGGGTTTCCAAAATTGACTTTCCAGGTGTTTGTTGGTTGTTTCTGATGACTATGCACAAAATATTCACACTTGGCATGCTTTTTTTTTATAAAAATGGGCATAAAATGCCTCTTTGGTGTTTTTTTTTAAGGAGTAAGTGGGTTTTTTAACTTAACACACTGAAATCAATATGATATGTACCAACTTGCAATATAACATAGTAGTTATGTAAGTCTGGTGATCATGCTATGTAGTTTCAGTGCCCTCTTGGGATCAATTTTGCAAGAATGGTTTATTCTAAAACCATTCTACTTGGTAGCCTGTCTTTGACCCTTAATACATTAGGGTCAAATATATTTCTAAGAATATATTCCAGAGATAAAAATGTAGACAGGACCATGCATATTTTAAGAATGTGGTGTACTACAACATCTTTGAATTCAGCACAAACAACCTACATATGTCTAAAGACATCTATCTACCCATTCATCCATTCAAACTGAACTTTAGTGGTGGCATATAAACTACTGTTAGTATATCCTTGATGAACATTTAGAAACTATGGGCACAGATTGTGGGTATTTTGATACAAGTGGAAAAGAACTATGGTAATTTATTGGGATATGTGTTACAAGTCTAGAAGAGAAAAAAATAATACTTTGCCCAGAGAGTTCATATAGGAATTATCTTTGACCTGAGACTTAAAGGTTATACAGATACTTTAAAGGAGAAACATAAACTGCTATATGCAACATCTTAAATGTAAGAAAGGACTTAATTCTTTTACAAAATGACAGAACACCAAGGATGATGAGTTTGCAAGCATGCCAGAAGACCAATCAGAGATATGGAGAGATTATATACTATGTAGGTCTTAGTAGAATGTGTAAAAGATCTAGAGTTTATCAGTAACTCAGTTCTTTATGAAAAGGAGGTGGGTGATCAGCCAGGCCTGATTGTGTATAACTTTAGTCTCAGCATTCACAGGCAGAGGCAGGTGGATCAATAAGTTTGAGTCCAGCCTAGTCTATGTATTGAGTCCTAGGACATTCAGAGCTATGTAGAGATACCCTATTTCAAACAACAATAAGAAAAACCAAGCAACCAACCAAACAAATAAACCAAAAACAAAACCAAAATAATTAAATAAAAACAAGAAAAGAAAGAAAGTGATGGCCTTGAGTTAATGTTTTTAGAAAGATTGATCTCTTAGTAATGTTGATAGATAAGGGCCAAAAAAGGAAAATGGAAAGAGAGAAAGAAAGAAGAGAAAAAGTCATGAACCTCAAACAGATGGCCCTCATATAATGCAGGTTCCAGCCATAAAAGCTTTGTTGATTAAAATGTAATACTTTATCTCATTTGTGTCACTAGGTTTTTCCCAGGAAAACCCTACCCAAAAACCATGTTAGGAAAAAGAACTCAGTGACTCATGAGGTATTTCTCTACTGCACTGGCCTAATTAATTAATTGTTCTCTGATATTTAATTAAGCAGTTATGTTTATCTTTGTAAAGGATGTGGAACAACCAATTACAATTTCATTGTGACCTTTCAAATTTAATTAAGCATTAAATGCCACAGAGTTGGCTATATTTAGATCTGGGTGAACTATGGTATCTAGCCTATATTCTTATCCCACAGGTCTGAAAAAAAGTCAACTGAGATATACTCCATACCAGGATTATTCAGTAAAACGTTCAATGATAATGCTGTTCTATAAGGTTAGAGAAACCTTGAAAATACCTAATATACCTAATAAAACTTAGGCTTTTATTTTTGGTGTTTAAAAGTTATACTTATTAAGAAATAATGTAAATTTAAATCAGGATGAAAAGCTCTTTGCTATGTCTCCATCATCATGCCTTCCTGCCTGCCTCTAGGCTTCCCACCATGATGAAAATGGATGCACTTCTAAAGCTATAAGCAAGCTCCCAATTGAATGCTTTCTTTCATAAGAATTGCCTTGGTCATGATGTTTCATCAGAGCAATAGTAACCCTACCTATTCAATGTTCATATAAAATTCAGGTGTAGGCCAGCTGAAAATACAGACAAATGCTTATTTGCCTTGTGACAATTTATTTACATCACATTTTGCCTTTTGTCTTTTTTAAACAACAATTAGCTTTTCTGATAGGCAACCTCAAAATGATTTTCAGAGACCTGTACCTCTTTCAATTCAGCCCCTTGCTGTGTCTTCTTCCACATAACAGCAAACTTGGTCTGTGTGTATACATCAAGAAAGATTTGTAGTCACCTGTGAGTACATATGACTTATGCCTTTGCACTTTCATCATGGCTCCTCTCATACTTTTGGTCTTTTGGGGGGACCTTGTGTTGAAGAACTGAGAATTTTGGTCAATAACCATAAAAGAGAGGAATTGAGAAAACAGCTACATGAATCACTCAGCTTGAAGTCTGTCAGCCCCATGCCAGAGTTCAAAGATTACAAATTTATTTGCCACTTTATGAGATCCTTGAACAACTTAGCTATGCTGCTTTCAAATTATTGACTTTCTGAATGCGTTAGACAAGAAATGACTGTTATATAAACCAGCGAGATTGTGATTATTTGTTACATAGTAGTAAAGTCATGATTCATGGATATTCTCATCATACTAAATCATGAACCCTCCAAACATTCCCAACAATTTAGGCCTGCATAAATTCTCAAAGATTTGCTTTTTTTATGTATCTGCCTCTTTGGAATACCTAACACAGATTCTCTTTCATGAAGATCTAAGAACTGAATGACAGCATTAATGTGAATTATCCGTGGTCAATTGTCTTTTTATAATGTAAGATACAGGCACCAAATTTAACAATTCGAACTATTGGGTTTCTGTTTGCCTAAACACCATATGCTGATGCTATCTGATTATTATTGTACTACCAAACACAACTTTTTTTAATCTTTCAGTATAACACTCCCTTCAACTTTTCCTTCATATTATCCTAAAGAAAATTTAATATAGTTACATAAATTCCCCCTTCTCTTTCCTCCCTCCATGTCCTCCCATATATCTTTCCTTGGTGTCTTTCAAATTCATGGCCTCTGTTGCATACCACATATATGTACATTCTTGTATATTAGTAAATACATATTAGTAAATACATATTAGTAAATACATAAATACAGCATGAATAATGTCAGTCAGAATAATGGCAAGTTGTCTGAATGTTTTCAGGGCTGACTGTATGGTTTTAGAGAACCAATTGGTGTGCTTTTCTCTGAGGTAAGCTATTTCTCACCATTCCCAGAATTCCTCAATAAAGCAATTTTTGCTGGTTATATCCTCAACTGTAGATTTGAGAATGTTCAATATCTTTGTGTCATCAGTTCATAAAAATCCCTTACAGATTACTTAATTAACTGTAAATTATTGATGTCTACTATCTTTTTAGCAAATGGTATTGAGCTGGTCTTTTTAATTCCAAATTCTTGTGGTAGTATCTACTATCCTGTCTCAAATCTTGTCTTCCAAACCCATTTCCACATGAATAAAATATAACTGTCTTGTGTTTTGTGTACACAAACACACACACACACACACACATATATATATAAATATATATATATACATATATATACATATATATCGACTTAAAATTCAAGGTTATGCAGAATATGATTAGGGGAATATGTAAGAAATAAAGTCACTACAGCTCAAATTGCATATTGACCCTCACACACTGATAGTGGGAGACATAATTACTCCATTCTCATCAATAGATAAATCATGCAGACAAAAACTATCAGGCACTAGGGAAATGTCTGGAGATGTACAAAGATGACACCAGCTAACAATCTAAGCAATGGAGGAGAGGACCTTAAATGCCCATCCCTGATTATGAGATTGATGACTGACTTATATGCCATCCTATAGCCTTCATCCAGCAGCTGGTGGAAGTAGAAGCAGACACCCACAACTAATCACCAAACTGAACTGGAACCCAGATGCAGAGAAGGACAAGTGAAGAACACAGGGGTCCAGACCAGGCTGGTGAAACCCATAGAAACAGCTGTCCTGAATATCAGGGAACTCTTGCTCCCCAGACTGATAGCTGGAATACCAGAATGGGCCTGATCCAGACCCCAGGAACATGGGTTTCTGTGAGGAAACCTCTGAAATCTATGGGACCTCCTGTAGAAGTTCAATACTTATCCCTAGCATAGGTGTGGACTTTGGGAGCCTATTCCATATAGACAAATACTCCCTGAGCCAAGACACACGGGGGTGGGCCTAGGTCCTATCCCAAAGGATACAATAGACACTGATGACACCCTATGGAAGGACTTCCCATCCAGGGGGAGCAGAAAGGATATGTGATAGATAGGGTTTTAGTGGGGGGGCGGTAGGGGAGGACAGGTGGGAGAAGGGAACTGGGATTGTCATGTAAAACAATCCTGTTCTAATTCAAATTTAAAAAGTTGGAAAAATTGCTGGAGCTAAACGGTGTTGTAAACCAAATAGACTTAACAGATGTTTCCAGAACATGTCACCCAAACACAAAAGAATATACCTTCTTCTCTGTACCTTATGGAACTTACTCCATAACTAACCACATACTTAGAAAAAAACAAGCCTCAACATATATAAGAAATTTTAAATACCAGCCTGTATCCTATCTGACAAGAATGGATTAAAGCTGGACAACACCACCAACAGAAACAACTGAAAACTTACAAACTCGTGGAAAATAAACAACTCACTAGTGAATGAAAACTTAGTCAAAGCAGAAATTAAAAAATGAAATAACTTCTAAAATTGAATGAAAATTAATGCACAACATACCAAACTTATGGGACACAATGAATACAATTCTAACAGGAAAGTTCACAGCACTGAGTGCCTACATAAAAAGGGAGGGAGATCTCATACTAGAAACAGCAAACATGAAAGTTCTAAACTAAAAGAAAAAAATCACACACAAAATGAGTAGATGGCAAGAGATAATCAAACTCAGGGCTGATATCAATAAAATAGGAAGAAAATTACAAAGATTTAAATGATGTGACAGACTTTGATGATCCCTTGTGGAAGGCCTTGTGGGGGTGGAGTGGGGGGTCGGTGGGGGGCATGGAATGATGGGAGGGAGAGGGAACTGGAATTGATATGTAAAGTAATATTGTTTTTGAATAAAACAAGGATCAATAAAACGAAGCGTTGATACTTTGACATATTCAATAAGCTTAAAAAAACCCTTATCTTGGGGGAAACTGTGAGGCAATCTGGGAAGAGGAAAGATGAGTGTGTGGGCTGGGGAAGAGTGCTGGAAGGAATGGAGAGAAGGGAAGCTGTGGTCAGGTATGTATTATATGAGAGAAGAATAAATAAAAATTAAAAGTAAAACACCCCCCAAAACAAAGAACCACTAAACTGGAAGCCTAAAAAAATAGTTTTCCCTCTATGAGGAACCCAACCACTCCATGTGAATCACTCCTTTCCAGTGTGGATGAAGCCACTGGGTTTGAGGCTTTAGAGGGTACTGTTCCTTTCTTGCTTGGCTTCTGTTTGGGGAGTGGCTTACCAAGGAGTTGACCAGATGAGGAAGTCTTTGGTATATTCTAACCTCCCCTCCCATTGCACATGAATGCTTCTTACCACTCTTGCTTGCAACTTTGCTTGTTTCATTTTACTTCCTTTGTAGATTTCTAAAGCCTTTACTCTCTTCTGTCTTCAGAACAAACCTCCCCTGTTTAAAAACATTGACAGTCAGTATTATCAGAGGCAGCTTCCAGCCTGGTGACTGACTCAGAATACATTTGTTTTTTAATACCTTCTGCATGTGTTAATTCTGATCTAGAGAGGGTAGTTGGCCATCCTCGGATGCTTTATGTTCTACAATCTAGACATTCCCAAATGTTACAAGTAGACTTTCTTTTAGCTTCTGCATGCAACATTTTCTACTGTATTTGTAGTATAATTATAAATAACTTCTTTTTGCTCTCCAACAGCCACATGTTTGTAAGATAAATTGCATGTCACCTTTTAATTTTGTTTACTTGCCCATATCTTAGGAGCATGGAATACTTTAAAAAAATAGTATTTTAATGCTCTGTTGCTGTGTAGTGGTAGTGATTCTTTTAAGAGTAGGTCAGAAATGATAATAATTTTGTATTATGAATGTGTGTAATATGACAATTCAGCTGATTCATTATGCTCCAATTCTATAGGATGATGTTGTTTTTTGTGAATGTAATTTGGGATGAATCAATAAATCTATTTTATTATTAAAGAAATAAAAGAGAAAACTCAAATTGCTGACAAACACTTAAAGTAATGTTCCACATCTTTGTTCATCAGGAAAACTAAAATCAAATCTACTTTGGGATTTCATCTTATAATCAATAAAATAAGAAATACCTTGTGCTATAATGGTTTTGAGTAAGGGTAACACTTATCCATTTCTGGTGAGAGTGCAAACTTATACAGCTACTATGGAAACCAGTGTCATGGTTAGTCAAGAAGATGGGAATTGAACTACTCCAAGATCACCTATACCACTCTTGGGTATATACCCAAAGGATGCTTCATGCTATCACAAACAGATTTACTCAACCATGTTCATTGCTGTTCCATTCATAATGGCTAGAAATGGGAAATAATGTAGATATTCTCAAAGGAAGAACAGATAAAGAAAATTTTGTTGTTTTATACAGTGGAGCATTACTCAGCTGTTAAAAATGAAACTCGCAAGTAAATGTAAAAAATCATCCAGAGTGAGATAATCTAGACCCAGAAAGAAATATGTGGTATGCAATTGCTTATATTGGGTATTATCTGTTAAGTCAATGTGTACCAAACATCCATCCATAAAAACACAAAGGTTAGGTACAAATTTGGGGACTGGACTGGTGCAGATAAATCCATGTAGGTTTGGAAAATAGAAGATGTAGTTATGGATGGATGCTGGAACTGCAACAGGAGGGGAAAGATCAAGCTGAGAGTGGGAAGGAAGGGGAGAAAGAGGAGACAATAAGGGAAGAAACAACTAAAATTAAAGGTCATTTGAGAAATACAATGGAAATCTAATACAGTAGAATTTCATAAAATACATGAATATATGAAGGCAAAATAAGTGAACTTGCCAAGTAATGGGGAGACAAAGCCCTACCTGGCCATCTCTTGCTACCAAACTGAGCTTCCAGTACACGGTCGGGGTTGCATCTAATTAAGTTGTTGGCCAAAGTGTTCCCATGGGAATACCTAAACAACCCAGACTATTTCCAAGATGGAAAGGGCCCATTGCTGAAGACACTAGCTGCACAATTCATTAACTATGGAGATGTTGAGTTCAAACCTAACAGAGCCTTCATATGGATGTACTAGTGTCTTTTGTACAAGACGGTACTGCATACTACCAAAGGAAAAACATAAATACCAACCCAGCTACAGATCCTTTAACCTACAACAGTGTCCTGCATGCAACATATGCTAGTGCATATGGTGGCACAAAGTTTGTGGGAGTAATCAACCAATATCTTATCTGACATAAGGCCCACTATACTAAATATGACTCATACCTGACACTACATGGTGACCAAGGATCTTAGGCTAGATATTCCAGGGACCTAAGATAAAATTAAATACTACTCTTTTAAAAACAAGAGTAGGAAGAAAATTACACCTGATGACTTTCTGCCATACCATAGATCAGCACATTGTTCAGCCAACATCAGAGAACTCTCCTCCTGCATCAGATGGAAACAAATACAGAGACCCACAGTGAGACATCATGCAGAGAATGAGAGACCCACAGTCAGACATTATGTAAAAACTGAGAGACATTGGAAGTCAGTCATAAATGTGACTGGACCATCAAATTCCATCCCAGAGGACTCAGGGAGTCCAATAGAAGAGTATGTAGAAATAGTGTAATGCCAGAAAGGATGGATGACATCAAGAACTCAAGGCCCTCTAAATCAACATGATAAAAACTAATATGAATTCAGAGACTTGGGTCACACACACAGGTCTGTAGTGTCTACACCAGATGGGGTCCTAGAGCTTAGAAGAGAAGGAGACATGTCCCCATGCGTAACCCAGAAACTATGTCCAAGTGATAAATAGACTACTAGAATTGTGGTTAATTTGTCATGAAAGCAATAAAGAAACCTAGTGTAATAGAAACTCCCTGTAATCTAAAAGGGTAACCCTATCAAAGACTCCTAGAAATGGGACATACAAAGCCTGAACTGGCCATCATCTATAACCAGAAAAGGCTTTCAGTTTGGGGGCTGGACACCAACTCTGTTACAAAACCTTTGACCTAAAATTTATCATGCCTGTAAGATGTCCCTTGTGGTAGTGGCCAACCAATGACTGCTCCAACTTCAAGTTCACACCATCAAAGTGAACCCATGCCTGACACAGCCTGGATGGTCAGAAATCAGGGCTGGATATGCCAAAGACATAGGATAAAACTAAACAAAACTGACAAAAACAAACACACAAACAACAAAAAAATGTCAATGAAATGATTACTAGTAATACTATGCTATACTCATAGATCAGTGTCTAGTCTAATCCTCATGAGAGAGGCTTTATCTAGTAATTGATGGGGGCATATGCAGAGATCCACAGCCACACATGGAATTCAGTGGAGCTCAGGGAATCCTGTATAAGAGTCGGAGGAAGGATTTCAGGAGCCAGAGGGGTCAAAAATACCACAAGACCATGGCTGACAGAATCAACTAGGCAGGGCTCATGTGGGCTTGAAGAGACTGAGGCAACAATCATGGAACCACTATGGGTCTGAGCTAGGTCCTGTGCCTATATGTTATAGGCCTATATGTGCCTATATGTAGTTTGCTGTTCTTGTGGGACTCCAAACAGTTGTAGCAGAGGTTTTCTCTGACACTTTTGCCTACTCTTGGGACTTTCTTCCTCTTACTAGATTGCCTCATCCAGGTTTGATATGAGGGTTTGTGCCCAGTCATAATTGTAACTTTGTCCAGGCTCTAACTTCTAGCCATACTGGGCAGATAGTGTTCTGGAGTGGAAAGAGTATGTAGTCACCAGTGCTCTTAATAAAAATAAGAAAACAGTGCTCTATAATGGGGAGACAAGCAAATTCTATTTCATTAAACAAGCCTATGTCTAACAAATTTTTACTTAGTGATCAACTTTGGCCTAATAGAAGAGACTTGGTGGATATTTAAATAATGTATAGTGTGAGCATGCATTGTAGCTCCTATTCTCCAATAACCAGATGAAAATAAGGAAAGGGAATGAGAATATTGTGTATGGTATAAATAATACCACAGGGGGATAGAAACTATTGCCAATACTTGGGTCCCTGCCAATTAGGTGAAAAGTCTGTGCTTGACTAGCATGTCTCTCAGAGTCTAAGTGTATGTGTCTTGTTTGTGGAAGCTGGTTGTCAGTCTGTCATCCTCAGCACACCTCACTGTTGGAGAAATATTGTGATAATAATTTAACAGCATGTATTAGAGAGATAGAGTGCCCATTTGCTATTGAAAGTTTTATAATGTACTTTTCTTCTGTTATGGAGGGCATATATAACAATATTAAGAAAAATTACCCAAGAGAGAATAGAAAAAATGAGAATCGCTTTTAAAGAAAGGTTTCAGTGTCTCCCATTATTTCCTTCTTTAATATCGCTTGTAGGAGGCAGATGGAGTATGAAGGAGGAAACACTGATATTCATTCACCTCATGAGATATAAATTGAAAGATGACATTGTTTTCCATCATTCCCATGTCCTAAGGCATAATTGCCAACTAATTATTATCGGCAGTTAACTATCATTTTCTATGTGTAGAAAGAAGTATGCCTTAGTAAACATGAATGGTATTGTTCCATTCTTAAGGTACATTATAGACAAAATGGTAAGATGGAAAAATAATTCAGGGGCTGGAGACATGGCTCATTGATTTCTATCATATGTTTCCTTTGCCAAGGACCTGAATTTGATTCTTAGCTTCCACACAGTGGGAGGTTTACAACCTTTCATAACTCAAGTTTCAGGATATTAAATGTTATCCTCTGACCTCTGAGCTTATCGGGCATGCATTGCATGTGGTGCACATAGACACATGAAGGTGAGTATATCAGGCATGCATGGCGTGTGGTGCATATATATATGGTAAAACATTCATAAATATCACTAGCATTTTTGTAGCCATGACAAAATGTGTTCTAGAGAAATATATTGTAACATTTTTCAGTCAATTAAAAAGAAGTAACCTCAGTTAGCATCTGGGGATAAGCTAATGAGCTTATGACAGTCCCTCACATTTATAACCCTACTACTGAGGAGTTTCTAATTTAAATAAAGAAAATAAAAACATATTCTCTAAAAAAAGAATTCTCCTAATGCCACCTAATCAAAACTAGATTCACTCAGTACTTTAAATATTTTATATATGCTATCCATCATATCAGTTCTGGGTATCCACAGGATCCAAATTTGTAAACTTTTCTAAAACCCTATATAACACCAGGCATCTGCTCTACTCTTAGAATCTGTGTTTGGGCAATGGAACTTTGCCCTTACTGGAGCTCAGGTTTTCATTTCCCTACGTATTGAATATGGATCTCATTACCCTTCATTTATGGTGAGTGTGATATATTGAGGAAATTGTTTAAAATTTGCTGAGTTGAGAGACAGCAATGCTGTGGAAGTAACTTATATACTAACTTAGAACAATAGGAAGCAGCTGTAAATTACCAAACTGGATAGCACCATAATATTTTATTCATGTGTGACAATGATTCTAGTTGTATGGTGGAATATACTATAAATAGAGAATTTGTAGAAATACCAAATATGAAAATATTGTGGTATTTAGGATCAAAGACAAAGCTTCTCTGGGGGAAGATCCAGAGAAATAGGAATTATACAGAAAGACATTATAATGCAGAGAATTTAATATTTACTGGATTTTTAAAATAGCCAGAATGAAATAACAGTCTACTTTACTGGCCAATATTTCTACATGGTAGGTGAACTATTCTTTGAAGTTGGAGATCTCCATAAAAAGAGTACTTTTGCTTGAACAAATGGCGTAAGCTTAGTTTGAGTTTGAAAAAATATGAGGAAAAATTAAGTTGATATAAAAAATTATAGCTTAGAAAGCATCTTAGATTGAATGTGTAAGCATTGTTGTATTTAGAACAACAATTTACTATTATTTTCAGCTTCCATCCCATTTAGTTATTTTTCTGATAGTGGTATTAGATAGAGGTCTAATCATTACTATGTTATTTTTCTTCTGATGATAGGCCATCTTTTTCATCTTTTTGTAATCATGAGTTATTTCAAGACTGAGTCTACAAATCTTTATGTATATGTGGATGGGGTATGTGGATTAAGCATACTTAGATACTGGACTTACAACTGTGAAAGCTGCTAGCTACATGGCCTTTGAGACAGTTTCTTAAAATATTGTTGGGATGTCACTTCCATAGATAATGCCATGATGCTCTTTGAGTTTCAAGACATAAAGATGTTCCTAAAGTTCTGGCAATGTCTATTTATTTGAGAGTTACATTTTTGTTCTTCAGTATTCATTACTGATTTGAGCTCTACATTAGCTTGGCCTAAGTTAAATAAAGAATTAATACAATTTAGATAGTGGAGAAAATACAAAGAGAAAGGAGGAGGCTGTGATAAGAAAAGCTCCACAGATCACATCATGCCACTTTATCTTACTCATGACTTTCTTATTTGAAGACAGGGAAATGTAACTCCTGAAGTAGAAAGGGCATCACATCCATTGGGAAATAAGTTTGGTTTCATGTCAGAACTGCCCTGAAGGAACACATATTTCCTCACTCAGAGCACAGTGGACTTATCAGAAGTAAAGCAAACGGGATTTTTTTTTTTTAGAAATTAATGAATTCTGGACTTTTTATGGACTTTCAATTCAGATATTGAATAGTAGTTATCCTGAACTGAGACTGTAGTTTTCCTACTGTGTTTGCTCTACCTCTTCTTTCTAAACTGAATTCATGGGAAAAGGCTGAACTCCAGCTGTAACAATAAACTTATCTCAAAATGATTTATTCTTTTTTAAATAAGATCTTGATACCAATATTGTTTCTGTCCACACAGAACTACCCAAGATTAAGAGGTTTGTCTTTGTACATTATAGGATTTTCTTATGAAAACAAACCTCTGAGAGGGATTCAAAATTTTCTCTGTCAACGTATCTGTAGCTCATGTGTTTCCCTCAGAGTTCTCTCAGAGCTCCTAGGTAAGACTCTTCTCCCCTGGGTGTCAATTGTAAGAAAGCACAGAGCTGAGCAAACCTCATATCTGCTCAAAAAAAAACCCTAATACAGTCAGTCTTCAAACAACTTTCCAAGCAGAATGAAGTCTTTTTGAATTGCAAATAAAAAGAAGATAAGTCTATTTTTTAAACTCTACAAAATTACAAATTAAACAAAGTTCCATATGGAAATGTGAAGCCATTTAAATAATTTCTTAGAGAATTATAGAAATAAGATAAAATAATAAGTTTTGAAAAATTTATACAATATATTTGATATTAAGCACTGTTTGGAGGAGACACATATTATAAATTTGAACGGGCTTAGTGATAGATTAAGTTTGTAAGTCAATGCACTGAAATGTATATTGCTTCATTTGTGTGAGTGCAGATTCAAATGAGATAATCTCTTTTATAGAGGTAAATGACAATTTCATAAAATATTTCCTTCATATGACCTGTGAACATGTTTCTTTTCCATTGTTTGTGGGAGACTGCATTATTTCCCTAAAATATGTCATTTAAAATCTTTGGAGAAAATAGCAGTACCTGTGCTGAAATTTTTTCCTGTGAAATCTTCCCACAAATACTTTCTGCTCTTTTATTGACTTTTTTGGTTTGTTTAATCTAATGCTGTACCCAGTTGCCCACTATTTGATCAAATATATCCTATGGCTGTTAAGTTACACCATTGTTTTTCCTCAACTCAGACTGTCTGGAGCCTTGTTCCATCAAGCAGAAGCTTTGCACTTAGCACCTTAATGATCTAACACAGACATGGAGAGAAATGGAGACGTGGGGTGGGAATAATTAAAGACAGACACACAAATGCACTTGGTGCCAGATTTTATTTCCTCAAACAAGTGAAATCAAGGCAAACATTTTATCATCTCTCATTACCCAGCCAGCTAGCTCCTGAGTGTATTTAAGACAACTGAGTAGAAGTCACTAATGATAAAACTTAGTTTTCAAAATGAATGAACAATGCATAACAAAATTACATTGGATTAGTTGCTATTACTCTCCTGCTAGTAGGTCTAGTAATTGTATTGGCTGGAGCAAGACTTTTATTTTCTTCCCTCTCTTCACCAAGTCCCAGGCATCATTTAAATACTAGAACAAACTTCACAAATGAAGGTTTTTTGAATAGAAAGCAGCATATGTGGAGATGGTTAATGCAAAATGTTTATTTAGATTTCTGAAAAATCTAAAGTCTGAATTTTATTGGGCAGGTGATAGTGAAGGCTCTACTTAACAGCTCAGAGGGAAATGTTCTTGACTAAACAATGGAAATTATGAATGTGATTAATCATGATACCAAGAGGGCTGTAAGCAATCAGTGCAACAATGTGGCTGTTTTCAACAAAGAGTAACACAATTTACGAAATTTAAAAAACAAATTTATTTACCTCTCACTTTTATGATCTCCAATATTCTATCATATAAAAATCAGTTAGAAATGAAGAATGATCCCTATAATGACTATTATTGTAAATCCATATTTCAACTGGAAAACGATTGTCACAAGCTGCTTTATAAACCATAGAACTGAAATATTTTGATAGTTTAAAAGGTATTTCCCACTGCTGGGTTAATTTTACATGTAAAATACTCATTCATTTCTAACTCCCAAAGGTCTATCCAGTAGGTACTTATATATTTGCTTAAAAAATTGCTAGTAAAATAAAATGTTAAGTACAATAAAACAATTTATTGGTCAATTTTAAACAATAATACCAAGAAAAATAAAATAACATTTACTATGCTAAGAAAGTAACAAAAATTCAAAAATATATTTAAATTTGCAGAGATAACTGTCAGTGATAAGGTATTTGCTATGTGCAACAAATCTAACAAATTTCTAAGTACTGTTTAGTATGTTTTGACTTGCTATATTTTCTGCTTATAGCAGAATTCTTTAATTAAAGCATAACCTATTTGTTGAATGGAATAAGATATATATGAAAATATTCTTGTCCTCAGCATCTAAAATTCATAGCTGGAATTCACATGAAACACTACATAATCTGAAAGACCTCAACTATGGACATAGCTGGCATGGACTATGAACATATCAAGAAAATAAAATCCATGAACATTATTAGTCCATGGGAAAATATTTAGATATTTGCTCAATGACATCTTATGTTATTTATTTCATGTGTTTGTTGGATGAAGAACAAATGTGTGGTATGCTATATATGTAGATGTCAGAGGTAATTTCTGTGAACTGTTTCTCTTCATTTTACCATGTAAATCTCAAGGATTGAACTCAGGTCATCAGCTTCAGCAGCTTGTTCCTTTCCCTCTGACTCATCTCCATAGCCCTATATGTTTGTTTAATATATGTAAATCTCATGAGTATTTTAATAGAGAATGTTTCACAAGTAAATTAAAACTTCACTTTGCTTTCAAATTAGTTCATTAAATCATAAACGTAAGTATCACTTAGCATGACTCAGTGAGAGTTTGGTTGATACTTAAAGATGATGATGGTAGAACACGATATCACTTTGATAATCATTTCCTACTTTTAAAAATTAACTTTCATGTCCCAATTGCCTCCCACTAAGTTAGAATTTTCTCTACTGAATTCCTCAGTGTGACTATCATGTAAATACCCCCACTACAGGCTTTCGTAGATTCCTAGTTCTGGGGCCCTTTTGTTTATACTCTTCTTTATAGCCCTTTTGGCTTTAGGTTTTTCAAGTATATAACTTGTTTGTGATTGGCAATTAGCATGCCTTTTATCCTGTTTTTTTCTTACCCTTTCATCTAAATAATGAAAGAGGGAGTTGAGTTTGGTATTTCCAAGGCTATTTGATAATCCCACTTTGGAACTGTCAGTTTTTCTCATATGCATCTTTTCTTTGAATGGATGAATAGTATAACAGAATTTGAAGAGAGTTCAGAAGCTATTTGCACCTTGTCTTCTCTAGTCAGTCAGCTATGCCTCTTTGGACACCTGTTACTGACATTGCCAAAGGAAAGAAAAAAAAAGAACAACAAGTGGGGAGAGGTATGTGTTGGTTAGAGATGCTCATTATGAATATATATTGTTTACAAGTATGAAATGTAAAATAATAAAAGAGTGTTTCTGAGCCATTTAACTTCTATTTCAAATTCTCTGTTCATCAATGTACCCCATTTTCAATTGGATTATTGGGAGGTTTTTTGTTTTCTAGTTTCTTGAGTTCTTTGTATATTTTGGTTCTAAGTCCTCTATTACAGGTGGAGTATTGTGGGATATTTGTACACTTTGTGAAATATACTACTGTGATTGGTTGAATAAAGAACTAAACAACCAATTGCTAGAAAGTATATGTAGATAGGACTTCTAGACAGATAGAAAGGAAGTAGGAGCTGAATCCAGCATGTGTGAAACACCAATAAGACATGGAGGGAGTCAGATATACAGAATGAAAGAAAGGTAAGAAGCCCTGAGGCAAAACATAAATTAACATAAATGGCTTAATTTAAGTTGTGAGAACAAGTGGGACAAACCTAAGCTAAGGCTGAACTTTCATAATTTATAATGTTTCTGTGTCACTATTTGGGAGATGGCAGTACAGAAAAAGACTTGTTTGGTGGAGTTGGTTAAAAAAAAATCTCCACTTGGCAGGCAGAGGCAGGAGGGTCTCTGTGAGTTCGAGGCCAGCCTTGTCTCCAGAGGGAGTGCCAGGATAGGCTCTAAAGCTACACAGAGAAACCCTGTATCGAAAAACCATAAATCAATCAATCAATCAATCAATCAATAAATAAATAAATAAATAAAATCTCTAGAATTGTTTCATCTCACAGCATGGTTACATTGTTTACCATAGTCTTTATGTTTTCTTTATTATCCACCAAATACACACAGACAACATTTTACAATTATCTATTATGTGGATATTTACTTTGTTTCCCTTACTAGAACTGTTGGTTCAGGGACTGCATTATTTATGCCTGTTCACAGTCATTGATAGAGAACATTTTCTGCATGCATATTGAATAAAAGGAGGTGATTAAATGTGTCGTTTCGAATATTTGATGTTATATAACCACCTCATAGGTCTGTGAGAAGATGTTTCTATTCCTCTAGATATTATATACCGTTTCATGCAACACTGTCCTATTTATTATTTCAGATCACTACAGATTTTTGTTTTCCATGAACTGCTATGTGGAATAAAGAAAAAATTAGAGCCATTTTTTCGAGTCTCTTCCCATTTTGGGAGCACTATTTGGTGATTTGTGGCATATGTCTCCATCTAAGTGACAGAAAAATTACAGACTGGCTTGTCAAATTAGACTCACATATTAGCTTCAAAGTTGAAGTGTAGCATAAGCCTTCCCCTCTCAGACTGGCATATGTTTCATGTTCATCCTGCTGAATTCTGCCCTTCTTATTCACTTTGTTTCTAACACACACACACACACACACACACACACACACACACACTCACACACACACATGCATATGCACACATACTTTGCCAATTGTATTATGTGGTATTCCCATTTTCTTTTTAAAGTGCCTTTTGAATTCTATTGTGTACTGATAGCATGACCATCCTTACATAGACATAACCATAGTATTATAATACCCAGAAAATTCTAGTTGGAAGATTTAGAGAAAATAAGAATAAACCTCAGCAATTACTCAGAAAATGAAAAAAGATATAGTTGTTTGAAATCATGCTTAATTATTATTGACTGAGCAATAATGTACAAAACAGGCAATAGTCATTAGCATTCAGCTTCAACACTCTTCTATATCACTATTTTCAAAGAAATAATTTCAAAGGGTAAATTAAAGTATAGTTTGCTTCTTAAAACATGTTTTAGAGTTTTTAAATATGTTCACCACAAAATTCAAGCCATTTAGACTTAAATATAAGGCCTATTACTACTTTTATATCATTCTACTAACATTCAAAGGCCAAAATATTTATACATACTTGCTAGGATCCTCCTTATAATTTAAGCATCCAGTCCTTCTCAGTTTATACCATGTATTATATGACAGTATTCCTAGTGATATATGAACAAATGTCTATCCAATCCAGATAGGGAACTGATGCCAGACCAAAGGAAGGATACTACCAAAGTCCAACCTGGTGAATCAATCGGTTTATTGGGATTACTTTACAAGAATAGAAATGACTTAAAGACAACCAGAAGCCTAACTTGGTATAAGTGATGGTTCATGAAATATAAAAACCTTGGGCAAGCTCTACACCTTTCAGGAAGCCCAACAGTGTAAAAGAGTGTCATTTCTAGGCTGTTCATCTGGTCAGGGTCTCTTCCAGGCAACTTGGTTGGTGTTAGTTTTCCAAACTGCTCTACCAGTCTGAAAATCTTCTTGTCAGTTCTACTTCTCTGAATGGTCTCACAGTAGTTTTTACTTGTTTTATAAATCTGAGACTGCAAAAGCCTAGTGAATTTAGTCAATTTCATGGATTTCTTAGAGCTACTGAGTTGTTTACTTCCTGAGTCTTAAGGAGCTTCTCTGCAGGATGGGAAGTTTTATCTGCCTTAAATACATCCTGTGTCTTAAGGGGTTAAGGTTCAATGTGAGAGGAAACAGATGCAGAACACAGTATTGTCTGTGAAAGTTTCTAATGTTAATATCTGTGACTGAGAGGAAATTTCCTCTTCCTTTTCCTAATTTCTCTTCTTGTTTCTTTGAGATTTAGCTCCAAAAATTCAATCTTGAAAATTATTTACTCACCTACTGGTATATAACAGTGTGTTGTGGTTGGTGTTCTATCCTCATCCAGGTTTTTCAGGGAAAACAATGAAATGTGAACAGTTATATTTTCATCTAGTCATTCATAAGAATAGCCTTGGACCAATGGTTCTGAGTCGCATAAGGTAGTAGGCTAAGTAAGCCATGTAGAACAAGCTAGCAATCAAAATTTCTCCATAGCCTCTACTTCAATTCCTGACTCTGTGTTCTTGCTCTGAGCTCCTGCCCTGACTTCCCTCCATGCTTTACCATAATATGGGAGACAATAATAAAGCTTTACCTCTGCTAAATTTCTTTCAGTCATGACTGTCCCAGACCCCCAGAACCTGGATGTCAGTGAGGAGGTCTGGTTAATCTATGGGGCCTCTAGTAGTGGATCAGTATTTATCTCTAGTACATGAATGGGCTTTGGGAGCCCTCTCCATATAGAGGGATACTATCTCAGCCTAGACACACAGGGAGAGGTCTAGGCCCTGCTCCAAATGATACACAGACTTTGAAGATCCCACATGGAAGCCCTTACCCTCCCTGGGGAGCAGATAGGGAATGGGATAGGGGATCGGTGGGGGACAGGGGAGGAGGGGAGGGAAGGGAACTGGGATTTACATGTAAAACAAGCTCATTTCTAATTTAAATAAAGAAAAAATTAAAAATTTAAAAAAGCTAAAACAGAAACCAACAGCCTGTGATAATCTGTGCCCCTTAATATACAAGATAAAGAGTTGTTCTGGGGGACCAGACATGAATCTTTGAACAACACCATAAGGATATATGTACACATATATCCTTAATCACCTGTGAACAAAAATGCATGTAAATATTCTACACATGAAAATCATATCTACATTATGGAAAAGTGGCTGAAAATAGAAAATTGGAGTAATTTATGAAAATAGCTGACCAGTATGAACAATTTTATTAATAATTAAGTTGAGTGGATCATCTCCAAAGAACAAGATTTCCAAATAATTAATTGTGTAAATCTGAAAGAGAGTGTGTGGGGAGGTAAGAATTCTGCAATTGTGAAGTTCAAGGAAAAAGAAAAACAGTCGCTGAAGATTTAAGTCTCAATAACAGTTTTATATGCAATTTCTGCAAACATATTTTCATTTGCTATAAAACAGGAAAGAGCTAGGGGAGACTAAGCCAGGAATATGTGGAAAGAAAGCAAAATAGTCTTAAATAAATACTGGCTTGAAAAATGAAATTGCCTCCTATATTGAAATATGGTTATCTTATGGTATTTTTAAATGCAATAAATTTTCTTGACAAAAAGTAATTTTGCTGAAGGTTAAAACAAATTCTCACTTTATCCTAAGGAGGCATAATTTCAGACTTTAAAGATGGTTAGCTGTGCTCAGATGTTGATCATCAGTCACATGACTGGCTGAGCTAGGTCACCAAAGACTTCAGAGATGTGCTGAGGGACATTTCAGAAATGAAAATCTGTTAAAGTTAAGCAAGGATGTCTGAAGAAAACCAGAGATTAAAAAGTTGTCAATGGAAAGCTAATGAAATTTTCATTATAAACAGTGAAAGGTTTCAAGGGAAAGTGGAACATGGCATGTTATAGTTGAAACATCCTGACTTGTATTACAGTTTCACAACACACCCAGAAAACCCAAAGTAGCATTTTCAACTAGGGTCATGTATCAATGATTCCAAATGAAATGGGAAATATGTTTGCGCATTTTCCTAAAATATAAAAAATATTCGTATGTGTGTGTGTGTGTGTTTGTATCACATAAACGTATATTTTATGTATTAGATCCAATAGTTCAATAGAATGAAGAATTTTCTTACAGAAACTATAATGGATCAGAAAGAATTATTAGCAAGCAATAACTGAACTTTTATTGAGTAGCAGTATGAAAGAATTTCTCTTTTTTTTTGAGAGTTTCATAGATGAGTACTGTATTTATATCATTCCTCTCACTCTCTCCACCAATTCCTATCAGGTATTCTCTCCAACTCATTATTTCTCTCTAAATTATTATTAGTTCTCTCTCTCTCTCATATATATATATATATATATATATATATATATATATATATATGATACATATTTCTCTTTATACACTGAAAGAGAGGAAAAGAGAGTCTATTTAATATTGCTTGTATATTCATGCAATTAGGGCCTACAACTTGGGGTTTGCATAGACTGTCAGAACTTCATCCGTAGTTAAAAAAGGTTTTTCTCTTAACAGCCATTTATTGTGCTGAGGTGCTTTCTGAAATTTCCTATATTTCCCACTAGCTTGTCAAT
The DNA here is from genome assembly GCF_003668045.3 of Cricetulus griseus. Classification (NCBI taxonomy): domain Eukaryota; kingdom Metazoa; phylum Chordata; class Mammalia; order Rodentia; family Cricetidae; genus Cricetulus; species Cricetulus griseus. The sequence continues at coordinate 105,378,756 of NC_048596.1, read as the reverse complement.
GATGTAGTCATGCAGGTCATATGAGGGAAATTATGCCATTGTAAATCTAACCAATAAGCTAAGACTGGAGAGGTCATGGAAACTAAAGGAGAACCTAATTAATTTTGACTTTAAAAAACAAAACAAAACAAAAAATGTAATTTACAACTGTACAGGTAAGTGTAGCTCTTAACAATAATTTTCTTTTCAAACCTGAAGACTGTTACAGAGATTCTAACGTGGTCAAAATGCTGAGAATTAGTGATCATCTGGTGCTCATCTAGATGATCATCTAGATCATCATCTAGAACAACTCCTGAAAAATAAGGCCCAGGAAGTATCATGGATGATGGAGCAGAAAGACTGTAAGATCCAGAAAGCTAAGGAATCTGCTTTAAGTTTGTTTTCTAGACATGGCAGGGAAGCTGCATCCACAAAATCTCAACAAAAATATGCCTGAACAAAACCTTCACAATGATATTACCGTGAGACTCTGTTCTTGAAAATAACACACAATGGTAATATTTCAATTTTCCTCTATCCATCAAAATGTGGTTTAGCCAAACCAATACCAAAAAGCAACTCTAATATGCTTTTTATTGAAAGAGATATGACATGAATCATTTATTTTTGTCACACTGTTTCATATAGAAAAATCTTAGAAAACTAACAATATGTTGTCTTAGTTAGGGTTTCTATTCCTGCAATGGAACACTATGACCAAAACAGCAAGTTGGGGAGGAAAGGCTTTATTTGGCTTACATTTACACATTGAAATTCATCACTGAAGGATATCAGAATAGGAACTCAAACATGGCAGAATCCTGGAGGCAGGAGCTGATGCAGAAGCCCTGAAAAGGGACTACTTACTTGCTTGCTTCCCCTGGCTCTCTAAGCCTGCTTTCTTATAGAACCCAGAAACACCAGCAAGGGAAGGAACCACCTACCATGGGCTGGGCACTCATCCATCAATTAGTAATTGAGAAAATTTCTTATAGCTGGATCTCATTGAGGCATTTCTGCAATGAGGCTTCTTCCCCTCTGATGACCCTAGCTTCTGTCAAGTTGACACACAAAACTAGACAGTACAACTTCCATAGTTGAAAATATACAGCAGAGAAAAATAAGAGTGAGCAGAGAAATTTATGTAGCAAATTGAATGTCTTCAGAATTTGTTGTGGAAGACAATAAAGGGCAGAGTTATATACTAAAATAAAGATATATACTGCATGACATGTTCTAGAAAAGTAAGAGAAACATAGCATGAATGCTTAAATTTCAAAATATGTTAAAGGAGATGATTGGAGAACTATACACTAAAGAGAGTACAGTAGGATGTGCATACAAAACTGTAATCATTTCACCATTTGAATGAAGTAGCACTTTAAATTTCATGCAAAATAAATCACTATAACTAAACAAGAAATGCACCTGGCAGAAATACTTTGCATAGCTGTAGAAGTATTTCATAGTGAAATTAATTAAAAATACTATACCTAAAATGATTCAGGAAACATGATATATTTGCAACCTTTTTGATTTTATGAGTGCATGTGTAAGGACTCCCATTTTAAATATATACACACATGCATCTCTGTATATATACATACATCTATAATCACATAAAAGAAATAATAGTTCTGTCTCAGTTGTTCATACATTCAATTTCTTTCTTTTTTTTTGTTTTTTTGAGACAGGTTTCCTCTGTGGCTTTGGAAGCTCTCTTGGAACTAGCTCTTGTAGACCAGGCTGGTCTATAACTCCCAGAGATCCACCTGCCTCTGCCTCCCGAGTGCTGGGATTAAAGGTGTGCGCCACCAACGCCCGGCTTTACATTCAATTTCTTTAGGGGTGATTTCTGTCATTATCACTCACATATGTAGGTAACTTATTAATTTTGTGTATTATCTAGTAACATATATATATGTAAAGAAATTCAAGCCCACATACTTTATTAACTAGCAATTAGAGAGTTTTATTTTGAATTTGAATGTGCAATAAAGTAAGTAATTTATACATGATACACATTTCTGACCTTCTGATAAATGAGAATATTAAATGGAGGAAATTAAAAAAATGTTGAATCTACAACAAAATTTTTCAAGTATTGAATTGTTTATAAATTAATACATTTGAAGAATCCAAATTTTATTAGAATTGTATGCCTTTAAAATCTCTTACTCCCTACTTGAACTGATTGGCAATATTTTCATTCATCCCCTCTGTTTAGACTTTGTGGTAGGTATTCTTCTTAGTATTTATTTATGTAAATAATAAAAACATCTAAATCTTACCTTTCTCCCTTTATTAAACAAAAGTTTCGTTCCATCTGTTTCTCTTACTGTATTTTCTTTCCTTGTAAAATCTAGTGATATTTTAGGTGTTATTAAAAATCTTTTCTCTCTTTTAGGCATATTTTTTCATCAGAATATGACAGTCTTCTAATTACTTCCTTTTCCAATGAACTTCGTAATGAATAATACAATATGACAATCTTTATGTGTAGATGTATGTCCACAAAAAATCTCTATGAATTTGCATTTCAAAATCCAGGAGAATTTATGTACTTCATTTACTTATTATTTATTTTGTGTGTGTTTCCCTGTGTACCTAAATGCTCATGCCAAGGTACAATTTTGGAGGTCATAGATGTTTTGTGGGAATTAGTTCATTTCCTTTCTCTGGTGATCATGAGACCTGAACTCAGTTCTTCAAACTTGGCAGTATGCAGGTATGCATGCTTATTCAGTGAGCCATGTTGCAGGCCTATGCACATTTACTTTTTCAATAATCCTCTTTTGTTTTTCTTTTTTGTTAAGAAGGAATTTTCTTGAACTTGGAATGTTGTTTAACCTACCAAGTGCTGGTATTGCAGACCTGACTTGTGCTTTATATATATATGTCCACAGCAAGCTAATGACTCTGTCTACAATATGGCAAGTGACTAATGCCATTCTGGTTCAGCATTATTTTACATTCATGCCAAAGATAATTTTTATGAAGTGCTCAATCTAGAAGGATTTTATGGGATCAACTTTGAAAACATAGAGTATCTTAATAGAGTATTATGGTTTTTAAATGTGTTTTTTCTCTCTTTTTTTGATTGCTGAAAGAATAATAGGAAACAGGATATTACTCCATCGTGCTAAATAATAAATCAATGCCATTTCTATATCTTATATTTGTGTTAGACTAGGGAAATATGTAAACCCTTAATGGGGTATCATAGTTGCAAAGCCTCAAAAAGTTCTGAAAATAAATGAAGGTTTCTACAGCTTTCAGAAATATCTCTGTAAAGACATGTTAGAAGTAGCCTCAGATTGTCAATTTCCAAATAAAGAATAGAAAAAAAGCACATATTCTATCTATGGAAAGCATCCACAGCATAGATCTTAATGAACAGCCATAGGTAAATTGAAAGGAATCTAAAAGTCCCTTAACACATAATGACAGCAGGCTGTGAGAAAGGTATAGAATGGAGAAAGACAAAAATAGATGCAATAATCAGACCTAAAAAACATGTGTAAGCTATTATATATGAATATATTTATATTTTTAAGTAATAAAAGATAGACCTAGCAATAGAAAATGAAGTCTAGGGATGCTAGTCTTAAAGTGTGAATTTTTTTTAATCAATAAGACTCAAGTATGTATAATACCTGTAGTTATTGATGAACATATCTAAATCAAATGTTTATCTAAAAAAATAAAAATTATGTAGCTCTTTGTCTCCAAATTAAATGAGCTATTCTCACTGGTCTGTTATTTCTTCTTTCACATTTTGGTCCTTTTGTCCTACTTAGTTTCAGATAATGCTGAATTTAAATATTTGGAAATAAACGTTATTGGCTTTTAATTTTTATTCTTCAATACCCTTTCCTCTTAAATAACTTCATAAAATTCCCCCATCTCCAAGTGTCTGTGTCTAATGTACCCCTAAACTTCCCCAACACTAGCAGAGTGTGAGACTGATGCCAATAAGATTTGCAATGAAATTTCAGTGATAGCATGCTTTAGAGAACCAGGTATTACAGTGAGTCCTTCACATGTGCTAGGTCTTTTCTGAAGGGAAATGGAGGAGGAGTGAATGTGGGAGGGAGAATGGGGGAATTGGAAGAACTGGAGGGTGAGGAAACTGTGGTAGGGATGTATTGAAAACAAAGCAAAAAATAAACAGATGGTAATAGAAATTTGATTGATGATGGGACTTACCTGATTGGCTAAAGAACAGACTGCTTCGAGCAGATGAAATCTCTTAGAAACTGAAGACATGACAGACAGCAGTTTATGGGTATATTAATTTTAAAGAGAAATTAGTTTTGAAGAATGACTCAACCAAGTCCATAAAATAATTCTGTATGTATATGATTAGCAAACCAAACAGAGAAGATAATTAGAACCTGGAAATAAGAATGCTTGAAAATGAAACCATGGACACCTTAATGACTAAAGAGTGATTAATGTTTGGAAATCTCAAGTGGGATAAATGACAACAATGTAAGATATGTTAGCAACTTAGTCCTGCTAAAATAAAGATGAGTATAGAAAGCAATGGTATTCCCAGAGAAATTGGCTTACTATTGGCAGATGATAATGACTATTTCTTCTTGATGTTTTGGCAAAGATCAACTGTGAGAATGACTGATGAATTCTCATTAGAAACAATGGAGGCCAAAAATCTATAAAGCTCAATTAAAGATCTATGGACAAAGCACAAATAACCAACTAGGGCTTATATTCTTTAAAAATGAAAGTGGATACCTCACAACCGTATCAGTTTTTTAAATACTACCCCCTGCTGAAACTCACTAGATGAATCATTGATTCTAACAGTGCTACAAATTTATTCCAACAATCCCACAATAAAATGAATAGAATTTGACCTTCCATACAAGGGATATCTAATCATGTAATAGTAGCAAGACTGTTTACAGGGATAAATAGTTGTTCTCTTTATTGCACTTGAGGCCAGCCTCATAGAATGGAATTTATTACTGGTACTATAAACATCATCAAAATCATGGGTATTGAAGTCATAGACTCAAAGGAAGACCTATTAATGTTGATTTTCTAAATGGTCATATTGTCAGTTTTCCTAGTTATTTATGTTTCTGTCCATATATTTCTGCTCAATCAACCTAGGTCAGAGGACCTTCTTGTTGAAGACTGTAATGGTTAAGACACAGACCCATTACTATTCAAAATAATGAGAATAGGCAACCATTGGTGCTCAGCCATAACTGTAACATCTGTATCAACATCTCTTCTCTCCAAGGATCAGAGAATATCTTAGAAGAGGGAATAGAAAGAATATAAAAGCTGGATAATTGGGAAGGTGTAAGGATAAACCTTTCTGCAAAGCCACCCGATCTGGCTGCCATGTGACCACCCAAAATAACACACAGAGACTTATATTAATTACACTGCTGCTGGCCAATGACTAGGGTTTCTCATATACTAGCTCTCTCTTAAGTATCAACCATAATCATTAATCTATATATTTTATAAAGACTTATCTTATTACATGCTAGCAGCAGGTGTCTTCTCTGGCAGGGATCACATGGAGGCTCCAGTGAAGAGAGGAAGAGAGGATTTCCTGCTCATCCTTGCTTATATTATGAGTCTGCCTGCTATGTTACTTCCTGCCTGGATCACAAGACTTCTCTTTACTACATTTCCCAGGATCCTCCTCGACTCCTAGTCCCACCTATTTTGCTTCCCTATTGGCCAAGAGTACTTTATTTATCAACCAATAAGATAAACACATACATCAGGAAGGGATAGGAAATGTCCTCTATACATGACATGGATGTTACAAAAATGAGTTCACAGCACTTGTAGTTATCTATACAAGACCCACATGAGAAAAAAATCACCTTAAATTTTCAGAACTTAGTGGGGAGGGACTCTCCATGTGGCATCCTTGCTGAGAAAACTTTGGTAGTTGCTAACTGACTGAGAGGAAAAGTCACCTTCAGGGGTGTGACTACTTGTAGTTTCTTAATATAACAATGGTTGACCCCACACCATAAGCATAAACACAGCAGTGTATGAATTCAGTATTTTAAAACAATAAATTAATAGATAATTTAAATAGAAAACTACATGAAGCTGGAAGGAGTTATGGTGGGGGAGGAGTCCTTGAAGCAGTTAGAGAAAGAAAATGAGGGGTAGATAATAATTAAGATACATGGTATAGACATATGAAATTTTCAAATAATAAATACATTGACATACTAGCTGTAGGTCAATGTAATGCTGTTTTTATTTACATTTGTCATAAAAATTAGAATGTTTACAAGCAACACATTATACCCATCCCTTAGCTCTGTAGGATAGAAGTCTGGTATGGTAGGGCTTTGCTTAGTCATACAAAGCAGGGACACAGTTATGCTTTCATCCTAGAGGCTTTAGACATTCAATCCCCTTTCTCTCCAAGTTTGTGCACATTTGTCATAACTGTGTTTGATGTAGTTTCTGACTAACTGTCCATTTCTGGCCTGGAAGTGAACTCATATCCAGTCCCATTTCTCTTCTTTGGCCATGTTTATAACTGATTTCCTGCCCTTTAGTTTGTCATGTCACTGATGATATATTCTAAGCTGGAGACCAATAAAACTGAACAATTATCACCAATTATCACAAGCAATTTCCTTTTAAGAATTGATTATATAAGCATGGACTGCTTAAAAAATGCATTGGCTGCACAATGCAAATTAATGTGACAATAATAATGTTAATAATAATATATTGTGGAGATTATAACATTTGTATAAATAAGTTACAAAGAGAAAGAGCAGTTGTGGGGATGTAGTCACACTTAGGGTGTGCTGTTTCAAATTTTTCCATGCTTTACCAACTAGCATGAAAGTAGACAAGGGACAAAGATTCATACTCAAACCTGTAAAACAACATTAACACAAAATGCCCATGTACAGACAGAGTTAAAATACAAAAGTTAAAAACAACCTCTTTCTGTTTGGATAAATAATGTTATGCCCTCAAATCTGTTAATCTTTCTTTCTTCTGTAAGTCCAGTTTTACAGCTAGCCAAAGTAGGATATTTTCTCACTTGGTATTTTAGTGCTAAACTTCAGTTTTTAAGAACCCCATGTCTGTGATGTAAGTTATTTCCTGCCTTTAAAAGCATGTGAAAATTATTATAAATTGTTTTACATGTTATCTTTAAAAAATTCCAATATCATTTTCAGTTCTGGGTGGATTTTGACTGATTGATATTACTCTTAATTTGGGGACATATTCGTGTTTTTTTTCCTTTCCAGATACTGTGGATTTCACATTACTTGTTGTATATAGATTGTACATTATTATATGAGGAACTTTACTTTAGTTTTTCATGGATTTCAGTTAACTTTATTAGAAACTACTAAATATTTGAATATCTTGTTTTTAAGATAAATTATGTGTGATAATAGAAATAATTATTATAGAGATAGTTGTGTTATCTTTTTGTCCCTTAGGGGAAATGTTTCATTTCATCTCTTAGTGTCAGAGGTTTGTGTTCATGGTGTCTAGTGTCACTCTTTTGTGTCTTTCCTGAGGTAGAACATCATGAAAGAAGTGCATGCCAAAGTAAAACTACTCCCCTTTAGTGGCTTCAAAACAGAAATACCAAGAGATCAAGCAGAAAATGACAGACCTTTACAGGACTTGCCCTCTGTGACCTACTCTATCTAAGTATGTCCTACTGGCTAATGATGCACATAGCTATCAATTTACCAATGGGTCAATTCACTGATGAAATTGGAGTCCTTATGAATGATTTAACTCTAAAAAGCCCATCAAGCCTTCATCACATTGGATTTAGAGAAACATTTCATGATAAAAGTTTATTAGTTTTCAACTCAGTGCACTGTTAAGTTTTGTTAGAGATAGTTGAGAATATTTGCAACAGAGTGTTAGTTATTCCTCCATAGGATAATGTACAGTATTTGTTTACTTACTGTAAGACATTTTCCTCTCATACATATTATCAATGTTACTATGAGTTTTAACTATTTCTTTATGTCTGCATCTTGTGCAAATATTCTACCGTTTGAATGTGACTTTGCTTTTGTTGTTCATTATTTATTTAGAAAATCATAAAGGAATCTCAATATTATATAATATATAATCAGAAATGCATCACACTGATTTTTCACTCTTACAGGAACTTGTGCAATTTTTCTCAAAAATGTCATGTAATTAAAATCCTAATGCTGATCTCATCTTACTAACTTCTAATATCCATACAAAAAAGACCAAACTGACTTTCTAGTTGAAAAACACTCTCTTTCCTTTTCCAGCCATCCTCCTGATGCCCCATTTCCCTGTCAGAGAAAACACGTGTTTTGGCTCATAACCATGAGCAAATCTGACCCTTGAATATGAAGCAAAGTTGTAAATTTTCCTGACAGAACCTTGCAGTATGACAACATACAGAGTGACATATATCTGTTCATGTAGCTTCACAAGGACAAATTCCATCTGCTAGCTGTAGCATAACCACAAGCATATGATACTCCTTTTCTCTCTCTATATATATTATATATATATATATATATATATATATATATATATATATATTACAACCACAGTTTCCCCTCCTGCCCCCCCTTCCACTTCCCTTTACCTCCCCCTAACCCAACCCTGTCCATTCCTCTGAAAGGGAAGCCCCCCACCACATGAAGAGTCAACAAAGCCTAGCACATTCAGTTTGAGTCAGGACCAAGTCCACTACCTCTCCCTTGCATCAAGGTTGAACAACGCATCCCACCATATGGAATGGGTTTCAAAAATCCAGCTGATGTATTAGGGATAGATTCTTTTCCCATTGTTGGGGATCTCACAAGCAGACCATGCTACAAAACTGTAGCCCACATGCAGAGAGCTCATTCAGTCCCATGGTACCATACAGGATCCCTATCTGTCAGTCTAGGGAAATACAAATCAAAATGACTCTGAGATACTGTCTTACACCTGTCAGAATGGCTAAGATAAAAACACTGAGGATTTGTTGGAGAGGATATGAAGTAAGGTGAACACTCTTCCATTGTTGGTGGGAGTGCAAACTTGCACAGCCACTTTGGAAATCAGCATGTTGTTTTCCCAGAAAATTTGGAATAAATCTACCTCAAGACCCATTATTACCACTCTTGAGTATATACCCAAAGGATGCTCAATCATACCGCAAGGACACTTTCTCAACTATGTTCATAGTAGAATTTTTCATAATATCCAGAACATGGGGATAGTCTAGATGCCCCTCAACTGAGAAATGAATAAAGAAAATGTGGCACATTTACACAATGGTGTATTACTCAGTGAAAAAAAAAAAGACATCATGAAATTTGCAGGCAAATTGATGGAACTAGAAAAAAATCATTATGAGTGAGGTAAGCCATACCCAGAAAGACAAACACAGTACATTCTCACTCATAAGTGGATACTAGATGATCAGACCACAAACCACAGCTCCAGAAAAACTAGGTAACAAGGAGGACCCTAAAAAGGATAGATCACCCTGGAAAGGGGAAATAGATGAGTTCCCCTTCTGTTTTTAAATACCTTTAGCAGTCATGCATACAAAATTGTCATATTGAGTATAGCCTGTCATTGTGATAAACAAGGCAGAGCTGTGATGATGACCTTGTTTTTAAGGTGATTCCTTATTTTCTTGCATGTGTTTGAAAAGGTGACAAAATAAAGCCAATTATACACAGTATTCTGGATTTTATTTCTATGGCCATAGAAAGTTAATATGTGAAATTCTTTGTGGCTAAGACATAGGGAAATGATGTCCCTTGTTTGACAGAATAATAATGATGTCATGAATATTGAGAGGTCTAAAGCCAGCATCTTTAGCAAGGTACAACAGCATCAAAGGAAGTAATGTCAACAACAATTGCAACAGCAGCATAGTAAAAAAGGAAATAAACCTGAGAGACAATTGTTAAAACTGAGGTATGTTGGTACTTGTATTTGCAGGGAGAAAGGAGTGGCTATCTCCTGAGAAAGTACGTTAATTTAATTGGTGAGAAGTTTTGGATCTCACATTGGCTTATTACTTTCTAATGCTTTTGGATTATAATTGCCCATGTCCTATACAGATAAGATATTTATCTTTCTCTCTCTGATATCTACAATGATGAGACAACTACAGTGAAAAGCCCTACTCAGGGCTGGGATGCATAAGTAGGAAAGGTAAGTGGAGAAATTTTGAGTATTTCTTGTGCTGAGATTATGCTTTATTTACTCAAAAATGGTTTGTATATACCCAACAGAATGTCTGTGTGCTATTCATATTACACACACACACACACACACACACACACACACACGTGTGCGCGCGCACACACACACGCGCAGAGCCCTCAGCCATATGTGTGTGTGTGTCTATTTGTGAGTATGTGTGTTTGAAAGCATAGATGGTATTAGTTGTATCAGATAATTCTGACATAATTGTGATTTTAAACTATGTATATGTGAAAAAGGTAGCTAAAATGATTATGAGCAACTTACCAACTTATTGGACAATTCTAATGAAATTACTTTGGATATTTCTGCTACTTTATTATTTACAAATATGTTTTGGTTTTCTATATCGTTTTAGTGAGTCACCGTAACACGATAAATAAAAGACCCGGAGACTGATATTGGGGGTTCAAGCTTCAAGTTGAAAATGAGAAAAGCAAAGCAGCTGGCCACTAGCTCTTACCTCTATCTCAGAATGAAAGGTGATACTTGCTCCATCAACTCTCAGACTGCAATCCCAGACTGCTATGCTCTCCTCAGCATGGCTGGAGAATCCTGACTGTGATTACTGCAGACCCTTCTCCTATCTTTTATGCCTAGCTAGTGCTGAGATTGAAAGCATGAGCTTTGTTACTTTTTTAGACTGATTCAATCTCTTGTAGCCCTGAGTGTCCTTGAATTCAGAGGGATCCATTTGCCTTTGCCCCCTGAGTCCTGGAATTAAAGGTGTGTACCCTCACTTCCTGATTTCTGTAGCTTGAGGCTGACTTTGCTTTCTGAATACTCAGGCAAGCTTTAGTAAATCATAAGTAATGTATCACCACAAGTCACAACATTTACCTACATAAAATGAACTTTTTTCCAAATCAGTTTTTTTCTCATTTAATAAAATAAAGTTACAACAGTTACTTTGAAGTATTATTGATACAATGCATTGGCACTATTTTATTTCTGATTTTGTAGTTTAGACATTTTGACTTTTAAAATAGACCTACTTATTAATACATATATTTTAAATTTACCAAATTTGAAACACTGAAAGCTATCATGACACTGACATAGATTATCTACTTTTTTGCTTGTTGCCTTTTTTAAATTATAGTTGGCTACTTTTCTTACATTTTAAATCTATTTTTAAGACTCAGAATTAGTAATATCTGTATCTTTCTCCAACTTATGTGATATTAAAATTCTTTTCTTCTAGTCTTTCAAATCATCATCTTGAAAATTAAGTTAGGTAGAATAAATATCAGGTTAGACATAGAAGAATAAAAAAAGGTAGATTTTAGAGATGGATACAGATTATATAAACACGAGAATACAAAAAATGCCAAAATAAATTATGTCTTAACTCCAAATTCTAATGTAACTAGAATTAGGAAAATGTGAAAGCAAAAGATATGTAAAAAATAATGAGTGAATTTAAACATGATGAAACTTGTAACTCATAAATCACCAAAGGGTTAGTGAACAAGCACAAATATCATTAAATAGCTACACCAAGATAATAATAATCATATTATTTGAGTATGATAAAGAAAACACACATTTATATGGAAAAAGGTACAAAAAAAGATTAGTCTTTTGCCTCCAACTTGGCCTAATGAATTCAAACATACCACCCATTCACATGCACTGCCTTACAGAACATCATCGTTGTATCAGGTTCTCAGAATAAAACTCTGTTCTTACTGGACTTGTTTTGGATATATGTTTTTGAAGTATGCAATTCTTTCCCAAATGCCTCATTTGTTTTTTATTCCATCCTCTTTTTCACAGGAGCACTGTGACAAGAACATAGATTTAGGAGTTAATCTTCTCTATCTTCAATTCTTGGTCCAGCCAATCATTATTTAAATTTATCTTCCCAAACCTTCCATTCCTTCCTGCACTACATACATCTAGACATCTATTTACTCTATAGAGCTATTTAATTGTAACATTCAACTGCATTTTATAAATTAATTCCCTGGCAAAATACCTGCAACAGAGTAAATATCTAAAGAATTGAAGCTTCTATATCTTTGTTACCATGGACTACTCTTCATTTTATGGCCTCAAATTGCTTGGTTGAATATTGTGTCCATAATAAAAGACATTTCAACACCTTTTCGAGACATGGAGAGTATGACTACATTAAAGGTTATTCCTGACAAGTTTGTTTAAAAACAGAATTGTCACATAACAGGAGAAATTTCAGTGAAGTCATTCATTGTCCTCTATTTGTTCTTCTGAATATAAACCCATGCTGCAGGCTCCAGTATTCCAATAATGATACAAAAAGTAACTGCAAAATAAGTGTTATAGGTCATAATAATAAGACATATGTATGTTCAAAGTCAAGAACTCTGACTAATGAGGAAGTGCCTGAAGCAAACAATGATTGTTAAAAATCATTTCAATTTTAGAACATAACAAGTTTTCCAAATTCCCAAGCAGGTATTTCTAGAAGAAAAAAGTCAAATTTTCTTAACCTCTATTTTTCCACTAGGAAAAGCACTAATGCTGATGGTATTGTGTGAATTGACATCAGTATATAATTTTACTTAGATTCAAAATTAAACACCAAACTATTAGTTTTATTCCTATCATCATTGCAATTAAGAAGATAAAATAATTTCTAAATGAAACTAGATTTTGCTTCTCAATTACTGAATATATACAACAGGCATTTTGGCTCAGAATAAAAATATCCTGCAATTTCTCCCTTCCTTTCAGCCACAATTTCATTTTGATGTTTCACTTCAGTATCTTCCTGGGACAATGTATGTTCCTACCACAGCTGTGTATCTTCATATGGGATTTATCTGGTTCTTGAATTCCCCCTTTCTTTCCAGTCATCAGATGCATTATTTTCCTTAAGAGTTTAGCTCCATTAAATACTACAATGTCTAAAATGACTCTGCTGTAATGTTTGATCATTAGAAGGTGCGGGGGGCACAAAAATATAGATTATAATATTTTGGGGTCCAAACCTCTTCTCAATTCCAGGAGACTGAATCTCCCATTGTCTTTCAGATGCTGAGTAATTACCACTGGATGGCTTGCCTTCAGTAGAGAATGTCTGCTAGTTTGCATAACAACAGACCAAGGCCCTGGGTGTGCCCACACCTGTTCTGAGGGCTTGTTTAAGTGCCTAGGGACTTGTTTGGTGGTGCCTCTAGGATTAAAAATTATATTTGATATCAGCTTTAGACATGAGAATAGATGTCTTCTGCAGTCACCCCCACTGTTGAATAGCTATTTAAGAGGAAGCTTGAATAAAGTGTGGACACCAGTCCCCAGGATGAACTGAGAGAACCCCCCTGAGATGACAAGATATGTCTATCTCTTCCTTAACACCACTGGGTCACTAGTAGTTTCCCAGTCCAGCACTCTCCAATTCGGGGATGGACCCTGGGCCATTAGGCTGGCTCCAAACGCAACCCCAAGACATCAGTCTGGAATAGATAGCCTCTGTAGCATGAGACTGATACAAGTCAAACCCCAGCAAGAAGGAAAGCATAAAAGAATGGCAAAACACAGGTTTTATGCTATTGAGCTACAAAAATAAATAAATAAATAAAAATCAGGGTTTGCGTTTTTTAACACTTGTTCCCTGTGTGATCAGGAACAGGTGTTTTAATGTCTTCAAGAATCCTTTTCCTGTTCTTTAAAAGTCGAACTGAAGTGATATGTTTATGAGCTAAATAAATGTCATGATAGCCCTCAAACCAACTTCTTTGACAAAAAATAATCATAATGTGACTGTAAGGTTTGTGCATGTTTGGCATATTTTGTTTGCTTAAAAGTCCTCATTATAAATGAAAATAATAGAGTGGCAGTAGTGTCTATGAAGACTGAAAGAAAGAAAGGAAGAAAGACAGGAAGGAAGGAAGAAAGGAAGGTAGGAAGGAAGGAAGGAAAGAAAAGAGAAAGAAAGAAAGAAAGAAAGGAAGGAAGGAAGGAAGGAAGGAAGGAAGGAAGGAAGGAAGGAAGAAAAAGTGGCCCAGAAGAATTCTAAGTAACCAATAGCTTAACTGTATGACATGATGACATGTAAGGAAAAATTTTCAAACAGAAGGATATGAGCTGGGGACAAAACTAAATACATCTGAAGCCTCTGGGTGGGGGCAGTGGGTGGGAAACCTTTTCTGTGCTTTCATTGAGGATCCTAAAACAGCTAATTGTTGTGAGGCTTTGTGGTTCTAGGCTGCTGTGATTTGCCAACATAGCCTTTCTTTTCTCCCCACCTTTTTAAAAATTTATTTGCTTTTAGTTATTTATTTAAAAATAGATTCTTTTTACATACAATACACCTCAATCACAATTTCCTCTTCCTTTACTCCTAGCTTTCTCTCCTTCCTCTTACCCCAGATTCACTCCACATCTCTTTCTTCTGCATAAAGAGCAAGCCTCCAAGAGAAGACATCCAGACAAGAAAAAAACAAAATACAAGGAGACAAGGCAAAACCCCTCATATTGATGTTGTGGACTATTTATTTACACTGTAAAGATGTGTCACTGACAAAGATGCCTTCTGATTGGTTTAATAAAGAGCTATATATCCAATAGCTAGGCAGGAGAAAACAGGGATAGAGAAGAATCTTGGAGGAAGAGAGTCAGAGACACCTACAATACACAAAGTGTAAGACCCCCGGGAAAGCTCAGGCCTCCAGGATCTCAGCCCAGGACCGAGGCCACCCCAATCACCATGCAGAGTCGAAAGCTTGATGCAAACTGCATGAGGCTTTATTAAAGTTGTTTAACCAGCTAACCCCATGTTAGCTCGGGTCTTTCATCCACCCGCCATGGTGGATGGCTAGAAAAGACGGCTCAAACCGGCTGCATGGAGATCTTATAGGGCAGCATAAGAGGAGTGTCTAGGGGTAAGCACAGGCTCAGGATTGGTGTGCCTCGCTTGGAGGGCTTGCCCTATGTTGATTGGCCAACGGTTATGGCCCATAGGCCCTCCCAGGGTGGTTGCTATGCTCTGCATGTCATTGCTGTGCACTTGTCCGTAAAGCACACCCAGAGCTGTAAAGCATAGCTCCACCAGCTAACTTCTGATTTGTTCCTTGCCATGAGGCAGGCATCTGACCAAGGCAAGGTCAGTGACCTTGGCAAGGTCAGACAAGCACGTGTTCAACTGTTATGGCTGCTGAAATGGGGAGCTGGTCCCTTCAAAAGCAAGTTCAGACATACAGAATTGAAGAGAGATAAAAACCACATGGCAGAATTCAGATGAGTAGAAGCAGGCTAATTTGAGTTATAAGAGCTAATTACAAAAGAGGCTAAGCTAAAGGTCAAGCTTTCATAATTAATAACAAGCCTCCATGATATTATTTGCAGGCTGGCAGTTCAATTAATTATATTATCCAATTATATTTGATAAGCAACCCCATAGGAGGAAAAGAGTCTCAAGAACAAACAAAAGAGTCAGAGATACATCTCCTCCCAATATTAGGAATCCCATAAAACACCAAGCTAACAGTCATAACATATATGCAGAGGACCTGGTACAGACCCCTAAAAGTCCCTAACTTTCTGCTTCAGTTTCTGTGAGCCCTGGATAGTAGATTCTGTGGGCCATGTTCTCCTGGTATACTCCAATCCCCTCTAACTTCTACAGGGTTTCCTTGTCTTCTTTTACAGGGTTCCCTAATATCTAAGGGGAGGGAACTGATGGAGAACTCCAATTCAGACTTCTTTCCACATAATATCTGTTTGTGGGTCTCTGCACCATTCCCATATGCTGCTGGAAGAAGTCTCTCTAATGACAACTATGACTGGATAAGGCACTGAGATATGAGAATATTATTAGGAATTATTTCATTGACTTTTTTTTGACAGGCTTATTTGGTTCTACCTTAGGACTCTGACATATTCTATCTCTGGTTCCTGCCCATCAAGGAAGTGTAAAGTGTTGGCTCCTTCTTGAGTCTTAAGGTGTGATCCCCAAGTTCTGTGCCCCCATCCCTCCAGCACACCTTGCAGGCCTTCCATAGAGGATATTCAATATCTGTCATATCATTTGGAGCAGGGCCTAGACCCTCCCCGGTGTGTCTAGGCAGAGAGAGTGTCCCCCTATGTGGAGTGGGCTCCCAACTCCATTTGTGTACTAGGGATAAATACTGATCCACTACCAGAGGTTCCATAGATTGCCCAAACCTCCAAACTGACATCTTCATTCAGGGGGTCAGGTTTGTTTTATAAAAGAGAAAAAATAAAAACAAAAAAACCTTATTTTTAAACAAGAAATTTAATTTTTACATACTCTCAAATTGTCCTTTGTTTTTATCTTAGGCATTCTAGAACTACATATTTTTGTTTTGTTTTTAATGTGTAAGTGTGCCTTTTTTTTTTTGTGTGTGTGTGTGTGTGTGTGTGTGTGTGTGTGTGTGTGTGTGTGTGTTTGCATTTAGATGCCCACAGAGGCCAGAAGAAGCTATTGGATGCCTTGGAACTGGAGTTAAAAGCAATTGTGAGCTACAGTGTATGTGCTGGGAGCTATATTCAGAATAAAAGCATCAACTGCTCTTAGCTGTTAAACCATTGCCTTAGCCATATAATTCTTTCTACTAGGAAATGTATCTCAGACAATCTTATATTGAAAAATAATAAAATTTGATAAACTCTTTAGGATTAGGCAATTTGTTTTGAGATTGTGTCTCCTATGAATGTCTGAAGCTGTACCCACAAAATCTCACCAACATGAATACCTAAATGTGAACTGAACATGATTAACACCAATGAACATGCCATTCTAGGTGAGAAAAAGTCCAAGGAGCATCAACTGTAGCACAACCTATAGAAAACTGAGGGAAGTAGAGAACAGTAGAGATGGTTTTCCTCCATGAAGAGCAGTTCAATTGGCTGTCCAGTGCCAAAGGGTCAGCCCTACAATTGCACATATGGTTACCATTATATGAACTGTACAGGTCATATTTAGGAATATATACATGTGCATACATATATTTTTGAAATTATATTAGTAAATAACATTAGGCCATGTATTTGATGGAAAATGTGGAAAGGTATATGGGAGAGTGTAGAGGCAGGTTAAGGAAGGGAGAAATGTGATTAAGTTATAGTCTAAAAATGAAAACAATAATAAAAAACAAAACGTAGATTCTTTATTTTTATATTTATTGTTGCTATTAAGTTTCAATTTGGAAGTGTTAACTAGATGTGAATTTTGTATCTGGTGATTTTATTATTTTATCTTTTAGGTTGCTGTGGTCTGTCTAGTCATTTGAAATTTGACATATTTAGCTTTCACAATATTTGTTGTTGCTTACTAGTGACTAATCTTGATTTCCTGTTTTATTATTACTATTATTGATTCTTTGTGGATTTCATACCATTCACCTCCCAATCCCCTTGTATATGCCCTCTGCCCTTATAACCTGCCACCCAAAATAAAATGAAATTTAAAAGGAACACACACACACACACACACAAAAAAAAAAACCCTCACCAAACTAACCATACCAAAAGAAAAAAAAAAAAGAAAGAAAAAGAAAAAGAAAAGGGAAAAAGTCTTGGCATGGAAGCTGTAGTGTGACACTGAATCACACATTATATCCTTTAGTCCATATATTGCAATGAGTCATTGTTCTGGTTTAAGGCCTCTGGATTTTGCTATACCCTCAATACTGGACACTCACTGGAACTTCTCTTGGATATCCTGTTGCTATCTTGTGTCATGAAGATTATGCGGATTTGGATCTGCAGGCCCTGCCCTTTCACATGCCTCAGTAGTTCACAGATGAGGAGGATGCTGGGGTGGGCCACCTCATAGCCCAGGTTCTGGATCTGGGTGGTAGCCGAGTTGGTCTACCTGCTAGCTTTCCCTCGTCAATATCTACAGGGTGAGCTCTCCAGCACTGCTCAGGCTAGCTCACAAAGTACATCACAGCAAGGAGGTGGCCCAGTTCTCTTGCTCTCACACCCTAGGCACCTGGCTCATCTTTCCCCAGACCATCAGCATCAGCTCTATTGTTTTGCCCAGATGATGTGCAGGGCCCATACTCTATGTGCTGCATCCAGTAAGGGGCAGGGAAAGCTCTCCAAATCTTCCGACCCTGGGGCCAGCTTAACAGCCTGCCACAGGTGGCAAGGGAAGAGGACATGATAGACATGAGATACCGGGGGTCGGGGGGGTGGGGGGGGTGTCTGCTTTCCTGCTCTCAATTCCTCACAGTGGCTCATCTGCAGCCCTGCCAACAGGTCAACTCTAATGTGTTGCTAGGGCAAGGCACAGGACTCATTCTCCTGAGTGCTGCAGTTGGTGCAGGGAAAGGTCAGCACCCCCACTTTCATGACCCCAGGACCAGCTTTCCTGCATGCAGTAGGTGGCAAGGGGTGGGTGAAGGAGGCATGTCTCATCCTCTCTCCACACTCTCATCCTCTCAGGTCTTGCCCTTGGCTTAAAAAAAAAATTCTTCTGCACCCCCACATATATTTAGATATTGACTTGTGCTTATTAGTATTCCTCTTACTGAATTTAATAGTTAACATTCTTAACAAATTGGGCCATGAAGTTGAAACATGGCAGGAGTGCATGAGAGGGTTTGCAAAAGAGTAAATGATGTAATTATAATCTCAAAAATAAAATGTTATGATACATTTTATTTTTATGTGACTCTCCCCCCATCTCTGTCTGTCTGTCTGTCTGTCTGTCTGTCTGTCTGTCTGTCTGTCTATCTGTGTGCAGTTGTACAAATATCAAGTCATAAAAGAAGATGTCAAAAAAAAACACCTCGGGAGGATTTGTTTCTCTTATTCTTTTTTGTTTTCTTTTTTTTGTTTTTTTGTTTTTGTTTTTTTTTGTTTGTTTGTTTTTCGAGACAGGGTTTCTCTGTGTAGCTTTGGAGCCTATCCTGGCATTTGCTCTGGAGACCAGGCTGGCCTCGAACTCACAGAGATCTGCCTGTGTCTGCCTCCCGAGTGCTGGGATTAAATGCGTGTGCGGCTCATGGGAATTATGCTTAGGTTATCAGATTTGGTGGAAAGCATCTTTACACACTGAGCCATCTTCCTGATCTTTCTGATGCTGTTTTAATGTATCACTTAATTAGTTTTTCTTCTGAGTGCACCAATTTCAATGTGAACAAATTCATGTCAAATCAAAGCTTTCATATACTTTTTAATATATTAAATTGGCTAACTAAGCTTATTCTGTTTTGTGTGGTGACTTTGCTGGTTAGTTATTAACAGTGAATTATTAACTCATAAAATTGTTGTTTGAGAACAGCTTGTGTCTTCATTTTGGTGTTCATTCTTCTGGAGGGAATTTTAATCTTTCTTCCTAGGAACATGAGAAAATTGCCATTTTGATATATGTTTAATATAAATATTTCCAATGTTTTATTTCAGGCCAACTGAGTTTGAATAAGGATTAAGAATTCTCAAGGTAGCTAATATAGGTTTAAAGAGAATTCTGGCACTAAGAAATGTCCAGGTGTCTATAAGTTTGACCCCAACTAACAATCTAAGCAATAGTGGAGAGGCTACCTTAAATGTTCTTCTCTGATAATGAGATTTAAAGTGAATTGCAATTAATGTTAGTTTGATGAGCAGTCCAGCCCCCAAGTGGGCATGGACAGGATCACCTGTGCTAGCCCTCAAGGGAGCATGGCCAGCATTCCCCCCTACAGAGATTGATGACTACCTTATATGCCATCCTAGAGTCTTCATCCAATAGCTTATGGAAGCAGAAGCAGATTCCTACAGCTGAACACTGAGCTGAACTACTGGAATCCAATTGCAGAGAGGAGGAGTGATGAGCAAAGGGGTCAAGACCAGGCTGGAGAAACCCACAGAAACAGCTGACCTGAACAAGTGGGAGCTCATGGACACCAGACTGATAGTTGGGAAACCAGCATAGGACTGTTCCAGATCCTCTGAACGAGGATGTCAGTTTGGAGATCCGGGCAATCTATGGGGTCTCTAGTAGTGGATCAATATTTATCCCTAGTACATAAATGGACTTTGGGAGCCCACTCTACTCAGCCTATACACATGGGGGAGGGTCTAGGTCCTGCTCCAAATAATATGACAGACTTTGTAGATCCCCCATGGAAGACCTAATTCTCCCTGGGGAGCAGAAAAGGGTTTGACATAGAGAGTGTGTGGGGGGATGCAGGGAGGAACGGAGAGAGAGGGAACTGGGATTGACATGTAAAAGAAGCTTGTTTCTAATTTAAAAATTGTCTAATTACAATTATAAAAATTTAAAAACAATTAAACACTAAAATAAAAGAATTCTCAAGGAGTTGGGAAGTAACTCAGGTGGCAGAGTGGGTTCTCTATATAAAGTGGGTGTGGTAGTGTATGCCTATAACCCCATGTCTTTCTTACAAGCCCACAAGTACTTAAACATTTTCGTCATCCCAAAGCAATGTTTCTTCTATTACTGTTTAATAAAGTTTTAAATAAGTAAGTGTACTCCAACCAGTTCCTTTGGTGTTGGAAGGTAGCTGTTTGAGGATTCAGTGCAATAGATTCTTATCCTGTTTCTGATCCACAAAAATAATTCAATACTGGAGACAACTGCAGTGATACATATGCAGGTAAAAAGAGGCATATGACTTGATAATTCCCACAGTTGGGCACAATAATGTCAAACATGGTTTGGATGACAAAATGGTATGTTCTAGAAAAGATGTGAGGCTCCTACCCCTTTTCACAGTACTAAACACCATTCTTGTTATACAAAGCTTAAA
This sequence comes from Cricetulus griseus, assembly GCF_003668045.3. Classification (NCBI taxonomy): domain Eukaryota; kingdom Metazoa; phylum Chordata; class Mammalia; order Rodentia; family Cricetidae; genus Cricetulus; species Cricetulus griseus. The sequence continues at coordinate 105,357,814 of NC_048596.1, read as the reverse complement.
CACACATTATAAAATATGAAATGAGGCAACTGCACACATGGTACATTTCTTGTCTATACTGTTATTCAGACACTCAGTCTGTGGTAGTAGATTTATTTAGAGGTTAAGCTGAAGGAAATGGAATGTGGTCAGTGAATCACATGTTTCTATATTGAAGAAGTCATTGTAAAATTATAGGGTTCAAGACTCTACTTATGAACTGATGCCACAGAACATTTTAAGAAAAGAAGACTGAATAATTGTATCATTAATTAATTAAAAAGATAGCATAATAAATTTGAGAAGATGAAACAAAAACTATTACATCAAAATTGGACAGGACAAATCAACAGAAGGAACAGAGCATAAAAGAAAATGTAAAAATTGGAGACACACTCATTCACACAATCAGAAATTTCATAAAACCACTAAACTTTAAACCATAATATAAACAGAGGTCCTGATGCACATCAGTGCAGGTCCTATGCATGCTACTTTGGTTTCTGTGGTTTCACCCAGGCTTGGCACATGTTCATGTAGAGGGCCTTGTTCTCTCAGTGTCCTACATCCTCTTCATCTGTTCACACTTGCACTTCTGAGGCATTTCCTGAACTCCAAAGGGGGGGATTTGATGGAGACATTATATTTAGGGCTGAGTGTTCCAAGATCTCCCACTCTCTCTGTAATGCCTGGCTGCAGGATTGTATATAGAAGTTTCTTTGATGATGGCTGAACAAGGCAATTGACACTTGTCTAAATGAGGAGAAATAAAATGCAGTGATGGAATCATTCCTAATTGTATTCTGCTATATTCATTGATCATGAGCTTGGCTCCTGTTGATGTAGGAGGAAGTTTCTTTGATGACGGCTGATCAAGGCACTGATCTATGAGTGTCAGTACAGTATATATGTTAAACTAGTACAGTTTCTAACAACAATCTAAACTTTTATTCTATACCACAGATAAATGTAGCCTTTACCCCTTATCACTGAAACTTAATTTTGTAACAAATGGAGATTACTACAGAAAATGACAGCCAATCAAGATGCAGAGTTGTAGAGTTCTGTTCCAATAGCAGAATACAATTAGGAGCGATTTTATGACTACATTTTATTTCTCTTCATTTTAGACAAGTATCATTTGGTTTTACTCCAGTTCCCTGGGCTATCTAGTCTCTGGTTCTTGGTCACCCAAGCAGTCAGGTATTGCTTCCATCTCATGGGGTGGGCTTTAATTTGAATCAATTATTGGTTAGTTACTACCATAAGATTTGTGCCATCATTGCCCAAGCATATTTTCATGCAGTACACCATTGTTGGTCAAAGAGTTTCTGGTTGGGTTGGTGTTTTTGTTTCTATTTTGGAGCCGGCACAGTACCTTCCTGTACCAAAGATGTTAGAATGTAGACATGAAAACTTCATGTCTGCTTCACATATATATATCTCCAAGTTACATGAGCTCTATAGATGTCTTCAGCAATGGGGATTTGCTGTCAGTTTATAGAGACCAACCTATAGTCCTGGAAACATCCTGGATTATTTAGAGATTCTCAGGGCCCCCTTTGACCAACAACTTAATTAGATTTCAACCTAATCCAGGAACTGGAAATTTAGTTTGGTGACAAGAGATGGCCACTTGGGCTGGAGAGATGGCTCAGCCATAGAAAGCTAGGTTTACAAGTAAATAGTTATTGATTTCTGATAAAATAGTAACAACATTTATCACTTCTCTTGGAACTGACCTGAATGTCTCTTGCCTAAGATTAACTTTTGTGGTTTCACAGACACTATTAAAACTTTCAGATGGTGGAGAAAACCAACAGTCCTACCCAGCTCTGTTGCTAGCATGGCACAATAACCCAAAGGGTATAATAGTAATAAACATACCTTTGCAGCAACCAACAGCTCTCTAGTTGGACTTGAAACCTGTTCAATAAGAGGGAAACCATGACAGTTACTGGAAATATAACTACTACTCAGTGCTAGTGAAGTTATAGATATTATAAGAGAACATACAACCACTAGCTTGTTAAACCAGTACAGTTTCTAACAACAATCTAAATTTTTATTCTATACCTACAGATAAATGTAGCCTTTACCCCTTATCATAGAAACTTAATTTTGTAACAATGGAGATTACTACAGAAAATGAGCCAATCAAGATGCAGAGTTGTAGAGTTCTGTTCCAATATCTACATATACAAATCACTCCATTTAATTAATTTTAAGTAAACTCCTTATATATTTTTAGATAAACTTGCATTATAAAAATATATATTCAAGAAACTACTTTTTCTTCAACTGTCTATTGTTCTTTCATTTTTAAATATGATCATGTGTCTGGATTTTAAAGTTTCATCTTCTCCATTAAAATTTAATATTCCATATACTGTTTACATAATACTGTGTTAACCTTCATGAAAATGAATGATTTTGATTCTCTCAGCTAATGGGAATTATATCAACACATCAGTCTTAGAATGAGCATTGACATTTTTGTTTTAATGAAGTACATTCAATTTAAGAATCTTGAAGGAAAGACATTTGTGCTGCTGAGGACATGTATGTTATCCTTGACTTGAGAGAGATTTTTGTCACTATAAATCTATAGTGAAAATAACACTGTTAATGATGTCTATAATATATTAAACCTACAGAACAATGCAGTCTGTTGACACAGCCTAGTGTGGAGTCTGACTAGTGAACATCAGGACACCATTCTTGCTAGATTCCACTGTTCATTTTTCAGAGAGAATAAGATTCCACACACTTGGAAAAGGGCCAAAACACAGAGTTCAAGTACAGAAAGTATCATAGACATAATGTGTAGGAAAGATTTTACAAATAAAAACAAACATTTTGTCTGAGGGGCTGGAGAGATGTGTCAGTGTATAAAATACTGGGTGCTATTTCAGAGGGCCCAGGCTTGTTTCCAAGCCCATATGGTAATACTGAATCTGATGGCTCCAACTTTAAAGTTAGGACTGTACTGTATTACACTAGAATTCCAAAACCAATGGTACAAAGATGTTTCAGCTGCCTTATGAAATGCTTGGTTACTGATCCTGATACTTTTTGTTGTTGCCATCACCATGATAACACATCTGCATTTGTGGCAGTAAGTTCTTGAGAATTACCACTGTTGGCTTTCCTAAAATGGTGTATCAGAGTTGATATTAGGTATATACAAGTTTCTCAGCAAATCTTCAGGCTCAAAATTGAGAGACAGGCTTGTTTGGTAAGTTTCTTATCCAACTCCTCCTGAGTCATGATCTCTAAGCTAAGGGACTGATACAATGAAATGACAGCACTCTTTCTGGCCAGGAGCTGACACACTGGTTGAAATGACATAATAGCATACTCATTGTTCTTGGGATAATAAACAAACTGCAATATGACCTAGTCCTTTTCTATCCCTTAACCCTTGCTCAAAATCAAGTCTCTTCTCATCTCCATGGTGTAGTTACAGTAAGTTTCTGCTAACTTCCCACAGAGGGCCTGTCTTTATTTACACTTCCTTCTCTACCTCAGCCATTGTCATCTGTCACACTATCAGTCTTTTTTCCAAGCCCACCTTTGTCATGAAAACAGTGTAGAAAAGAGAAAGACATATCTAAAGCACTGAAAGTTCCACTAAAGGTGGGATGTGAAAACAGAGCAGAGAACTACACACTTAGAATGGCCATTCAACTTCATTGGATCTTAGCTTTGTGATTTATAAATTCATCATCAATCATTTCTTTGTCTCTTCCTCCCTCCTCCTCATCACTTCATGATTTCATGAATGCATATAATGTGTTTGCAAACTTATTCCTCTTCCCTACATTCCAGTTCCTCCCCCACCACCCACTTTTCCTTTCTGTCTTCATATGGTCTTTCTTAAAACCCATTGAGGTCACATAATGTAGCCAGTATGGGCCTGGGTATAGGACCATCTACAGGAATATGAGAAACCTCTTGGGTAGATGAAGAAACAACTCAATTTTCATTCAGCCCTGAAGAAAACTAGTTCATTTTCTTCTAGCCTTCAGACTCCTACCTCAGCCATGCTGAAACCAGTCAATTTCATTTTAATTTATTTGTATACCACAAAAAAGAAAGGAAGAAAAACACTGTGACAGAGTTGAAACTAGGAGTAGCTTTATATCCTTGTGTTACTCATGTGTCATTTCCCTCATTCCACTCTTTCTTATCACTCTGTTTTGATCTCCTTTCTAAACTTTATACTATCTATATAAAAATTCACTGAAATGTATAGAGTCTTGGAATAGGATAATATTTGAATGGTTTCCTTAAACTAACTGCATGGTTTTTGTTAGCTAGAATAAAATGTTTTTAATTAAAAAAGAATAACTCTAAAAGTGTATGTGAAGCTTGAATATGGTTTAGAAGCAAACTGTAGTCAAAGTAAAAATTAATGACATAATTTATTACTTTAAAACTAAGATCTATTAGCATTTAATGCCTTATATTCTTTTTATTGAAAATTCACAAAACATACTCTGATTATAGTTTCTACTCACCCATTTCTTCTCAGATTTTTGCCTTCTTCTCATCCATCTAATTCCATGCCTTCTTTTCTCTGTGTAGAAAAAAAAAACAGCAAACAAAAAAGCAAATGATGAAAACATCTAAATGAAAAGAACACTGAAACATATATTCTTTTGCATTTAAAAATTATTTTTCATTTTGTATACCAACTGCACTTCCCCCTCGCTTCTCCCTTTCCCAACCTACCCACCTCAACCCATTCACTCCTCAGAGGTGGTAAGGCCTTCTTTGGGGAATCAACAAAGTCTGGCATATCAAGTTGAGGCAAGGCCAAGCCCCTCCCCCCTGTATCATGGCTGGGCAACTTATTCCACCTTAGAGAATGGGCTCCAAAAAGACAGTTCATGCACCTGGGATATGCCCTGGTGCCACTGCCAGGAGCCCTCTGAACAGATAAAGCCACATAGTTGTCACTCACATTCAGAGAGTCTAGTTCAGTCCCATGCAGGTTCCCAAATGTTAGTCCAAAGTCTGTTACCTCCCACTAGCTTGGGTCAGCTGTCTCTGTCATTTTTCCCATCTTGAAATTTGCAGGCAAATGGATGCAACTAGAAAAAACATCCTGAGTTAGGTAACCCAGACCCAAAAAAACAAACATGGTATGTATTCACCTATAAATGAATATAAGGTGTAAAGCAAAGGATAATTAGGCTACAAACCACAACCCAAGAGAAGCTAGGTAACAAGGGGAATCCTAAGAGGGACACCCATGGGGGGGGCCAGGAAGTGAAAATAGTTAAGAGCTCCTGAGTAAACTGGGAGCGGGTGGAGAGGAGGGGATGGGGAATGGGGACATGAGGAATGGAGAAGAAAGAATTGGGAGAGCAACGAGATATCCTGATAGAGGGAGCCATTATATGGTTAGGGAGAAACCTGCTGATAGAGAAATTTTTAGGAATCCAAAAGGATGAATCCTAACAATAGTGGAGAGGGTGTCTGAATGGGCCTTTAACCAAATTAGTGAGTACCCTAATTGTCTTCATAGAACCCATATCCTGTAACTGATGGAAGCAGATGCAGTGTCCCACAGCCAAGCACTGGGTTGAGCTCCTAGAGTTCAGGTTAAGAAAGGGAGGAGGATTATATGAACAAGGGCAGTCAAGAGCATTATGAGGAAACATACATTCTTGTATTATTCTGGTATAATATACATTTTAAATGTTATTTATTTAGAAATATATACATATATATATGAGTACATATATAGAAATGTATATAACAACAGTTAATGAAAGAAGAGGCAATGAAGTTGAAACAGACAAAAAAGGGAGTATATTGGAGGGTTTGTGGTGGAAAGATAAAGGGGACAATTTCATTTTAACCTCAAAAATATAAAAGGGATAATTAAAATTAAAATAATAAAAGAAATATATAGATCATAAACATTACTGAAGATTACACAAGCAAAAAATCAAAGTGAGGCCAATAATTTCATTTCTCTCTTATGGAGCTCTTAACTTTATAGCCTCAATTATTTTTTAGTTGATAATATCAGTTGTTTGTGCAGAAATGAGGTTTTTTGTTTACATTCCAATATTCTCCTATCGTTAAACTTGGAGCTAGGAAGCTCAAACACTAATCAATGAATCTCTCACTGGAACACAGAACTTAGGTCACAAAAGATAATACATGACAAAATACTTGGAGACAAAAGATCTACAACAAACCTAAGAGTCTATTTAAAGTAATTTGTTTTCCTCATTCATCCCAGTTACTTTACCTATTCCACAGAGGTGTGCCTTCCATATAACTGAGGCATAATTATGATAACTAGACTGTTCACTATCTAATGTGGTTAGATTTCTGATCAGGCACATTTTAACTTTGAATTTTATTTTTAAGTTCTATTTTCTTCTAAATCATATGACATAAATGCCCTACATCAAGGCAGATCATTCAAAGATTAGTAGTTTTCTGTACTTGGGTTGCTATGTGTCCATTCCCATTGCACAACCTATAATTTTTGTTAATGTAGTCAATGAAAGAATCCTGTGTGCCCACAAGAACAATACTCTTTCAAGAAGTGTAGAATATGAGTAAATGAAAAAACCTTTGAATTCCATATGACCTCCCATAATATTTTATAATTTTTAATTTCCTTATCAATCTATTGCTTAATTCATAGCATGTAAATCAAAGCCTGAAACTTAGTTTTATTCAATAAAATAATGAAATCCAAACTAGAAAGCTGGACTGGTAGAAAGTAATAATTATCATTTTCTCTTTATTTACCACTTTAAAGCCCTCTTTATAATGGGTAATGATATTTCTTAAGAAACAAGAAAAACAGTGGAATTCTGTAAGTTTCATTAGTGAGAAGTTAGACTTCCTTGATGTGTGCACTTGTGAGATGCTTTGCTCTCTGGAGACTTCTTAACATTGCTGCCTGAGAAATCAATTGAACAGAGACTGTGACATTCACACTGTCTGTCTCCTCTATCCTGTTCCTGGAACGTAAAAGAAAGTCATTTATTCTCTTGTGACTCCTCTGCCAGCACTGGATGGAGGCTTTGCAAAGCATCACTTAAGTGGGACATCCATCACTGGCAGTCCAGCTTCACTGCTTGCCAAAGACTCTCACAGTCCAGTACCTGGGATGTAAACAAAGATATTGCATTTGATTTTCATATTGATCTTGTTGATTTTAGAGTCAGGATCATCCTGAGAGAACACTTTCTAGACAGGGTGGCCTTTCACTGACCTTGTGTTTCACAGACTACCACTTCTGCTTGCTTTCAAGCTTCTTCACTGTGAATATAAATGTCCCCATTCATACTTCTCACCTCCTCCTCTATCTCAGACATACAATTAACAAAGAGGAATTCTCAGTTGCATGACATCTAATAGTGTTTAAGGTACTTTTAAAAGAATAAAGTAACACTGTATAGAGAACTCAGACTTGGCATCCAGTGACCCTAGGAGTTTAAATTTTATTTATATTATTTATTTATTTAATGGATTGTAAATATAATATACATTTTTATTTCCCTGGTAATAAAGTTAGGATAGATATTATCTCAATCTCTTGATGTGAATATTTGTTTGTTGTTTTGATTATTCATTTACTCATCCTGTATTTATGAACAGGTCCCCTTCTGGGGGCAATGTAAATACAATACTAATGAGACAAACAAGGTTCCTTCCTCTAGTATAACTTCATTCAACATATTAATGAAAAGTGCTTTATGCTTTTTATTAATAAACAGGGCTCACAGAGACCAACATACCATAATTTTAGTATTTCTTTTTCTGCAATGACTAATAAGATTTAAATATGTCCATTTGTTTTTTCTCCTTATAATAGCAATGACAGGTTTGTTGATGCTTGAATTACACAATTTTCAGAATTCTTTTTGGGGGCATTTTTCAGTCAAGCCTGGCTACAGAGAATTTCTCTTAAATAGCTGGAAGAGGGAGGGAAGCAGCAGTGACATTGTAAGATACATCCACCTTCCTCAGTCATTCAAACACAAACTTAAATCCTGATGTAAGCTAGTTTGCAGATATAATTACAGTCCACAATTGCCTCTACTCAGTTTCAATGTTCTATATTAGTTGCTCTTCTCACTGCTTTGACTAAATGTCTAAAGAACCAACTTAAAGTTGAAAGTGTTCATTTAGGCTTACAACTCAAGATAGTATACTCCATTATGGCTAGGAAAGCGTGGTGGTGGGAGTGAGATGGCCCGGGATGTATTGTACCCTCAGTCAGGAAGCAGACATAAACATGAAGTTTGGATGGGCTGTAAAGTCTCAGGCTTTCCCTCAATGTCTTACTTTTAGTAAGACATTCCTTGCTAAAAATTTTACAGCCTCCCCCAATGCCATTTAAACTCATTAGCCCAAAGGGTACATTTCACAGTCAAACACATTTGCCTGGCTACCACATTGCACACATGTGATAATCACAAATCACTTCACATGTATTATTTCATTTAATTGTCCAACACTAATACATGCTATTATCAATTAGTGTTATGCATCAATAACAGAAGACAAAGGTGGCTGAATTGTGCCCTTGTGATCACATATCACTGAGTTTTGGGGACATGATATATCATCATTTTTGCCCCTTCTCCAGACTTTTCAGTTTTCTGGAATGGATTATTGTTTGGTTTTAAGCATAAGTTATTTACATTTATTCTTTCTCTCCCCACCCCTTTCCTCTCCCTAGGTATCTTCTTTTCTTTCTTTCTTTATTCCTTCCTTCCTTCCTTTCTTTCTTTCTTTCTTTCTTTCTTTCTTTCTTTCTTTCTTTCTTTCTTTCTTTCTTTCCTCCTTTCTTTCTTTCTTTCTTTCTTTCTTTCTTTCTTTCTTTCTTTCTTTCTTTCTTTCTTTCTCTTCATTTCCCTTTTCCCCACTCTCATCCAAGGTTTCTTACTCTTTGTAATTTAATTTTGATATCTAGTTTTGCAGCAACTAAGATCAGATCACAACCCTAACACACTTTTGAAAGTTCTAAGAAGCTGGAATCTCTCTTTATGGCTGTTGTTTGCTCTTTTCTTTCCAGGTTACTAGGCTGTCAGCATCTAGCAAGCAATTGTTTTACAATTATTTGCATGCAAGAAGTCCCTTTGTAAGGCTCAGATGCTTGAGTAGAGCAAATAAAATAAACTCATTCCTGAGTCATTCTTTCAGATTGAAGATGGCTACTCAATATAACTGATTCAATAATTGAATCTTCATCTAGAGATTATTTATACCATATATATATATATATATATATATCACATGTGTGTTATATCTAAAGTAGATAAGTTTCAACCTATTTGTAAATGGTTAACCTTTTTGTATTTTCATAAACATATGGTGATTGCCTATTATGTGTTCCAGTCTGAATAGATTAAAATATAAATAATATTTTTCACTTTCCCCTCAAGGTTCAGAGTTAATTTGAATGAAACAAAATTTTTGTAATAGGTATTATAGAACTTAAAGCAAGAGATCATGAAAAACATAAAATTATTCAAATCATTACAGTACATAAAAGGAGAAAAATTACAAACTATGTGTAAAATCACCAAAAGGAATTTAAAAGGGGAGGTGATTTCTTAGTCAGATCTGAGAAGATGAGTAAGGTTTTCTATAATGATAAATCTTTCAGCCAGTCACCAGAGTTCTGCCCACCACTTGGGTGGCCAAAATAACACACAGAGACTTATATCATTTACATTGTGGTTGGCCAATGACTAGGATTTCTTATCTGCTAGCTCAGTCATAATTATCAACCATAATCATTAATCTATATATTTATAAGAACTTATCTTATTGGGTACCAGAGGCAGGCATCTTCTCTTGCCGGGATCACATGGCGGCTCCACAGAGAGGAGGATGAAGCAGAAGAGAATGACTTCCTGCTTGTCCCTGCTTATATTCTGAATCTGCCTGCTATGTCACTTCCTGCCTGGATCACAAGACTTTACTACATTTCCCAGAATCCTCCTTGACTCCTAGTCCCACCTATCATTTTGCCTCATTGGCTCAGCAGTGCTTTATTTAACTACCAATAAGATAAACATACACAGAAGGTCCTCGCCCATCATATTTCAAAGGTAGATAATTTCAGGAAATTTATTTTAGATAAACAGGATTGTTTAGATGTGCTGTGTAATTGCCACCTGTTATAGTCAATTCCCCTCCTTTCCTCTTCAGCTAATGTAGGGGATATTTACATTAGATACTAGCCTACTACTTTACATGAACATGCTTATTATTTGAATTTAAGATTCACTATTTATTAGACAGTTGAAGTTGATATAATATTCAGTTTTCTTGGCTACTGAAAAAAATTGATAATGACACCTATTTTTTTTTCTTTTGTAAAGATTAAGTGAAATGATGTAAAGTTCCAGTGAATGATTTATGGTCAGTTCTTTCATGATGGGGAACTTAAACATGCATTTTTTCAGTTTCAAAGCAACTAACAATTGAAAAAGAATTTCTGTCACTACTTGGTTTATCATTAGTGTAAATCTTAATCTAAGATAAATACAAATTTTTATATATTTATGGGGTAATCCCTGATGCTTGATGCATGTATATACTATGTTATGACAATGTTATATGAGACTTTTTTCAAACATGAAATAATTTAAAAAATTAAACTCTTCTAGATCATTGAAGGACACATATTGCCATTATCTCTAATCACCTTACCATGCTATTAAACATTGTAATTCAGTTCTCCTGTTTAATTGTACCTTACAAGTGAAGGCAAGAAGTCCAAAAAGTTTAGGACTAGATTGCTAGAAAGTATTAAATAAGTTTTAATTATTTCATCAGCTCTTATCTTTATAGAATCTGTTCATAAGCGGATTTGTCAGAAGAGGTTGGTTTACAGTTCTTTCTGAAGTTCCATATCAGTGGCTCTAAGTACTTGTGTACTCCTGGCTGTACAGAGCATTTGTGTCTTGGTGAGTCTCAGCATGTAACCCTTCAGAAATGCACCAATTTCTTCATGCCATGCTATTTTCCATTATTCTTTCCTGCTTACTCGTTACAAAATTCATAGACATTCCATGTTTTGGGACACATTTATTTAGTTTATTTATTTTATATCCTGACAGTATTTCCCCTCCTCCTCTCATTCTCTTCCCCCCCTACCTCCCCTCTCCCCATCCAAATCCTCTTCTCTGTTTCTCTTCAGAAAGGGTCAGGCCTCCAGTGGGTATGAACAAAACATGATATATCAAGTTGCAGTAAAACTAAGCATAGCCCCTTGTATTAAGACTGGGCAACACAACCCATTATGAGGAATGGGTTCCCACTAGGCTAGCTAAAGTATTAAGGAGAGCCCCTGCTCTCATTCTTAGGAGTCCCACAAGTAGACTAAGCTGTTACAAATATGTAGAGGGCCTAGGTCTGTCCCATGCAGGCTCTCTGGTTGTTCAGACTCTGTGAGTTCCTATGAGCCCATGTTAGTTGATTCTGTGGGTTTTCTTTTGATGTTCTTGAACCCTCTGACTTCTAACATCCTTTCTCCCTGTCTTCAGCAAGATTATCCAAGCTTAGCCTAATGTTTGGTTGTGGGTCTCTGCATTTGTTTCCATCAGTTATTGGATGACAGCTCTCTTCTGACAATTGGGGTAGTCCTTAATCTCTAAATGTAGCAGAATATCATTAGGAGTCATTATGTTGACATTTATTTTCTCCAGTTATTTTTGGTTCCATCCTAGGTCTCTTTGCCTTCTAGCTTCTGTGTTCTGGCACTCTAGGCAGTGTTGGTAGTGAGCTCACTGTTGAGACATAGGTCTAAGGCTGGACCAGTCATTAGTTGTCCACTTCCACAATTTCTGCACACACTTAACACCTCCACACACACACATCTATATCAAGACTCAGCTATACCTCTTGAGCATCTACCCAAAGGGTACTCAATCATACAAGAACACTAGCTCAACTATGTTCATAACTGCTATATTCATAACAGTCAGAAACTAGAATCAACCTAGATGTCCCTCAACCAAATAATGGATTAAAAAATGTAGTACACTTACACAATGGAGTATTACTCATCGGATAAAAACAATGGCATCAGTAAATTTTCAGGCAAATGGATGGAATTAGAAAATGAATCACACTGAATGAGGTAACTCAGACCCAGAAAGACAAACAGTATGTATTCACTCCTAGGTGGATATTGGCTGTAAAGGATAAACATGCTACAAATCCACAGAGCCAGAGAGGCTACATAACCAGGGTCCAAAGGGAAGCTTGCATCTCCTTAAGAAAGAGAAATAGTAGAGATCTCCTTGGTGGACTGGGGGATGGTTAGCATAGGAACATGAGGGACTGAGTTGAGGGTCAAATAGAGGGGGCATGGTACTGAAAGAAATGACTGGAAAAGGGGGACATTTCAGGGTTAGGCAAAAACCTGGCACAAGGGAATCTCCCAGGAATCTACAAGGATGGCCTCAGCTAAGACTCCAAACAATAGTGTATACAAAGCTTGAACTGGCCATTTTCCGTGATCAGGCAAAACTTCCAGTGGTTGATATACCAACCCAGCCACATAACCTTTGACCTACAACCTGTTCTGCCCATGAGACACATTTTAGGAAATGATAATAGTGTATCTGACATCTGCCAAAGTTTGTGAAGTCTCTTCCCATTATTATCTTAGATCTCAACCCTGTTTTATTCCTCCGAGAGAGGGCACTGGGACGGTAGCTGGGTCTACTCTATCCCAGGCAGACCTAAACTTGCTATTTAGCTAAGGAAGACAAACTTTTCACCCAAAACTGTCCAACCCCAAAATGCTCAGATTGCAGGTTTATTCTGTAATACCCACTCAGCTGTTGTCCATTTCATGATACAAAATTCTGATTCATGTGTTTTAGAAGGGTACCATTTTTGTCTACAATGTGAATAAGTATGTTGATTACATTTTTGGTCAGTAATATTATATAAATTCCAAGTATCTATATAACAAATATTTAGATTAAGTTGTTTAATAAATAAAAGATATATTTCCTGTTACTTTTATTTTTTCACTTTTCCATATAAAGTTTAGAGGAGGCCACAAACATGCACATTGATATACATGCATACACATACACACTCATGAACATATTTTAGGATGTATTGATTTGCTATTTCATTTTTCCCACAAAAAAATCATCAAGATTGCATTAGCATTTCATACAATAGGATTTGGCATTTCAGACTTTCCAAAAGAAGTATAGATGAATTATTCACATCTGAAAGGAAAGTCAATTGGGGAAATAAACATTAAAATGATTTGCAATCTGCAGTTATTCAAGAGAAGCAGAATCATCAAGAGCAAGAGAGTGATGAGAACAGGAGGGAATAAATGGTTCAATTGATTTAAGGGATGTTTTCACAGCTCCCAAATTTTGAGGAAAGGGCTGAATCGATCACAAAGTCCCATTAACATCTTTCATATCTACGATGTTGAAATTACATATTTTATTACCATTTTGACTGTTATTATTGGATCATATTTTCCTAGGGGCAAAAATTTTTCTCTGCTTAAAACTCAGAAAGATTTTTAAAGTTAAATTAACTTGAGATAACTCAGATGTGGCTTAATACATTATATTTCAGACATTCTTGATGGCAGAAAGCTCGTACTCCCAAGAAAAGGAACTATGTCTAACATGACTGAAAAAATGCAAGATGCTGTTTGTGAATGATGAGAGTGGAATCCCATTTGTGTACAACATAACTTTCCTGCCATGATGGAAGTGAACATTCAAGTATAGCAGAAAGCATGGATAGTCAGCCCTCTATTCTTTAGGATGACAATTTTCTTGATTCACAAAAGGGTTCTAAACCATAGAGTGTGAGTGACAATGATCTGTGTGGAATCAGCTTCTTGTTTCCAAGCTCTAAGAGAAATGACCAGAATTTCCCCTCACTTGAACAAAGTAGGTACAGTGCATAATAGCTTCTTCTATGTTTCCTCCCTACTACCTTCTACAGTAGTTTAATCATGGCTATTAAATTTTCCCTCACCACTCTCAACACATCAGATTAAACCTATTAGTATGTAATGAAATTGGAACAAAAACTGTTCATCTGAATTTCCAATATAGCTACCCAATAAGATGATCTTGTCTGAGGCAGTACACTTAAAGTATGAAATAGAGCACAGGTGGCAGTTATTATGGTGACGGTGATCTTACTGCATAGAGTCAATGCTTAATGTTTCTATAACACATCTATATTGAGATATTGAATGTTATGCTCCATTCATTATGATATAAACAGAGAAATGACTTGTTTCACATTATATTATTGTATATATTTATTTTCATATATCTCACAAGATTCTGTTACTTTATATATTTTCTGACACACATATACACAGGTTCATACATATATAAATATACATACAAACACATACAGAGACACATAGATAAACACACATACATGTACACATGCATGCACATATACACAGATACATGTATGTACCTACAGATACTGCACATATACACATATATACATGAACACAGGCACATACATATACTCAGATACACATATGTACATACAGAAAATACACATAGATACACACAACACACATAGAAACACATACATGCATATGCCCAGATAGGCACATACAACTATATACATGCATATAATATACATACACACATATATACATGCACACAAGTATTACACACAGATAATTCACATATACATACACATAGATACATGCATACAACACACATGCACACATACACACACATAAATGCACATATACACACACATAGAGACAGACAATACACAAACCCACACATGTACTCATGACACTCTGAAGAGACGGATCCTATTATTCCCTGTATTTGGAACAGAGAGTCAAGATTTGGAAGGATAGTACTGAGGTCAGAACACAAGGAGAGGTCAGAACTTTGATCTCAGATATCCCATTCAAAAAACAATTATTTTCAGAAGAACTGAACTTACATGGGATTTTTAGAAAAAAAATGTAACTGTACATTAAAAACAACCATTTTTCAGGAAAATGTACCTTACAGCATACAGAGCAAAATCAAGACTGAAGTGGGGTATTTTGAGAAATAGAAAAATGATCTGTGAATGAGTGAATGAAAGGCAGAGCCTACCCTACCTGATGTGTATCTTCCTCCTTTGGGAGGTATTCTGAACACTGATTAAGATAAGGCATGTGAAAAACTATGAACAATGCTTGCATATAGTGTTCATTGAACATTGTCTGTTATTATCATGGAGACAGTGAGATATCAGAGGCAGATCGTGAAGCTTGGGAGCAAAGAGGATAATTTAGTATATAGATGTATTTTATAAATTTATATCTATTGCATAATCCATATATTATATATTACATACAATGTATATGTTACATGTAACTATATCATTTGTATATTATTATTAACCAGTGTAATTTAATAATCAATAATGATTAAAATATCATATGCTGATATAGTAATTATTGATATGTTATAAATTATGTGTATGAGCATGTGTGTGTATGCACACCAAAGTGCATGCACACTATGGAATTAGATTTTAACTTTAGCTTTTTACAACATACAAATACTCTGAAATTCATTTTCTCATTGGAAACTCTTAACAAAACTGAAAAGTAAGTGAAAGATTATTACATTTTATATCGTACAAAGACTATGGAACCTATAGAAGTGCTCTTTTCTACATTTTCATTTAAGTGCTGAAGCCCCAGTGTCATCCCAGGCTTTCAACCTCCACATCACTCTTCATTATGTCAGCTTTCCAAAATGCACAGGAAAAATGAACACCAGAGCTCCATGTCAGACACAATAGGAAAGTAGGCTTGATCTTGAAAACTCTCCCCAGAAATGGACATCCTAATGATGTCGCCTGCAAAGATGACCCACAGAATGGTTTGTTTTAGTTTACACAGAATAGAATAAAAAATCTAGCAGATATTTCTCAAGTGTAAAATTTTGGTTTCCATTTCCAATTATCAAAATTTAATTAGCTCAAGTAAAAAAGTGGAACCATTAATCACACAATTAGAGTTCAGAAAAGAGGAAGCTACATATGGCGTATTTTAATTTCTACTGAGATCAGTCAAGATGATCAACTATGGATGTGTATGTATTCAAATGTGTTATTTTATGTTGCCTACTACTTCAATAATTTTGGAGGGAAATAACTGCGTGTATTCTCAAGGTACAAAAGTACTCATTTGTGTTTTCATGTCTCTGCATGCCAACAGCCCCAGCCTTTCTCCTTCTCTTTCTTCCTCCCACCCCCTCCACTCTCTCTCCTTCATGATTCCAGAATATCTCATCTCTATCAGAGAAAAATGAAGGCAGTCAAATACAAGAAATGATGATTTTCAGGTAATGTTTTGGAAGATAAACATGTGTGTGGAATACCTTATATAGACTGAAATCCAGAGTTATTGTATTACTAAATATGCCAATCTTCAGTTTTTAGGAACTTTATTCACTGGTGAAGAAAGGACAATAAGTTTAGAACACAAGTTGAAAATTATGTACCTGACACAGTCTTAGTTGTCTTTTCCCCACTTCATTGTCATTATTTCCTTTCAGAAATAATAAGAAAGATGCCCATTGCTTTCTGTTTAAAAACACATTAACCAGATTACTTTAAAGTCTTTTTTAAAAAAGAGATTATTTATTAAGATTATAAAAAGTAGTTTTCTTCCTGGTAGTAGTTATACATAGTGAACTGGAGACAACGATTAAATTGCTTGTCTTTATTATGCAAAATTACCAAATTTTATTATTTTAAAATGTTCATAGCAAAGTCTAATTGATTTGAAAAATGATAAAATGGAGTAAAATTCCATTTTGTTTCAAGTGTTAGCTAGTGTTGAAAAATAGAAGAAATTGTAGGACAATTAATGAGTATTTCTTACAAAGTAGGCTATATATTTAATCCTGATAACTTTATGTTAAGCAGGCATCACCCTGCTAAAGGTAAAGAATCTAATGCCACACGTAACAACTGGTACAGCCAGTATTACAACCTAGTTATATTGCAACTGGATGATTTTTCTAGCACACCCCTATTTCTAGAAAAAATATTTTCATAGTAGTGCAGAGAAGTAGTACTTAGTGTATTTGTAAGTATATTTTAAGTACATAATAGGCCTTGAGGTGGCACTGTAGCCAAAATGTAATTTGCTCCATTTGGTATGCTTCAAAGATTACACAGATATGCATACATACGTATACATATATATCATAGCCTCCTGTAGCACTTCAGACACAAACAACACAGAAACCTAGTACATACACATACATATATATGTGTGTTCAGAAAATATATATGATATGAGAAACATTTAAAGAGATTTAGTGATTATTATATCACATAAACAAACATACATTGAAATTGAAACACATACACACATACATGTTTGTGTGTGTACATGTGTGTGACAGAATCAGAATTCAAACCTAGGAATGTTAATTGTATCATAATTATGTCATTCCACTGTATTATTTATTGATTCATTGAAAAGATGGAATCAACATTGTCAATTTATATAATATTCAGCATCTAAACACTACCCAAATGCTTAGCATTTTGTAGAAGGAAGAAACTTTTGAACTTGAATTTCTCCAAATTGGAGGTGTAGTTTATTTCCTATAGTAGTATAAAATATTAGTAACACCACTTACTAGGACTGGAGAGATGGTCATATGGTTAAGGCCACTAAAAGAACTTGGGTTCGGTTTCCAGCACTCATGTGGCTTCAAACCTACAATGGTAACTCCAGTTCCAGGGGTCTATCTTCTGGCCTCCTCAGGCTCTGCAAGAACAAAACATTAATAAATACAAAATAAAAGTAAATTTTTCCAAGAAATTGTTTTTATTAATTCAAATTAGAAAAAAGCATGCTTCACATGTCAATCCCTGCTCCCTTTCCTCCCTCCTCCCCTATACCCCAACAGCTCTCTACCCTATCCTCCCTCTGCTCCCCAGGGACAGTAAGGTGCTTCATGGGGGATCCCCAAACTCTGCCATATCATCCTGGGCAGGGCCAAGGGCCTCTCACATGTGTCCAGGCTGAGAGAGCATCCCTCCACGTGGGATGGGCTCCCAAAGTCCTTTCTTACTCTGGGGATAAATACTGATCTACTACTAGAGGCCACATAGTGTACCCAGGCCTCCTTACTGACGTCCATGTTCAGGGGTCTGGATCAGTCCCATGCTGGCCTCCCAGACATCATCTCTTTGCTCATCACTCCTCCCTCTCTGCAACTGGGTTACAGAGTTTAGTTCAGTATTTAGTTGTGGTTGTCTGCCTCTGCTTCCATCAGCCACTGGATGAAGGCTCTATGATGGTATATAAGGCAATCATCAGTCTCATTATAGGGGAAAGGCGTTTAGCATAGCCTCTCCATTATTGCTTAGATTGCCAGTGGTGTCATCCTTGTAGATCTCTGGAAATCTCCCTAGTGCTAGATCCCTAAAAGTAAATCTTAAGAACAACACTGTTTACTTATTAAAGAACTGTCCTGCATTAACTTTTAATGTGATTGAACCAATCTGAACCTGATCCTCTATATGTAAAATAAAGAAAGCATCTAGGTTATATCCAGTATTTTGTATCAGACATCTTTTGTTTTATTAAGTAAATCTGTATTCTCCCACCTATCAGTTTCTTATTTATATATCCATTGTTAACCAAATATAAGCTTATGGCAGTTAAGCAGTCTCTTTCTATATTATGCATTTTTCCTATCAGGATAAGTGGATAATTATCTAGCAGTATTATTAATGACAATATTCATGTCAACAGTGAACATACCAAGTACTCTAGGCACAATGGTGAAGAAGAGTGGACATGAAGATGAAGGCAAAAAATGTAATAGTACTTTCAAATGTTCATAAATTTGAAATTATTCCAAAGTATAATTTTATCAAAAGGACAATTTATTGATCCTTAAGAAAATATTATTGGGGCTAGAGTGTTAGCTCAGTGTTTTGGAGTGCTTATTGCCCTTCCATGGGTCCTGAATCTAGTTCTCATCAACCATGTCCGACAGGTCATAACTGCAACTCCCTAATTCAAAATGATATCATACAACTAGTCCTACACAAAATATAATAAATACCTCCCCTTAATTGGTTGAGATTTATTTTTCTGAAAGAATTTGAGATCAAAATGAGAAATAACAGGAAGAGAAATTGAGAGAACTGTTATGAACCATTGCCATATCTCCCAAGATGTATTCTTATTCTTCTCCATAATTACTTATGTTATTTAATGGTCTCATTGTCTAGAATTTGATAAGTATTCAGTAAGTATTTATCAAATAAACAGATACTTATTAGTGGTACTAAACCAATACTTCAAAAATACAGTATATCTAAGAAATTTGCAATTGTAAAAGCATTGCACTGTAGTTCCTGGAGGGATATATGGAGCATGAATAAACACTAGACTCCATAACTGTAGGAAATATATTTTGAAACACTTCTGAAAAATTAAAAATAACCATTTCAAGAGTTTATCTCTGTTGAATAATATTATCTAAGTGAAGACAATATAATTTTCTGTGAGTGTAATTGTAGTATTCTAAAACCTAGGAAAGCCACATGTGAAGTTACCATACTTTCAAGACACTATTATGAGAAAAGAACCACCAAAATTGCTATTTCCAAGTGTGCTCAACATATTTTTCCTTTACTGTGGTGATATATAGTTGTTTTTTCCATCCTATGAGGTTGGCATACCTGCACCATCCTGCTTTTTCTACACAGGTAGTACTATGACCTTGAGAGAGTCTGAAAAAAAAGGAATCACACAGCCTTTATCTTTTCCTGAAGAAGCATATGCTCCTTCAAAGGCAAATCACCTTAGGACACAAGATATCAGTAAAGGAAGGGAAATTTAGGACTGCTTGACATGGAGACATAATACTGGGTACCTGATAGATTGTTTTGTCAGTGCCTCATTGAAAGTGAAACCAGCACAGGGAAGAGAAACATTGAAGGATAGTATGGTCATAGCAATTTTATTTGCTGAAAAGTAACCTGGGTCCTCCACAATAGCAGCAAATAAAATTTGGGAAGAACTGAGCTCATGCTTGTCTGAAGAACACTAATCATCAGATGTATAGCCATATATCCCAATATTATAAGCACTAAATACACATGATTACTTGTATTAATGATATGTGGTAAGAGATGGACTTCATTTCAGTTCATTCTTACTGGAAAATCAAGAATCTGTTGTGATTATATCCACTTTATAGATGTGACCCACTTAATCTTCTGAAACATATTGAGCCACATTTATCTCCAGCTTTTCCTTGACCTGAATTGACTTCTTGTTCCATGTAATAGGTAGTAACTCTGCATATCTTCCTTTCCATTAGTGGAATAACATGTGGTACAAAATGTATTGTAGTTGAGCAAGAAGACAGTATAAGAATGACTGCATCATTTGAAATATACAGGTTATGACAGCTCACTTTACAGTGATTTCATTTTCAATATTGAAATAACTGGCAAAATGCCTTGGTAAATAAAGCTTTTTGCAGTTTCTGTCTATAGATAAAATTGTTCCTCTCCAAGGAATAAAGATAATTCCTTTTCTGTGCCTACTCTTGATTATTTTTGCTTTGTAGTAAATTCCATGTCATGCTGCATTACATCATACAAAAGGTGTTAGTTTAGAATCATAGAAGTTGCAGGAAGATTGGAAAAATTATGAAAGAAAGCCAAAACAAATCTTAATCGTTTCAACTTTTGTAAATTTGCTATTTCCAATTTAATTTTTCTATGTATTTTATATTCCCAAATGACATTTATGTATCCTTTTCTAAAATAAAACCAATTTTAAAAGTAGAGTTGATTAAATAATTTATATTTGTAGAGTCTTTTTTGTTG
Source organism: Cricetulus griseus (assembly GCF_003668045.3). Taxonomy (NCBI): domain Eukaryota; kingdom Metazoa; phylum Chordata; class Mammalia; order Rodentia; family Cricetidae; genus Cricetulus; species Cricetulus griseus. The sequence continues at coordinate 105,336,925 of NC_048596.1, read as the reverse complement.
TTGTTTTTCGAGACAGGGTTTCTCTGTGTAGCTTTGGAGCCTATCCTGGCACTGGCTCTGGATACCAGGCTGGCCTCAAATTCACAGAGATCCGCCTGCCTCTGCCTCCCAAGTGCTGGGATTAAAGGCGTGTGCCACTAACGCCCTGCTCTTTGTAGAGTCTTATAAGTAATCTTTTTTAGTATTTTCCAGTAACTTTAGAAAATAGTAGTTATCCTCACTTCTTAGAAGGATTGGAAGTGTGTGTGTGTGTGTGCGTGTGCGTGTGCGTGTGCGTGTGCGTGTGCGTGTGCGTGTGTGTGTGTGTGTGTGTGTGTGTGTGTGTGCGCGCGCGCGCGTGTTTTATTTAAATTAGAAACAAGTTGTTTCACATGTCAATCCCACCTCCCTCCCCTTCCCTCCTCACCCCATCCCCCTTCCACTCCCTGGGGGATTTCCAAAGTCTGTCATATCATCAAGGACAGGGCCTAGGCTCTCCCCCATGTGTCCAGGCTGAGAGAGCATCCCTCCATGTGGAATGGGCTCCCAAAGTCCAATCTTATACCAGGCATGAATAGCCTCCTCACTGGCAACCCTGTTCAGGGGGTCTAGATTTCTAGACCATAGAGATCTAGATCTCTAGATCTCTAGACCTGACCTCTAGACCATACTGGCCTCTCAGCTATCAGTCTGGGCTCCATGAGCTCCCCCTTGTTCAGGTCAGCTGTTTTTATGGGTTTCACCAGCCTGGTCTGGACCCCTTTGCTCATTGCTCATCGCTCTCTGGAACTGGGTTCCAGAGTTCAGTTCAGTGTTTAGCTGTGGGTGTCTGTGTTTGCTTCCATCAGCACCTGGATGACATATAAGGAAGTCATCAATCTCACTATCAGGGAAGGGCATCTAAGGTAGCCTTTCTACCATTGCTTAGATTGTCAGTTGGTGTCATTCTTGTAGATCTCTGGAAATCTCACTGGTGCCAGATCACTCCTCAAACCTATAATAGCTCCCTCTATTATGGTATCTCTCATCCTGCACTCCACTATTCTTCCCCCAACTCATTCTTCCTGCTCCCTCATGTCATCCTCTCCTTTCCTCTTCTCCCTCTCTCTTTCTTCCAGCACTTTCTCCCCTCCCCCATGCTCCCAAACAGCTCAAGATCCTGTCTCATTCCCTTTCTCCAAGGTACCACTCATGCCACTCTTAGGGTCCTCCCTGTTTCCTAGATTCTCTGGTGGTGGGATTTTGGCTGACAAACCCCTGCTCCATATCTAAAATCCATACATGAGTGAATACATACCATGTTTGTTTTTTTGAGACTGGGTTACCTCACTCAGGATGGTTTCTTCTAGTGCCATCCATTTGCCTGCAAATTTCAAGATTCCATTGTTTTTTTTTTTTTTCCACTGAGTAGTACACCATTGTGTAATTGTACCACATTTTCTCCATCCATTGTTCAATTGAGGGACATCTAGGTTGCTTACAGGTTCTGGCTATTAAAAATAAATGCAGCTATGAACATAGTTTAACAGATGTCCTTGTTGTATGTATGTGCTTCTTTTGGGTATATACCAAAGAGTAGAATTTCTGGATCTTATGGTAGACTGATTCCTATTTTCCTGAGGAATCTCCATACTGATTTCCAAAGTGGCTGTACAGGTTGGCACTCCCACCAGCAGTGGAGGAGTGTTCCCCTTTCTCCACACCCTGTCATTGGTGTTTTTGATTTTAGCCATTCTGACAGGAGTGAGATAGTATCTCAGAGTTGTTTTGGTTTGCATTTCCCTGATGGGTAGGGATGTTGAGAAATTTCTTAAAGAGTCTTTCAGCCATTTTAGATTCCTCTATTGAGAATTCTCTAGTTAGTTCTATACCCCACTTTTTAATTGGATTATTTGATGTCTTGCAGACTAGCTTCTTGAGTTCTTTATAAATTTTGGAGATCAGCCCTCTGTCAGATATGGGGTTGGTGAGTATCTTTTCCCATTCTGTGTGCTGCCATTTGGTCCTCTTGATTTTGAATTATAACACATTTTAAAGTATTTATTTTAGATTCAGAAACAGTGATGCATTTTAGGTGAGATTTTCATTGTAAAGGAGAATTCTCTTTTTTCTCTGAAGCCAATCAAAGCTAGAACACATGCAGAGTATTTTGTGACTGGGTATAGTGGCCACACTTCAGGGCAGGCCGCATACCAAAGAGTAGTAAGCCAACACAAAACCAATTCTACAATTTTGTGTGGTCAGGCCAGGTATGGTTATTCCATTTTGTTTTGTCCTAACATTTTCTCTCATTGGCTTTTTGTTTGTCTTGATTTTTGTTTATGTTTTGTTTTGAGAGGGAGAACATAATATTGAATAGGTATGTTGGTGGGTAAGTGAATTTGTTTCTGTTCTCTTGCTGCTGTGAAACAGCATGACTGGGCCAAATTATAAAGGAAACATTTAATTTCTGGCTTCCTTGCAGTTGCCAGAGAGTTAGTCTATAAAATCAAGGCAAGGTGGCACAGCTGTAGTGAGGCCTGGTGCTATGGCAGTAGCTGGTAGTTCACAACTGATCCTTCAATTGCAGACAGAGAAAGAAAGAGTGAGACTGGGCCTCGAGTGTGCTTTTAAAACATTAAAGGCTAACCCCAGTGACATACTTTCTTCAAGAAGACAACTACCCCTTCCAGACCATGACCCCTAGTCCATCACAAAGAGACCCAATAAGAATTCGGACAAAACCGGGCATTGGTGGCACATGCCTTTAATCCCAGCACTAGGGAGGCAGAGGCAGTCAGATCTCTGAGTTCTAGGCCAGCCTGGTCTACAGAGTAAGCTCCAGGACAACCTCCAAAGCAATATAGAGAAACTCTGTCTTGAAACACACACACAGACACAGACACAGACACACACACACACAGACACACACACACACACACAGACAGACACACACACACACACACACACACACACACACACACACACACACACACACACACACACACACACACACACACACACACACGGGGACCAAGCATTCAAATACATGAATCTATGGTTCTATTTTCATTTAAATGACCACAGGAAGATCTGTAGGAGTTGTTTTTAAAGAAACAAATATTTGTGCTCATTTCAGGAATGACAGATTAGAAAACAATGTTCATCTACAGAAAATAGCTTGAGCATTTCTATAGAGATGTTGCATCATGGGGCATGAGTTCAAAGATCAGGCTGAGAACAAAAACAGAAGCACTGAATTTCCCGTACATTCAAATTTTCTTAATGTTGGTTCCATCAAGAGATGCTAAAAGAAAATGAATTAGTAAAATTGTTCCTTTCATGTTTTTTTCCTTGTTATTTTAAGTCAAATTCCACAGTCTACCAATTAAACTGTGATGTCCTGAAAACAGTCAATGAATTTTCCTCTTTGTTCTTTTATCCTAACATTGTGAGTTATTTGTCACAATTATCAACACCTCTCAATTCATGATGGTGAAACTTGATTTTCAAGTTGACATGATAGGGTCATTTCAGGCAATATTTACTAAATCACAGTACAAACTGGGGTGGTGAATGTGATAAAAAGTAAAAGTAGAGAGAAGACTTAAGAGCATTCATGTGTTTCTACTTCCTGGTTGTGGATGCCATGTGACCAAATGCCTATTATACCTACTACCCCAGTCTCTACAGCCACCAAACCTTAATAGGCTATGCTCTCAAACTAAGGACTAGAAATGCAATGTGAAAAGCCTCTGACACAGGGAATTTGTAGTAGAAGTGGCTGCTATATTAAACCTGATTATATGTTTCATGTATTCTTTGGAACTGGTTTGCATGAGGAATATGGAAAAGTATTGAACTTTGGACTGAAGAAGTCTTAGGATGATGTATATGCTCTGAATTAATGCCCAATGGGTGGTCGAATTTCTCCTATGGCCTGGTTTTATGGAATCAAGGTTTGAAATGGGAATAGTATTGCTCTTCATTATCCTCAGTTGCCCACAAGCACATTTTTTCAAACACCCATGATATTATGCTCTATTGGCCTAGAGGTCTTGGTTGTGGAAGAAAAGTGTTTCTGCCAAGAGGTACAATAAATTTTGCATTGAACTGCAATGCTAAGTGTTTACCTTGGCTACTTTAGGCTCCTAGTACTTTTGTATCAACAAGATTGAAAATAAATCACTAGTTACCAAAAAGATTGATCCAGAGTACCAAGGGGATAAGTGAATGCTATTCCATAGTATAGATAAAAAGATTAAGTCTAGAAGGAAATATATCCTTTACAATAAGTCGTAGAATTTTATGATTGAGGATCAACAGGAAATTAAACAACTCACTCTAGGCAGTATTCTAAAAATGACCACACTACTCAGAAATAAAAGAGTGAAATGGTTCTACATATAAAGGACAAAGACCTAGTGAAGTGCTGTCTGAGAATCAAGTGATGGGAAATAGAAAGATGTAATTATGAATATCAACTATAATAACATGACCAGGTATGAAAATAACTCATATTATTACTAAGGATATTTCCTATTAATTTAATTTCCTATTTAATATATATTTTAATGTACACAGAAAATTTGATAATTTTGTCATTCTTTTATTCTCTTACCATGTAACATAGTAATCAATTACATTAATATCAATATCATTTTTAAGCCATAGGATAAAAAATGAGCAAACATTCCTGAAGTACCTTTCTATCTACTTTGAGAGTAAGAGTTAGTGTGCTTTCATTTGTATTTTGGATAGTAACTTCCTGTTAGGCATCATTTTGTTCAGATTCCGGGTTCATATAGTAATTGTGCACATAAAGAGAGGTTGAAATATATATAAAATAAATATATATAAAATGAAATAAATATAAAATAAGCAAGGGATGGATTTTGAATGGAGTAATCTTTATTGTTAAATTGACACGATCTGGAAAAAACAGGAGACATTTCCCTGTGCATGTGTGTGACGAAATTTCCAGAGAGTTAAATGATGATAGAAGACACACTCTGTTGATGGTTCCATAGAACTGTCTCATGAGCTGAATGAAGAAGGAAAGATGAGTCAAGTTGATCACCAGCATTCACCTCTATCTGCCACCTGACTGTATAGGCATTATAATCAGTTTCTTTTGTACTTCATCTGTCACAGCTAGAATGCTTTGGGTATTGTGCCTTCCCCAATACAGTAGCCTGTATCCTTTTAAACTGTGAGCCAAGACAAACAATTCTTTCTTGAACTTTTTTTTTGGTAGGTTATTTTTCTTTCTCAGTAACAGGAAAAAAAAACAGTATGTCTCTTGCCTGTTTCCAAGTCCATTTCTGCATCTGTTTCATCCCCTGTATCTACAGAAAAGATTATGGAGATTGGCATTCATTCATAGCAACAGTGTGTGTAAAGGTATTCCTAAAAAGAGACACTGCCAAAAAATCAAAATGCTAAAGATTGCCTGTGACTTTAGAACTTCACAAACTAGACAGTATGAAAGAAAAAGGATACTTTCATATGTAACAGTTGACTTTGACACCAAAATTCTTACTAACTTAAAAATTTATGAAAGAACATGTATTGACAAGACAAGAAATACAACAATAAATTGTAGGGGAAATATCAACACAGAATTAACAAAATTCTAGTAAAGTTTATTATTTTTTGCAAGTTTAGAATTAATTTATTCACTTTTTTTCTTATTCTATTTTTATTTTATAATTGTAATTAAATGAATTTTAATTAGAAACAAGCTTCTTTTACATGTCAATCCCAGGTGACTTTAGAGAATAAAGTGTCAATGAGTACCTTTAATACAGGAATCAAAAGCAAAAATATATGTCATAAAGACAATAGAGAAACAGGTTTTGAGTGGGCAATTAAACATCAAGAAAGCCTCATGATGCAGTGCTTGCATTGACTATCAATAGATTTGCTAGGAAAGTTGTGAGGTCAATTTACAGAAAAAAATCACAGTAAGATAGAATAAATCTTTATTTTCCCTAGTTAACGAAAGAAAGCAATATAATACAAAGAAAGAGGAAGAAACAGAAAAAGTGGTGCATGAAGAATAGGTCCAAGACATAAGCAAAGCAGCTTGATCAAAGACAAAACAACAAAGTTGAATTTAACAAGATATATTTGGATGAATTCATTCACTAGATAGATTGCATGGAAAATATGCTTAAAATTTGTTTCTAGTTTATCTATGACAAATAACAGAGAGATATACATACAGAGAAAGAGAGAGGAAAGGAGGGAGGGAGAGAGGAGAAGGAGACAGAGAAAGAGAGACAGAGAACAGCAAAGAGGTCTGAAACCAAACCAAGACAGACTGAAGTTGAAGAAATACCAAAACATACCTCAAAAGCAATACAGAAGTAAAAGACTTTTTGTAACTGGTTTTGTAGTATTAATGCTTAATAAAAATTAATGAAAAATAATTAATAGACAATAAATTGTACTTAGATTTAAAATCAATTAAAAGCCATACACAATAATATAAACATTGATGGGTTATGAAAATGAAATAATATAGTATAGAAATAATTGTAAGTAATCATTTGCTCTATAACTAAAATTCATATATGAGTGAGTACATACCATGTTGTTTTTTTTGTGATTGGGTTACCTCGTCGTTCAGAATGGTTTCTTCTAGTTCCATCCATTTGCCTGTGAATTTCAAGATTCCATTGCTTTTTTTCCCCACTGAAGTAGTACTCCATTGTGTAAATGAACCACATTTTCTCCATCCATTCTTCAGTTGAGGGGCATCTAGGTTGTTTCCAGGCTCTAGCTATTACAAATAATGGTGCTATGAAGATAGTTGAACAGATGTCCTTGTTGTAGGAATGTGCTTCTTTTGGGTATATGCCTAAAAGTGGAATTGCTGGATCTTGTGGTAGACTAATTCCCATTTTCCTGAGGAATCGCCATACTGATTTCCAAAGTGGCTGTATGAGTTTGCACTCCCACCAGCAGTGAAGGAATGTTTCCATTCTCCACATCCTTTCCAGCATAAACTGTCTTTGGTGTTTTTTTTTTTTTTTTTTAATTTTAGAGGAGTGAGATGGTGTCTCAGCGTTGTTTTGATTTGCATTCCCCTGATGGCTAGGGTTGTTGAGCACTTTCTTAAGTGTCTTTCAGCCATTTTTGACTCTTCTATTGAGAATTCTCTATTTACCTCAGTACCCCACTTTTTAGTTGGGTTAGTTGGCGTTCTGGAGACTAGCTTCTTGAGTTCTTTGTAAATTTTGGAGATCAGCCCTTGTAGGATGTGGGGTTGGTGAATATCTTTTACAATTCTGTGGGCAGCTGTTTTGTCTTGCTGACTGTGTCCTTTGCCTTACAGAAGCTTCTCAGTTTCAGGAGGCCCCATTTATCAATTGATTATCTCAGTGTCTGTGCTACTGGTGTTATGTTCAGGAAGTGGTCTCCTGCACAAATTCATTCAAGGGTACCCCCGACTTTCTCTTCTAAGAGGTTCAGTGTGGCTGGATTTATGTTGAGGTCTTTGATCCATTTGGACCTAAGTTTTGTGCATGGTGATAGATATGGATCTATCTGCAGTCTTCTACATGCCAGCATCCAGTTATGACAGTACCAGTTTTGAAGATGCTTTCTTTTTTCCATTATATAATTTTAGCTTCTTTGTCAGAAATCAGGTGTTTGTAGTTGTGTGGGTCCATAACAGGGTTAGAGGGAGTTAGAAGAAAGAGAAGGGGAGAAGAGCAGGAAAGAGGAAGACATGAGAGAAAAGGAAGATCAAGTCAGGGGACGAATAGAGGAGAGCAACAAAAGAGTTATCATAATAGAGGGAGCCATTATATGTTTAAAGAGAAATATGCACTAGGAAAATGTCCAGAGGTCTACAAGTTTGCCCCCAAATAACAATCTAAGCCATATTTAACAGGCTACCTTAAATGCTCTTCTCTGGTAATGAGATTGGTGACTACGTTATATGCCATCCTAGAGACTTCTTCCAGTAGGTAATGGAAGCAGAAGCAAAAGCAGACACCCACAGCTAAAAGCTGAGCTGAACTTCTGGAATCCAGTTTTGGAGAGGGAGGAGTGATGAGCAAAGGTGTCAAGACCAGGTTGGAGAAACCCACAGAAACAGCTGACCTGAACAAGGGGTTGCTCATGGACCCCAGACTGATACCTGGGAAACCAGCATAGGAGTGTTCCAGATCCCCTGAAAGTGGATGTCAGTTTGGAGGTCTGGGCAATCTATGCAGCCTCTGGTAGTGGATCAGTATTTATCCCTGGTGTAAGAATAGACTTTGGGAGCCCACTCCACATAGAGGGATATTCTCTCAGCCTAGACACACGAGGGAGGGTCTAGGCCCTTTTCCAAATGGTATTACAGACTTTGAATATCCCCCCATGGAAGGTCTCACCCTCCCTGGGGAGCAGTAAGGGAATGGGATAGGGGCTTGGTGGGGGTCAGCGGAGGAGGAGAGGGAGAGGGAACTGGGGCTGACATGTAAAACAAGCTTGGTTCTAATTTAAATTTTAAAAAAGAAAAAGTAGAAAACGGGAAAAAAGTAACAATTGTAGCTATGGAATAAAAGAAATAATTGTAAGTCCTCATAGAACTGAAGAAAAATTAAATCCATAATTATAGTAGGAAACTACAATATACCACCAACAAAATAAAATATAAAATTGTAACATGTGATTTGTTGAACTGTTTAAACATACTTTACTACTGTCACAATTTCACTGCATATAATCACCTACCTGTAAAACTCAATATAAGCAATTGCTTTGTGTCAATGAAGCCCAAAATTTTAAAATTACTATACCATTAAAAATTTGAATACAATAATTGCCCTTTGTTTAATAGACAACACACTCTAAAAGTCATGCAAGATGCTTAATCATTATAGTTAACAATGTTTATAGTTTATACATTTTTAAAATGATCATATCATGTTCAGTTCCTACCCCACTTGAAAAGCCCAGGGCCATGAGGATGAGTGAGTTCAGAGCTCAGATCCCTGCAGGAGAGCTATAGACTCAAACAGCAGTATTTAATGTTTTGGGAGAGGCATTAAGGATTCAGATAAAGGGGCAGAGAGCATTTTAGGGGTGCTCTCCTACACAGAAACTTTGATCATACATGAATCAGCACTTTATCATTCATCTCCCATTTTGACTTCAAAGTTTTTGCTGACAAAGACTTCTAGTTTGAAAGAGAATTCTCTTTTTTAAATACCTTGGCCCTGGCAGCAGATGAGAAAAATTTCAGTCCTCCAAACACACCCCCATCAAGACCCAGGGAGGCACATTTTCATCTGTCTGTACAGAGATACTGTCATCTCCTTATCTTTCCAGTTTCTATTACTCAAGCTAACTATTAAAGATAGTGGAGAAGCACAGGTAATACACTGATTTGAAGAAAGGCTTTCAGAACAAGCACAAATCAAATCTTCAGTGATTCTGATCCCCAACCCCATGATGTTTAGATGCTGAGGAGGTTGGAACCCATATTACAATCCAGAGATTCTATGAATTTTTGATGTACCACAGGAAACCAAGGAATTAAAGGTGGAAAAGCTGATCTTTGCAGTCACTTTCCACACCCTTTGGGTGTGAGCTTCCTTTGCAAGGATGAAGGGGAAGATCGTTGGATGGAGGAAAAGGTGAGGTGTTTCCTTAACAAAACATTCTCAGTGCCTTGATGTTGGTGTTACTAGAGAATGTCAAAATGTAAAATGCTTCAAGCTGAACTCCTTTCAAGGGGCCAACAATCATGTAGTATGTGATTTTTTTCTCTTTCTTGTTGTTTTCAATTGTTTGGTTAAAGCTGGTTTCACATTTAGGTTTACAGACCTAGCTCTGGAAAAGGTAGCAGATACACAATGATTTTTAAAAAGGCAAGGAAAAGCCTATTTTCTCGGGGCCCAGGCTGACTTTGAAAGCATGTGCTCATGAGAAGTACAATGGCTATGGAAGACAGGTACAGGATAATGTGGGAGTTGTAGACCACAGAGGTGTTATAGAATGTGAAGTTCTTGTGTGTCCAAGACAAGTGGGTGGATGAAAGAAGCATTCATGATTGCTGTGAAAGGCAATACCTCAGATTCCCTACAACAAAATATTTATTTTATTTTTCCTTTTTGTCCATATATTTTTACTTGCAAATTTTCATTGCAGACTCATTGTGTCTCGTTTGAGGCCTCTGGTTTCTGCTATACTATCAATGCTGGACCCTCACCGGGACTCCTCTTGGATGTCCTGTGGTCCTGTGTCATGAAGATCCTGCAGCTTTGGGTTTGCAGGAATGGCCCCTTCATGTGCTCCCACAGATCATAGATGGGATGGATATTGGGTTGGTGTAAGGGGCCGTGGGCCCTGAACTATTCGGTTTAAAGCCCACTTTTTGTAAGCTTTTTATGACCTTTAAAGTTTTAGGCTTAAAGCCCAACCCTGTGAGCCTCATGTGACCCATAATTAGATACGTTTGGCCAAGCGGGACTGCTAACGACTGCTGCTGTTCCGAGAAAAGACGTGGGGCTTTCTGCCTGTTGTTTCGAAGATACCGCAAGAATGTCCCAGCCCCAGCAAATACCAGACGGTCCTTCCTGCTATACCCCCCACTTCCCCCCTTGCCTAACTTCCTCATTGCAGGGCTATATAAGCCCAATACATCAAGACCTTGACAATTGCATAGATGGACTCTGGTCCCCCTCTTTTTCGCCGCTTGGTCTCCTTCCTTCTCTCGCCCATGACTCTTTCAGGCAGCTCCCCTTCGGAACCCTGAATGACTAGACTCGCGGATGGGTCAGGTTGGGCCAATTCATTACTCTGGTTCTGGGCATGGGTAGTTGCAGGGTTAGTTAGTCTGCCAGCTCTCCCGTGTCCTTACCACCAGGGTCAGCTTCCCAGCATTACCCCATCTGGTTCAACACTTCAGCAATGAGCAAGGGACATCGCCAGTCCTCCACTTTCAGACCTTCATCATCTGCAATCCCACACCTGAACCATTAAGGCCAGCTCTACCCTGTTACGCAGGGGCCACTCTTCCTAGTGCTGCATCTGGTGAGGGGGTAAAGGGCAGTGACAGATCTCCAGCTCTTATGACCTTATGGCCAGCTCTCCCACCTGCCTCAGACATAGTGTGTGTGAGTGTGTGTGAGGGAATCTCTTCCCCACTCATCCTACCATATTGAAGAAGAGGGGCAGGCCCAGATATTTCATGCTCGCATTCTCCACATTGTTTCACCCAGACCCCCAGTCAACAGGGTCGGCTCTGCTGTGCTGCCCAGGTGAGGTGCAGGATCTGCTTTCTAGAGTGTTGCAGTGGGTATACAGGAAGATTAGCTTCCTTTCTAGATGGAAGGAATAAGGGTAAGTGGAGAGGGAATCTTTCCCTCACTCCCACCACCACACCACAGATGAGGGAGGCAATAGCAACTATGCCTCCTTCACACTCTCAAGGTTGACTTATTCTAGCCCTTGTCTACAGTGTCAGTTCAACTGTGGTCATCAGGAATGGCACAGGACCTGTTCTGACAAATGCTGCAGCTGTTACGGGGTTAGGTAAGATCCTCTACCTGTAGCAGGTGGTGAAGGGTGAGGGAACTGGGGCATCTTGCTCTCACCCATGCCACTGTATGGCATATGAGAGGGCTGCAAACTACTTTCCCATTTTCATGTCCTCAGGGTCAGCTCACCCCTGCCCCTGTGAATAGCATCAGGTGTTTTGCACTGCCCAGGTAAGGGGTATGATCCTCTCTCCTGAGTGTGTCAGCTGGTGAGCAGCAGGACCAGTTCTCTCTAGTATTACAGCAGGACAAGCTATGTGCATCCCCATCCTCTTAGCCTGTGGTACCATCAGGAGTTATGAGTACAGACATGGGCCCCAGCAGCAACCCAGGCACAGACATCATCATGACTCTAGGTAGCAATCAAACCACCCACCTCAGCTCACTCCTCATCTTCTTCATCTCTTCAGATATACCTCTTTCTACAGGACAAGAACATCCTGTCTCTCTCTCCAATATCACACCATACATTTTTCTCACCCAATAGTGCCCATCTATCCAAGCTGTAAGGTGCTGGGTGGGCCTGAGTTTTCTCCTCACTTCCTGTGACAGACCACCCCAGGCCTGCATGTGGGTGTCCTTATCTCTCCCAGTCTGTCATGGCATTGGGCAGAACCATGCTTCCTCATTACAAAGAGATCATAATAGTACCCTACAGTCCAGCACCTCTGATGCCCGGCAGGCTCCTATTTGGTGTTGAGGTGTTGCTGGAGCCCTCTCACTGGCCAGGTCTAGAAGCCACAGGCTACAATTGACTGAGTCCTGCCGCCAACCCCAGCTGCATGGCATGAGGTGGATGTATTGCTCAGAAAAGAATATTTTAATGACAAGGTCAATTTGTTTTATGAGAAGATAAACTAACATTCCTTATATAAAAAAAAAAACTTTCTTCCACCCTTCCCTCTATTTCTCTGATAAACATGCAAACTCTACCACCAGATTTTCAAGAGCAAGATGATGGACAGCCAGCATCACTGAACAAAGAATTATAAAAAAACTAACAAGTTCTAGCAAATAAACACACAGTACAAATAGATGCAAGTTTAAATGAGCAATAAAATATTAATAAAATTTAATCTTTAACCATTTCTGCTAAAACAAAAATCTAAGAAAAAAAGACAAATTTGGTGCTGAGATTCTGGGTCAGCCAGTGAAGTGCTTGGTACATAAATATTAGGATCTGAATTAGGATCCTCAGCACCCCACTAAAAGGTGGTACATCATGATAATTTTAGTGGGGGTGTAAGTCTATGAGGATTCCTCGTGCTTGCCAGTGATCCAGGCTAGCCAACTCAGGGTGCTCTAGGATCTAACTAAAAAGAGGAAACTAGGAAGTCATTGAGAAGGAACCTGACATTTAATTCTGGCATCCATACACAAGTATACACATTTGAAGGAATGCATGCATGTGCATGCACACAAAGCATAGTCTTTGGAAACAGTTTCATTCTTCCTCAATATGTACCTTCCTACTTTTTTTCTTTTTACACAATTACTGATTTAAAAAGCACTCTTGACTCTATTTCAGATATTAAGGAAATTCCCAGAAGCTCTGCCAAGGGAAAATGCATCTTTTGTTTCCATGGAAATGTACATGTATATGTTAGCATGGTTTACTGTATGTGCTGAGGAAGGTTCAGAGCAACATTTGGTATTCCATGTTTGAGATATGCATCCACATAGCAGAACAATACAAAATGCTGCCCTCTGCTGAAAAGTGCTTAGTATACAAATCAAATCTGAAAAGGTCGATTAAAATATTATATCTGCAATGCAGTGAGATTTTAAAAAAAAACTGGAAGTATTGATGAGATTCATAGGAAAATACAATGAATGTCTTCAATCTGAATTTAAAAGTTTAAGGGAAACATAACAGATGACATAACCTGCCATGGTGTCACATGAGTATAAGTTCAGACCTTGGGAGCTTAGGCAGGATCACAAGTCAGAGCACAGCCTGTGCTATTGGATTACATAGCTTCCTCAGGTCATCTTAAGATGCATCCATGAGACATAAAATATAAGATGTTGAAAATACTAATCGAAACTAGAAGTAACAACTTGTATAGGAATAAGGGAAAATGTGTTCTCCACATAGGATGATAGATAGTTGCCATATTTTTAAGAAGCTCATATAAACATTAAAAAGGAAAATAAGATTGAAAGTAATCCATCCAGGAGGGCATAGGAATTATAATAAATATGAGGCAAAGTATTTACAAGCTATATCAATTTTATATATTAAAAGAACTCCTAAAACGGCTCATATTCCTTGGAGGAGTTGGCTACGAAAGTTCATTCACAGGTTTCCGAGCTGAGTAGTATCAATGTTGTATGATGACACTTTACCTGGCAACCACAACACATCCACTTATACACCCAAAATAGGAAGCCTATGACAGTCCAAACTACACATATCAAGTCCATGTTGATTGAATGAGTTTAAGTCTACATAGTGCAATATGGGTGATGGGTTCCTTACAGAGGCAGAAATGACTCAAGGACAGTCACATTACCAAGGCCCACCTAACACAGGGGAGCTTCACAGAAGCTGGAAACATGGATCACCCTGCACAGCTTGCAGGCATCTCATCAGGTTGAAGAGCATCCTTTCTAAATGACTCAGTGGTTGTGAACTTCTTGAAGGCAGCTCAGCATCTGCTTCTTCCAGGCAGCTGGCTTCGAAACAGTCTTCCTTGCAACTGGGCTCGTCTGAGAGGCCTCTTCACAGGTTGACTTGTGGAAGAATGAGCAGTCTCTGGTATACTCTTAGGAGGGAGGGACCTAGTGGATCTGGAAGGTTTCAGTGACTTCTTAGATCTATTTTGAGTTGTTTACCTTCTATTTTAAGGAGCTTCAGGGAGACAAAATGTTTCAGTCATGGAGGAAACTGCCAGACAACAATCAACTACTATAAACTTGTTTATAAATTATTATAGTGATAAAATGGAAATCCCCATGTTTTTTCCAATGACCTAGTGATCTAATTTCTTGAAACTAGATTGCAACAAGTAGTTGTCTGTTAGAAGATAACACTCATGATTGCAAAACTAAAAACAAAAACAAACATCTATTTTTCAAAACCATTTGTTTTATTGTATCTCGGAGTGGTAAAAATGGCATGTATTGGGCTGGAGAGATGGCTCAGTGGTTAAGAGCATTGGCTGCTCTTCCAGAGGTTGTGAGTTCAATTCCCAGCAACCACATGGTGGCTCACAACCACCCATTATGAGATCTGGTGTCTTCTTCTGGTGTGCAGACATACATGGAAACAAAATGCTGTACACATAATAAATAAATAAAATCTTTAAAAAAATGGCATGTATTATGACGGAGTCAATGCCCATCCAAAAATATCCACATGAAAATCAGTGGGATCTAAGAGTATGATACGTAACATAAAAGGGTATTTTGCACCTTCAAGTTAGGTCACATACTTTAGGAAAGGGGGATAATCTTGTGTTATTTGAATGGACTCCACTTAATCAATTGATCCTTGGGCCAGTGAAAATAAAGAAGATGCAAGAATACAAAGGCATGGCTAAAGTTGAAGTCAGGGAAATTCCAAGGTTGGGTGGGATTTGAAAGTGCTCTCTCTCTCTCTCTCTCTCTCTCTCTCTCTCTCTCTCTCTCTTCATTTTTGTTTCTGAACTGTAGGAAACTATGAATGGGAGCCAGCATAAAGTTTGCAGGAACAAAAGTTTTGAACCCATCAACAATCTGAGCAACTATGGAAACCGCTTTTTTGATAAAGATTTCAGTAAGGAATGTGGCCTGCCATGGGGAATTCGTCAACCTTGTGACAACTGGACTTGAGGACCCATCCTAGCCATTTATTTCTGTTATATGATCTTGGAACTGATAAATGTTTGTGGCCTAAATCTGAAATACCTACCAGTTTTAGTTTTTGTTTGTATAGAAAAAGAAACAAGTAATAGATAATAGAAAATTATGTAGAAAGATATGAATTATACATGATCATATGTTTCATATGTTTAGCATACTTACATAACTATATATAGACAGAAACAAAACAATAAAAAGCAAGGCACTACGCAACTTTAAAAACTGACTACTCTGTAATTAGATAAAATATAAAAAGCCACTCTAAAGTGAAATAAAACATAGCTGAGGCCCAGAAAGGATATTTTCAATTCTTTTTGTAGTAATGAATGTATGTATGGTTGTTGCCTTGTTACCTGATGATAATATAAAAGTACAGAAAACATGTCTTGAAGGGTGAGTCAGTTTTAGTGCACTTCCATTACAAAGAAAATACTTACAAATATTTTATTAGATTTTCTTTTCTTAAATCAAGACTTTTTAAAAGTTGTATATAGTCATTTGGGGCAGGGCCTAGTCCCTCCCCTGTGTATCTAGGCTAAGAGAGTATCCCTCCATGGGAAATGGGCTCCAGAAGTCTGTTCATGCACTAGGGATACATCCTGGTTCCACTGCCAGAGGCCCCATAGACAGCCCAGAGCTCCTATTTGACACCCACGTTCAGGAGGCCTGGTTTTGTCCTATGTTGGTTTCCCAGCTGTCAGACTGAGGTCCAAGAGTTCCCACTTGGTCAGGTCAGCTGTTTCTGTGGGTTTTCCCAGCATAGTCTTGACCCCTTTGTTCTTCTCTCCACCCCTCTGAAAATGCATTCCAGGAGTTTGTCTCAGTACTTAGCTGTGGATCGCTGCTTTTGCTTCCATCAACTGATGGATGATCCCTCATGGAAGGCCTCACCATCCCTGGGGAGTGGATGGGGGGTCGATGGGGGCATTGGAAGATGAGAGGGAACTGGGATTGATATGTAAAATAAGATTGTTTCTAATTTAAATAAAATTTATTTTTAAAAAAGACATTTGAATTGGAAAGATTTAAAAAAAAATGTTGTGTATATAATTTTCCCCATGACATGTGCCCTCTTATAGACCGTGAGACACTTACATGCAGCAGCTTGTTTTGTGTTCAGTCATCTAAACTATCCCTGTCTCCTCAATTGTTATCATATGTGTCCTAGAACAAACTTATCCTCAATTTGAATGTCAAGAGTCAACTCATTTTATTCATGCAATGGACAATCCAAAACTAGTTTTTCCTAGTGAATTATAATTTTATTAATACTTGTACTTAGCTTATTACTTGCAATGTGATCTTTGAGAATTGCCCTTTCTGAGCTTTAAAAAAAAAACTGTTCTATCCATTTTAGTTCCTGTATTCAACCGTCTGAATTTGTATATTCTCTTTGAATTGATAATTAGATAGCTAAATAAGTAAAATTACTGGCTCTTCATAGATAAGAGCTTTATCCAAGAATACTTTGTCATGGCAGGTACATGCATGGCATATCCAAAGGCAGAGGAATCCAGTGTTAACTAAACTCACAGCTCTGGAAGGGAAATTGGATTGAAGGATTAACACAATGTAAAAGGAAGATAACAGAAACATCAAATGTAGAAGTTGATCATATGTTAGCTATCTAGTTAGTTAGTTAGTTAGTTAGTTAGTTAGTTAGTTAGTTAGGAATTACAGAATGGTGGTCACTCTGTGAAATTTAGTATCATGTGTCAATAGCCTTACAGGCATACTTTGTGGGTCAAGTCACAAGTCAGGCAAGGTGTTTGTCTCAGTGACTTTCCAGGCACTTCAGCTCTTTTAGTCAGTCCAGTATCTGTGATTTTTTTCTTCATCTGTTTTTGGGGTCATAAGGTTCTGTTTTCAATTGTTGATCCTATGGTCAGACAAAGTACCGATTGATAGCTCCTGGGCATTTCATGTGCCCCTGTGACCTTAGCAGCTGAAAATAATTCCAGAAATGTGTATTTGAATCAAAGCAAACAAAGAGCAGTAGGAATGCTACATAGCAGTTGTCACCATGCTGTCTGTTTCTACTTTGATCTGTAGATTTTGTAGTTGTGCTTTTCTTCAACTCCCTTTTATTTTACTAATGTAACACATCTTTATTCCTCTCTCTGAATATGTCACTATTTTAAAGTAAATTCCTCAGAAATTAGAGCAGGAGAAGGCACAGAAAAGCAGACAAATCTTCTTGAGGACTGAAGAAAGGAGCCCCCCCCTTTTTTTTCTTTCCAGGGTAATGTTAAATAGAATGTGGAGAGGAGATAGAGGACAGTCCAGGGTCAAATATGTGTCCATTTACACAGAGATAATGAATAAGGTGATGTTGACTCAGATTGTGAGAGTGTTCAAATTCTCTCTATTTAAATAGTTTTGAGGTTAAAAAAGGTGGGGGGAATAATACAAAAGCATCTGGGACTATGAGAAATGATAGCCATCTTCATCTCCTTATTCCAAACTACTAGGTTTATTGCAGGAATAATAAATTACTGGAAGTTTATCTACTTTAATTTATGCCTTATTTAATCCACCTCTGTACAATCACCAAAGTAATGTATTAAACAAAGCAGATATCATTCTCCCCGAACATGCAAATTTTATTTAGTGAATTGCTTGATATATTCACCTACAAGTACTTATATGATATATTCCAAGTTAATTCAGGACACATTTCCCCCTTCATTATAATTTTATTAAATGGGTTTCAGAAAATATACACTTATCAATTTATATACTCCATAATTCTTAGTAATATTATGCTGTTTTGTTGTTTGATTGTTCATTTGTTGGTTTTCCTTGTTTTTCGAGACAGCATTTCTCTATAGACCACACTGACCTGGAACACAAAAATCTGCCTATCTCTGCCTGCCAAGTAGTAGGATAGAAAAAAAGGAGTGTTCTTATCCCACTTGAGCTTAGATTCTTCACATGTTTAAGATGAGAATAATAACATTTGTTTTTCTTTTTGTGAGGACAAAGTATGTTTGTATATGCAAAAGAGCACTATAAACTAAAAGAGGTTAGGCATTTTGGCTCATTAAGAACTCTAAGAAGTCAAAATGCCATAATTACTCAATTGAAGCCTCTATCATCCAAAAAAGTACTAATGTGGAAGGGTACTCACTCACTCACATGTTAAAGCTTCAGACTCATTGGAGCCTCGCAAGGGCTGCCACAGCAAATCCACTGCTTCAGTGGATACCTAGCAATAGAGCAAGGAGCTCTTATAGATCACTCACAAACTCCTTTGAGAAAAAGTCTTAGATTTGGTGAAGCTGGAACTCTGCATGGGTAAATGGGTACCAGTGGTAATGAAACTAATTTTTATTAATTACATTTCTTATGTGTCTTTCATTGTGTTCTTTTTTTTTTTTTGCTGTTTTCTGTTCCAAAACCAAAAATAGTGTAGAGTCTTCCTGCTGTAGTAATAATTTAGGCCAAGAATGAGCTCAAATTTGAATCCTCTACTTATTGTAGTGTACATTTTTATGCTTCTTATTTTAAAATATTTTTATTTTATTATTTTCAACTTTTTAAAAATTTGAATTAGAAACAGGATTGTTTTACATGACAATCCCAGTTCCCTTCTCCCTCCATCCTCCCCTACCACCCTCCCCCCAACTAAAACCCTACCTATCACATATCCTTTCTGCTCCCCAGTGGATGGTGAGGCCTTCCATAGTGTGTCATCAGAGTCTATTGTATCCTTTGGGATAGGGCCTAGGCCCAGCCCCATGTTTCTTGGCTCAGGGAGTATCCCTCTATTTCTTCTGTACCTATTGTCTGCCCCCACATAGTAGTTAAACAGCATAGAAGACATAGTATAGGAGAAGAATTGAGTAATCTCTTCTGTTATTGTTTTAATCAGGATGTACAAGGGAACTATTTACTTTGCTAAACCCTACTGGCATACTATAGAACTAAAAACTATAAATGTCATAAATCTATAGATACGTTGCTTCCAAGATTTATGGTTCATACTTGTTTTATATAATGCTGACTTTAATTTTCAGAAATTATTACAACAACCCACCCATCCCCCAACACACACACACTCACAACACTCTCTCATTATTATAGGCTAGTAACGAAGAAGAATATGTTTTTTAAGATTAAATGTATGGCTTTTGCTTAGAATGTAAGCATTGATTACAAGGCAAATGAAATTGGTTACATTGCTTTCTTAAAGGCAAATTAAATTTAAAAAGGCTGAGGACACTGTAGGAAAACAGACTGAGAAAAGTTTTAGATGATTTCATGACATATTATTAACTTGGTTGAAAAGACTAGCAAAAGTTTAATTTATGAAGGCAAGGACTATTTTCAGTAAAATATCCCACATGCTACATGCATTTGACTTAGTCCCAGAGCTACACGGTTTGAATACTGCTAGCTCTTTACCTACTTCCTTGTGCCTGGTTTCCCACTACCGACAGTATAAAAAGCCACTTATAAAAAAAAAGAACTATCAACACATCCAAGGATGGGGGATTCCCAACGGTCTTTACGAAGAATAAATTCCTAGAAAT